>NW_026652280.1:67041149-67517343 GCF_009828535.3 Hylobates moloch
CTTCTGCAATCTTCACGTAGTTCTCGAAACTTGGCTTTCAGCTCCTCCATCTCCTTTAAGCCCTTCTCTCCATTGGTTATTCTAGTTATCCATTCTTCTAATTTTTTTTCAAAGCTTTTAACTTCTTTGCTATTGTTTTGAATTTCCTCCCGTAGCTCAGAGTAGTTTGATCGTCTGAAGCCTTCTTCTCTCAACTCGTCAAAGTCATCCTCCATCCAGCTTTGTTCCATTGCTGGTGAGGAACTGCGTTCTTTGGAGGAGGAGAGGTGCTCTGCTTTTTAGAGTTTCCAGTTTTTCTGCTCTGTTTTTTCCCCATCTTTGCGGTTTTATCTACTTTTGGGCTTTGATGATGGTGATGTACAGATGGGTTTTTGGTGTGGCTGTCCTTTCTGTTTGTTAGTTTTCCTTCTACCAGACAGGACCCTCAGCTGCAGGTCTGTTGGAGTTTACTAGAGGTCCACTCCAGACCCTGTTTGGCTGGGTGTCAGCAGCGGTGGCTGCAGAACAGCGGATTTTCGTGAGACCACCAATTCAGCTGTCTGATAGTTCCTCTGGAAGTTTTGTCTCAGAGGAGTACCTGGCCCAGTGAGGTGTCAGTCTTTCCCTTCTGGGGGGGTGCCTCCCAGTTAGGCTGCTCAGGGGTGAGGGACCCACTTTAGGAGGCAGTCTGTCCGTTCTCAGATCTCCAGCTGCGTGCTGGGAGAACCACTACTCTCTTCAAAGCTGTCAGTCAGACAGGGACGTTTAAGTCTCTGGAGATTCCTGCTGACTTTTTGTTTGTCTGTGCCCTGCCCCCAGAGGTGGAGCCTACAGAGGCAGACAGGCCTCCTTGAGCTGTGGTGGGCTCCACCCAGTTCGAGCTTCCTGGCTGCTTTGTTTACCTAAGCAAGCCTGGGCAATGGCGGGCGCCCCTCCCCCAGCCTCGCTGCCGCCTTGCAGCTTGATCTCAGACTGCTGTGCTAGCAATCAGCGAGACTCCGTGGGCATAGGACCCTCCGAGCCAGGTGCAGGATACAATCTCCTAGTGTGCCGTTTTCCAGGCCTGTTGGGAAAGCGCAGTATGAGGGTGGGACTGACCCGATTTTCCAGGTGCAGTCTGTTACCCCTTTCTTTGACTAAGAAAGGGAACTCCCTGACCCCTTGCGCTTCCCGAGTGAGGCAATGCCTCGCCCTGCTTCGGCTCATGCACAGTGTGCTTCACCGACTGTCCTGCACCCACTGTTTGGCACTCCCTAGTGAGATGAAACCGGTACCTCAAGCAGAAATGCAGAAATCACCAGTCTTCTGTGTCGCTCGGGCTGGGAGCTGGAGACCGGAGCTGTTCCTATTCGGCCATCTTCGGGTATATTGTATTTTTAATCAATTGAAAGGCTACTGGGGAGGCTGAGGCAGGAGAATGGTGTGAACCCAGGAGGTGGAGCTTGTAGTGAGCCAAGATCGCACCACTGCACTCCAGCCTGGGTGACAGATCAAGACTCTGTCATAAGTAAATACATACATACATACATACATACATAAATACATAAATTAATTGAAAGTTTGTGGCAACCCGCATGGAGCAGGTCTGTCAGCGCCGTTTTTCCTACAGCGCGTGCTCACTTTCTGTCCCTGTGTCAACAGCTTTGTGTAAAGCATTGGCTAGGCACTAGTAAACTTTTTCAAAGCATATTGAACTTGGGGGTGATAGATGATGTATATTTGAAAGCAACTTGTTGGCCAGGCGCAGTGGCTTATGCCTGTAATCCCAGTACTTTGGGAGGCTGAGGCAAGTGGATCACCTGAGGTCAGGAGTTTGAGACCAGCCTGGCCAACATGGTGAAACCCCACCTCTACTAAAAATACAAAAATACAAAAAAATTAGCTGGGTGTGGTGGCTCACACCTGTAGTCCCAACTAGTTGTTAGGCTGAGGCACGAAAATCACTTGAACCTGGGAGGCGGAGGTTGCAGTGAGTCAAGATTGTGCCACTGCACTCCAGCCTGGGATGACAAAATGAGACTCTGTCTCAACAAAAAAAAAATTAAAAATAAAAATTAAAGAAAATGAAAGCAATTTGGTGATAATTATATTATAACTTTCTTCAATTTCAATACAATGACATTTCCAAAGTGCTGTTATTGATCAAAAACAAAAGTGCCCACAAACATGCTTTATTTGGGCTATGTAATGATTTATTTTTAGATTTGAATTATTTGACAACACGTAAAAATTAAGATTTGATATAAAGTCAGGTCTAGTTTCTCCTGAAACTTGAAATGACTTGAACCTCCATGGGGCCTCGGTGTGCGGGAGCTGAGTTACTGTTCCCCTCCAGCTCTCCACGACCCTTTATTGTCTTACACTGTCTTCCTCCACTTATATTACTTGCCTGGTCCCAGGGAGACATTCATGTTTGTGACATCTGCTGAAAGTAAAAAGGTGTCTAATGTGTAGGGTTAATGCATGAAGGCTTGCAGAAGACATCGAGAACTGGGTTTAGAAGGTGGTTCACAAACATACAGTATGTCCTGTGGATATGAGCTTAATGCTATGGTGTCTGCCTGGACCTCTGTTTGATTTCAGCATGTTCTCACAGTCTTTACAGGGCTTCTTTTGTGCTTAAAGATCAGCAATTAAGTGATTAGTGTGACATCACTGAAATTAGTTTATGCATGTGGAGGATTAGAAGGGAGAAAGAATTTTTCCAGTACAAGCATAGCTTTTATTGGCCCTTATATCCCTCCCAGCCAACCACACAAGAAGTGCAGTACCTGTCATTTCCTAACCTTTAGGATTAGAGAAATTCAAGCAAGAAAAGGCAAAGAGGAAAGCCTAGTAAAGTTCACGATGCTTCTCTTTATAGGCAGAACAAAAAAGAATATTGAGGCAATTACTAGCATAAATCAGTCCAAAGCAAATCTAAGAAATTCAAGCAAAAAGAAGGCATTTTGCCTGAATTATGGAGCTAATGATCTCGGTCCTCCACTTCAGTGCTCCTGAGGAGACCTGGCCTGAGAATGTTTTTCCAGTGATCTGGCAGATTCAGAAGTGAAGAGAATGTATTATTGTAAGTGCAGCTATGGAGATGGATTCCAGTGCTGCCTCTGTCCAGAACATGTGTTGAGAACATCCAGGCTCAACTAGCATGGCCAGCTGGGAGGAGAGAGGCTCTAGAAGGGATGATCATGATCCCCATGAGGCAAGAGAGGGGTGGTGTCAGTGCCCAGAGGAGTCATGCAGGCTCACCTTTCAAAATCTTTGTAACTTTAACACTGTCAGAGATGTTATAAGTGATTTTCATTTTTCTGTTTAAAAATGTATCTTTTTTCTAACAACTTTTGCAATAAAAAGGCAACTTATTAATGAAACCCTTCTGCCTTCAAAATATGAAATTAAAATATTATTGTAACTACAGGCAAGAAAGCATTTGGATTATATGTCATTTAGAAATGATAACAAAGATTATCCATATGTTCTTATGTTGTCAGTGCCTTACATTGCATTAGCAATCACCTAATATGGGTGTGATTTTGATTATGTGGCTCATTTTAAATTCTACTGTGTCCTAGGTCAATCAGTGTCAAGATGATTTACTAGAAGGAGTGCAGTTTTCTTTCATAGATGCTGTTAAGTGCTTGGGCACAATTAGAATATTTTAGGGCATAGTATTTTTGGTAATATGGTGCTGTGGGTGTTCTTAAACCTTCTCACTGTATACCTTCTTCTTAAGCATCTCTAATTCTCATCTTGTCTGTCTTGGGTACACAAAACAATCTCTGGTAGCAAGATCTATAAAAATTTGTGTTATCTGTTTATTTATGTTAGTTTTCCTTAAGGTCTTCTGGCTTTTGTACGGGTGTCAGTCATTTTAGATGTTGAGTTTTTGGTGGTCAGTGAGCAGGATGCAGAGGCCAGGATTAACCTATGTCTCCAAAAGAATTAGAAATCTCTCTGCCTTTTTTTTATTCTCTTCCACTGAAAGAGGGAACAATGAAGTCTTACTCCTGCTGAACTTTCCAGGGAACCCAGCGACATGACATTTTTAAACCTTCTGCTCTGTAGGGGGTGACAAAGCTTGATGGGAACTAATCTGGGTTCATTTGGGATTTGGGACAGGGTCATAGCCTTTTGAGAATTCAGTACCTTCCCCTTGATCCTCCTACAGCCTGAGTTCTCTGAGCTTTGTAGGTTCTGTGTCAGGTTCTGCTCCCTGTATGCACATATTCCAATTATATGTTCTTGACTCCTCACCTAGTTCTGTTCTTTAGTTTTAACAATGTGCCTTTTAGATTCATCTGTTATTTCATTTTTGCTTGGAAAATACTTACTCAGGGGAGTCTTCTCTTTGACACTGTATATGGTGATGTTGACAATAATTTCATAAAAACTTAGTAACTCTAGGAGTGTAACAATTAGCAGATTATGATTGTGTTGTACTAGAATCATTGGTCATTTTAATCTAGCTTATAGTAGGAGAAACAGTGTTTTAGGCTGTGGTGTTTTATCTTTCTGGTTGTTTGGGGTTTTTTGTTTTGTTTTGTTTTTTGAGGATAGACAGTACCTGTTTTTCATCTCTGTGTCTGCAGCCTGGCAGAGTGCTTGCCACAAATAAGGCACTATACATCCATCTCTGAATGAATAGGATTAATTCAGTAGATGTTATTCCTGAACATCTGTCAATATACATGCCAAAGCTCTGTATCCCATTCAAATGCATGCCTACATAGTTGAATTCTTTATCCTAAGGAAACTGGCCAAGAAGCGGAAAGAGACCATGAGCAGCACCCGACAGGAGATGACTGTGATGGTGAACTCAATGGACAAGAGCTATGCCGAGCAGGGCACAAACTGCGACGAGGCTTTCTCATTCATGGACACGCACAATCTGAATGGGAGATGTAAGTGCATATGTTTCTTGGCTTCTAATACATCTCCTTGGTTTTCCAAGATTCCAGGTGGTACTAGGGGATTTCAAAAAAAAAAAAAAAAAGCTTCCTGAAGAATTTTTATGCCGTATTGGTTTCTTCAGTCATTTTCAGTGATCCTTTGTGCCACAGGTTGCTTAGCAGAGATGTTCTAAAGGTGATAGGACCAGATCAGAGAGTCCAGAAAACCACAGTGAAGTTTCTGTAAATATTTAGAGAGCAGTGACACGAGGCTTTCCTTCTTTTGAGGAAGAAGGCACCTGCTTCTCATCATCCTTCTTGTTGTTTAGATCCCATTTGTAAACCATCCAGGTGTGGAATTACACACGGGAAGCCTGTTATAAAAACAGTTCACTAAATGGCAGTAACAAGTTAATTGTTTATTTGTTTAGCTGACGGGTTCTGCCTTTATTATAGGGCTGTTAGTGTCAATTAATAAATTAAACTCTATTTCAGCTTCACAAGTCTTATGCTTCATACCAGGTGTGTAAACCAACCTCAGCTACTGCCTTCCCATACTACTACCTGTGATCCAGGTAGAAGGCATTATTTTAGGAAACTAACCATTAGATTGATTATATCAAGCGCAAAAGGAGTAGTTGCTTTGTCCCTGGTAATCTTCTTGGAGATCAGAGGGAGGTACCTCACTCTATGGTTTAGGGCACATTTGGTGAGTTCAAGGTCGGAGGTTTCTTTACTGTGTGAAAGCTGTGCCTCAGGCCTGAGCTGCATAACCAGGATTCTGGTCAGCATGGGGATGGAATTAAAGTGCAGCTATTCCTGTTACAAAAAAATAATTATAATATTATAAAGGCTGGTGGCCCTTGTGGCTGTGAGGAGCACAGAAATGGCATCTGGGGTGGGGCGACTGGGAGTAGTTTGGACAGTGTGGGCTCGTGTCCTGATACCCACTGTGGTCAGTGTGGTACTGCAGCTCCCCTCCACTCCTCCTCTTCCAGATCACAGTGTGGTCAACACACGTGCCTGTCCCTGAGCTTTGCGTTTCTCGTACACGCTGCTAAGCTCCAAATTCAGTCTTACATTTTTCTGCTTGTAGTGGCTGCAGTTGTCCCACTTTATCCTCCTCCATCAGTTTGTACTACACGCACACATGGCCCGGTGGAGCATGCACAGGTGCTGCTTTGGCACCAATGGGCAGGGCAGCACTGTTGCTTTCATCCTTGATCTTCTTTCTTTACCCTTTCCTGTCATTTTCAGCGCAGGAAATAGAAGCTGTGGGGTCTCAGTGTACCCAAGCTCCTTCCCATTTTTTCATAGAATTCTCTCTGCTATTTTTGTAGCAGATATTATGTTTTTCATTTAAAAATACATATGTATAATTTATTCAACTGCCATAAGAAAGCAACCTATGATGCATTTGTTGTGGGCTGGAATTGGAGAAGCCCTTTTGACCACATACAGGGTTAGAATTTTTGTAGTAGCAGGTATTCCTTGAAGGGGACCACACAGATACGTCCTCATTTTGCAGTATAACCCATTAACGTTCCAAATCTTCTATTTCATGGTGAAATTCCTCAAGAATCAATTTACTTGGAATCACTCATCCCAAAAGCAAGAATCTGCTTTAGTAGTTCTAGGTGTTTGAAGTTTGCACAACAAGAATATTCACTTCTGGACAGGAAGTTTAATTTGGCAGTTACTTTTTTGAAAGTGAATGTATCTGTGGAAATCCAAAAATGTTCGTGTACAGATGGCAGCTGCAGAGGCCAATGGAGCTTCCACAACGGATTGGCTATTAGACATTATTTTTTGCCTCCCTTCAATAAAGCCAATAGAAGGAACACAGCAGTAGACTTTCCATTTTCCTTCCACTCTGAGCAGTGAGTTCTCATCAGATCTCATCTGATAGGAGCGACCCTAGAGGTAGATATCATAATACTGTCTTGATGTCTTTGAAATAAGACAGCAGTTTCTGGGGAGGAAACCTTCAGGAAAGATGTTCCTTAGACCACAAGGCTGCCAGCACCACACCTATGACAAGTGTGGGTATGCATGAAATCTTTCGGGGTTGGGAGAAAGTGCTGGAAGTTGTGAAGTGAGCAGTTTTTAGAAGTGAGACAAGGGGAAAAATGAAATAGGAGAATTTAAAAATAAGCATGACCACAGTTATGAGAGTGGGGATTAATCTGTCCAGCAAAGCAAGTATGAGTTGCACTATCTGCTTTAATATGCTATAAAAAGGGGAGAATAGATACAGGTAGTGGGAATAGGTTTAATTTTTATGCTAGAAGATGAAAGTACTTTTAAAATATTTTGACAGGAGGGTGAAAATAAACACAGTTATTTTATATCTGCTGTGCACATCTTTACCAACCACATAAAAATGTCTGCAGCTAATAAAAAGGCTTTATTCTCACTGACCCTGGCATATTTTATTGGTACTCATTTTTTTCATTCTTATTTTCATCCATTGTGCTCTTTTTCCAGTCTTCTTACCATAAACATGCATTATAAGTATGATACATTCTTATTTTGTAAAAATACCTGTAAAATGACAGGCAGCCTGAGTTCTGGTCTTTGTTCTGTCACATACTGATTCTACACTTTAAAAATATAAACACAGGTAAATGCACTCTCCTAAATGGACTGCTCCTGGAGAGTTAAAATATATTAATATGTCATCAGAATAATTACCCAGTATGCACAGGGATTTGGTCATGCTTCCCATAAATATAATGGTATAATTGTGTCTTAGTGTCCTGATCAGGAACTTAGCATCAAACAGATCACGTAACTACATCAGAGGAGTTACGATTTAGACTTAAGTTTAACCACCTTGAGCAACTTTCAAGTCTTTATACTTTAATGAAATTAAGCTTTTAAAAACACTAATCAATTAATACATTTGTAGAGGTTTTTTTAACTTAAAAAAATTTATTCTACCAAGGCTCTGTCATCCATGAAGAGAGTTTTAAAATGTCTCTTAAAAATAGGAAATACCCATTTTTAATGAAATCAGATAAATTGGATGGGATTGACTATCCTGCTTGATAAAAGGGAGGAAGAGAAGGTGCAATAATTCAGTCCTGAGTGTTTCAGAGGAATATTTTAAAGAAAAGCATTTTTGTAAGGATTTAAAATACTAAGGAACATGCATGGAGCACCACCTTTGTTTTTCATAAAGCATTGTGGAGTGTTCTCTGCATATCCAAATATGAGCAAGGAGAGGATTTAGCAAACTATGGGAACATTGACATTGGGAATAGTCTCCAAAAGCCATGTGTAGACACATTCTTCTACTTTTACTTGTAAAATTCAGCTTGGCCTGAGAGCAGATTTCTATAAGCAAAGGGCAGAAGTCAAAATAGAAGTCTGATGAATTTCTTTATCCAAAATGGTGGCTGTGATTGTGGGCTTTCTCTTCATTTGTGGGGTAAGAAAAGTCTTTAAGTGACAAAAGGTTGCTTGTCTTCTAAAGGATAAGTAAGTACTCAGAAACAACTGGGAATGATGATATTTCCCATGTAGACATCAATGAGTCCCAGAGTCACCATGGGTAGCATGGAATCACCATGGGTGGTCTCAGAGCATTGTGTGTTCAGAGCGTATTACCTCTTTGCTGCCCCTGACCAGCCTCTCTTTTATTTACAGCTGTGTCTTCACCATCATCCTTCACAATGAAAACAAATACACTGAGCACATCGGTGCCTAATTCCTATTACCCAGGTAACAGATTTTTCCATTGTCTCCTCTCTGCTCTCTCCTCAGCCGTCAGAATCACTCCACCCTCGCTCTGCTATCCCTGGTGCTTGAGGGGCTTACTGTTTTTGAGATGTTGTAACCCAGTGCTTTTCTACAGCTTTCTATACGGAAAATAGGGGTGGGCGCATTCATCAATCATTTACTGTTCTTTCTCTTTTTACTTTCTCTGCATTGACCTGCTTACGGTGTATGACAGACCCATTTGTGCCAACTGCAATTTTAGGTGAGAACATTTCCCTTTACCACAGTTTATTGCAGAAGTAATTTAGAAAGTCAGTGACCACTCTGTAAGAGATTGGAGTTTTAATTCTGTATAATGCAGTGATTATAAGCACGACATGGGGGAGGTGGGTGGCCTGGGTCATGGGGTTAAAGGAAGAAAAGACTTTTCTCTAAACAGTCGCCATTAATAAGAGGGGTTTGCTGCATGTATCTTGGGGATGATACCAACAGATTCAAATGAACAATCTCAGCTCCAGTATTCTCCCTTTCTGTGTTCAGAATTTAAAGTTAGGTCTGATCCTACAGGAAAAAAACAAGGTGTCATCACTCAGCTGTGTACTTTCCAAGAGCTGAATTCTGTCTAGTGTGATAGTCATAAAAGTGAAAATAGCTTCTCATTATTTTCACTTATTGCTAAGCACTAAAAACTTCAATTTTAAAAATAGCATTTTTCTAATTATGCCAGATGTTATGCAGAAAGATGATCACAGTGGAGTTTTGGCCCCCTACCCATCCTCGGTGCCACTCAGGGCACCCCACCACCCCCCCACCAACATTCCAAAGTGTCTGTCACACAGTGTAATTTCAAAGGAGCTGATGATCTGAACAGCAAAATGACAAGATGGCACTTATAATCATATGGTTTATTATGTGTCAGATGTCACTAGAAATGAACTAAGATGTTAGCCCGGTGGGGCAGAATGCATTTAAAGTATGAAATATTCCCAGCAGGGTGTTACAGAAAAAAATCCCGTTTGTCCAATATAAGAAGGGTGAGGAGAAAAATGGCATTACCTGGCTGTGATAACCAAACAAGCATGAGCTGCTGTTGCATTTGAGACGCATAAATAACCCGAGTGTATCACGGCTGTGTTCTCTTTCTACTACTAACCTTTCCGAAAAGGAGCACAACAAAAACGACTTCAAGGTATATAACAATTCATTGTAGCAAGAGTTTCACCCTCAGTTGTTCGACTTCTCCTTCCTAATTCACTTGACAAGGGTTTATATCTTTCCAACATAATTTTCCCCCCTCTGCTTCTCTTTTCTCTAAGTTGTTACGATTTTTGTATAGAAGGTAATTTTTATTTTCCTAATGGTGTTCTGTGGGCTTAAGCAAGTTTGTTGCCTAAGGAAAAAATGAATTAAGATAGAAGTTTAAGAATGGATATAAAACAGAGTTTTTAAGTTTTGCATCATTCTGAGGGCTAACAAAGCCCACTAAACCCTCCCTGCCGACACACTTTTAATACCAATTAAAAGGGAAAGAAAATTGAATTTTATTCTTTTCATAAGTGAGGGGCACAGGCTAATCTTAGGCACCAGAACAATGTAATCTACATGCAAATGACATTTGCAGAATCTTTTGATAGGCGAAGATTTGAGATTTCTTTATGTGCTGTGGCATTCATTCTGAGGTTCCTGTAGTAGATTTTCTGGCCTTGGGGGAGCTGTGAGTGGGGAGGGCTAAAACATGCATTGTCAGAAGGAAGAAAATGTTCAGATTTCACAGCAGGATTAAGATAAGCTTATTAAACAAATATCATTCTTTAAAGTTGCTGCTTTGTTATCATGAACATTAATGACATCTTTTAAAGTTGATTAGTTTTCTTTATTGAAAGGGAATCACTTGGACAGACAATTCAAGTAGCAAAAATGATGCGCATTGTGAAAAATAAGTCACCCAGATAGACCAATAACTGTTACCATGTATGGCTTATATAGGTACCGAATGGCAATACTTGGGAACTGCATTCCTTACACGTTACTTGGTGCAAATGTGAATCTATGTATTGATACATAGTAATAAGGATTGTTGAGGTTAGCACTTGAAACCGTGGAAGAATTTAAGATACATATCTACTCTGGCAGTTTTGGGGGATAGTAGCAGTTTATAATTTACACAAAGACAACAAGAAATGTTTTGCTGTGAGTCAGAGCTCAGCACAATTAAATTATCTAGCACCTTCAGCTTCACCTCTCTCATGCTAAGGTGCCCAGCCCTAATGTATAGAGCTGGAGTATATCTTTACTTCATTTTCTTGCAAAAATATAGATGATTAAATGGATGGATGGATAGCTGGATGGATGAATGGATGGATGGATGGATGGATGGATAGATAGATCGACAGATAGAACCTACGCTACCTCAAATATATTGCATCCATTTCAACTTAAGGTTTTTCAGCTAGTTTGTTAAAAATTCAAGATAATTCATAAAGAATATAGGTAGAATTAATTTTCAGTTCTTATAAAACCGTCAAAACTATTAGTGAGAAGCTTTATTTCTTTATTTCTAATGTGCTCTTCTGCATTATTTTTAATTAAAAAAAAATGTTGAGGCCAGGCACTATGGTGCAAGCATGTAATCCCAGCACTTTGGGAGGCCAAGGCGGGAAGATCTCTTGAGGCCAGGAGTTCAAGACCAGCCTCCACAGCATAGGGAGATCCCCGTCTCTTCAAAAAATAATAATAATAAAAAATTAGCTGGGAATGGTGGAACACACCTGTATTCCCAGCACTCAAGAGGCTGAGGCAGGAGGATTGCTGGAGCCCAGGAGTTTGGGGCTGCAGTGAGCTATGATAGAGCCACTGCCCTCCAGCCTGGATGATGGAGAAAGACCCTGTCTCTAAAAAAAAAAAAAATAGAAAAAAAATTGTTGATGGGTAATTTTTAAACACTTAAAGGAAATTAATGACAAGTAATATATTTTATCAATAATAATTCTTTTTTAAGTTAGAGAAAATTAATCACTAATTTTAGTGGAATCAAGAATGTCTAGTAGTATAAGTGACCCAATTTCATAGCAGCACACAAGCCTTCTATTCCCTCTTCCATATGCATGTACTAGATAATAGGGCTCTTCTTTCATGGACTTGGTGGTGTTTAAATGCTTGAAGATGTGTTCCACAGTAGTAATGAGGCCAAGATGGCATAATGCAGCATGGAATGATTACATACAACAGTGACAGTTGATGTAGCTCTATGGATTTAAAACTTCCAAGAATACCTAGCCCTGGGATCAGAGCATTGCTAGGTTGCTGGTGTATCCACGTGAAGGACCCAGATCACTTCTGGGAAGTTTAGAAGGTCAGCCCACCATGGAGGGCATGTTAATTATGTTCATCCCATAAGATACAAAACTGAGAGAATGAGAGAGGCACAGAGGGGAAACTAATTAATGTTCCATTTACTTTAGTATAAAGAACAGAACTTCCTGCTGGAGTGGCTCAAAGCTCAAGGGATTCGGTACTTCAGCAGGGTTCCTGTATCCCAGTTTATAAAGCTTGGCAGTTGCCAGCAAGCAAATCTGATGTGAAAATTTCCAGGTTTATTTGTGACTGTTAAATGGGAACATATGAATTGCTAAATTTCAAAGCAAATCCAAATGAAACAAAAATCATAAAATCAACTTACCACCCTTTTTTATTTTGTCTTTGTGTCTTTAGCCACGTTGTAGTGATCCAGGTGCCATTTCAGCAACAGCAACATAGCTACACACTTGTGTACCACCTTTCATACCATGCATCCCCAGGTGCTTTGCGATGCAGATAGAAGTGAGGTTTCAAAACCAGGCCCTGCTAATCAAGCACCCTTGGACTAAATTTTCTTCCAAGCTGAACTTCTCAGTAAAAAATAAATAACATATGAATAACTATAGCTGAATTCCCTATTGATATACAATCTGGTAGTTTTTAAAACTTGAGTATATCTTTTATATGTTTTATATAACATTCTCATTTTAAGTGACTTTAGCATTATATTTTGAAAACACCCATCCTCAATCATAAAACTGCTAAAGGGATTCAGCATTATAATGAGTTAACCTGTAGAGTATGGAATTCTTAATCTAATAGCATTTCCCTGCATAAGACATTTTTAATAGGTACCATTTCTGCAGTTCATTAACCTAATTTTCTAGTAGGCCTCCATTAAAATGGAGCCTCTTTAGGCTTCTTTGACCAAATTTTGACATTAATTTTATAGTACAATTTGGTTGACTTGTGCAAGAAATTTAAATGAGAAAATGTGTTGAATACAAATAAGACTTATTTAGACATTACTTGGTTCATGGGGGATGAAAAGCAATTATGATGCTAATTTTAACCTCCTTTTTGTTATTGAGTACTTAAATTCAATGCCTCCATCCTAACGTGATGGAAGAATTGAGGCTTCGCCCTCTGACCACCTCTGAATAGAAAACTTAACTGGAAAGTTAAAGCATAAAATAAAAACTACCTGTAATTATGCACGCAGTACTATTGCTTATGCCCTGTTTCCTTTTTCTCCTCCTTTTTTCTCCTGATATGTATCTTCTTAAAAGTGCCAATAAATGGTAAGTTCCCCGATTCGCCCCATGGAAGAGTTGTGGAGGGAGTGGGAGTGTGTGTCTTACTGGTAGATTCTGACGAAGCCAGCTGGTGCTGCTCTGTGCTGGCCTGCATGTTTGCCTTTGTAGAACATTCCATGTGTCATGTGTTGGTCCACAACATTTTGTCAAGCTTTCTGATACCAGAGCATGCAAAGTGATTCATCAAAATGTTATCCCCAAACCAGGTTCCCTTTTATTTTTCCGTTCTTCTTTGATTTCATGTATTAAGTCCCCATTTCCATTGCTAGCTTTATAAGCCACACCATTTTGTGCACTTTTATTTTGCTCACAGAACATTTGTGCAGAGTTTATTTATGTCATCATACGAACTACTGAACTAACGTTTCAAAGAATACAAGACTGGTTTTGCACCAGGTCTTGATGAAGTTTCATGTTGAAACTTTCACAAACTTTAGCACTGGAAGGCTAAAGGGCTCTTCTCAATTAGCTTTGTGAAAGCAATATATCGTTTGGACTGCTTTGTAAAAGAAAGATTTCTGCGCATTCCTATCAGTATTGCCAACCCCATTTAAATTTCTAAACATTTAACTTTTCTTTTTTGCTGAGCCATCGTAGGGAATTTTGCAGCCCCAGGTGAGGGGATGCCAGGAGCCAGCTTCTTAGCATTCTCAGTGATGCCGACCTAGCTCCCTGGCTCTCCCTCATTTTCTCCCTGGCCTTCTTTTCCTAGATGAAACCCACACGATGGCCAGCGATACCAGCAGCCTGGTGCAGTCCCATACTTACAAGAAGCGGGAGCCGGCCGACGTGCCCTATCAGACCGGGCAGCTCCACCCCGCCATCCGGGTGGCAGACCTCCTTCAGCACATCACACAGATGAAGTGTGCCGAGGGCTACGGCTTCAAGGAGGAATACGAGGTGAGCACAAGCTCTGTGCCAGGGCTTTCCCATTCCTTCTTGGACTCCATGCCAGGTACTGTACTCCCAACTCAATCAGAAAGCCAGAGGAACCCCCTGCCCCGAGAGATGCCAGAAAGAGACGAAGTACAGTTGTCCCTCGGTATTCTGGGGGATTGGTTCCAGGACCCCAGCATATGTCCTAGTCCCGGCGTGAACCCTGTGAAACCTGAGAATCCAAAAGCCAGTCCTCCAGATACATGGGTTTTGCATCCCAAGGATATTATATATATTCCTTTCAATCCGCATTTGATTGAATCTGTGGATGCAGAACGCTAGGATATCAAGGCCGACTGTATTTTATCCGTGGATCCACTTTTATCTGATAGTAAAACTTGTTGCCAAGAGTTCACATGCGTTACATGGAAAAAGGAAGAATGCTTCGCCTTTTACCTTATTCTGCACAAATACACAATGAAAACAAATTTACCAGGGTCTCTTCCCCTCCTCATCCTGTTTTTTTTCCCTTTTTTTCTTCTTCCCTCTGTCAGAATTAAGTTTTAGTTCATGTCTCCCTCCCCATTCTTGATCACTTTCCTTGGCTTTTCCTGTAATTATGATATTAAATCCTAATGATTTTGTAGTCATTATCTCAGGAAGAAACTGTCCACTTAAAGCAATTATAGATCAACCAGCAATGTCATGTGGTGGAGATCAGACAGCAGTACAGGGACTGGCTATTGTCATGGCAGTGACAGCCGTTACTGTCCAGCCAGCCCAGGGAGCATGCCACTGTCTTGGGCTCTTGTGTGGGCAGCTGTCAGGGACATTTCTGGGAATAATGATATTCTCCGAATACATAAAATATAGGGCTTACCCCTTTCACATCATGTGCCATTAGTTAATTCTGTCAGAAGGTCATTCAAGAATTTAAGATAATTAATTGATTGAAGAAATCTAATTCAAAGAAGCATGCCATCCCTTGAGTGGGTGGTGTGGGGCACAGGGAGCAGGACAGGAAAGTTGGATTGCTTTTTTATGTTATTAAAATCAGTCCGCAGTCATTGATGAAGATAAAGTAGCATGCTTACTCAGAGTAAAAATAGGATTATGTAGGCATGTGGTTTTTTTAAACCTTAGAATGTGGTTCTGGTCTCATATTCACCTAACTAGCTCAGAGTTGGGAAACATCTTGTCTAGAATTAGAGTATTTTTGAAATCTGTTTCTACCACCTGGATAGTCTGTGAGTTTCAAACTCTGTTTCTTCTCTTCTTGTGGGCACACTCACAACACTTCATTTTATGCCCCAGATACTGCATTGTCTTGGGTTTAGCTCTCTTTCCAAGCTTGATCATCAAAGATTCATTACAGCAGTCAAAGCAACACATGGTACCACTGTTGGCGGAGCCAGTGCTACACTTCTTTTAGGAATAAGGCTTTGGTCCAAAGCAGACATAGACACACTTTGCTCTGCTAACATGTGCATCCTGATGTATTGCCAATGACCTCAGTTCAGAAGACTGTGAAGCCAAACAGTCCCATCCAGACCATGCCCCAGGGTTTGATTGAAGTCCAGAAAATATTTTCAGTTGAAGTTCTGTATTTTAGCAACCCTGAAATTCTTAGATTTATCTTTAGCAATTCAATGTGTAAATTCAGTGAAATTGACTGCCTTTGCATATTTCCTCATGCACTTTTAAAGTCTAGCTTAGGAATTAATAGGATTAAGAGTAAGACTTCCAAAAGCTTAATATCGTATGAAAGACAAAATTAGGTTATTGAGAAAATATAAGCCTAATGAATAGGGATGATGTCTAGGTTCTATCCAATATTCTGAATGCAGATATTGCTGAAATGTTTATTAAAGATGTTGATATCAAAGAGATTAGTTTTAGGCTCAAATAACAATTCATGAAATAATCTGAGCCAAATTTTCCATGGACTATTTAAAAATACCTGCTTCCTATAACATGCTACAGACAATGCATATTTGAAAGATGTAGAAAAGATTTCCCATTCAGATCTTCTGAATAAATATGATTTATAAATATAAACTGAAATATTGTATACTAATTTGAACAATATTATGACTGACAACTAATTTAGTTCTCAAAATGAAATGTTGTGTTCATTAACTACATTGCAGAAAACTTTTTCTCATTTTAGCTATTCCGTGATCAGAGAGGACTGCTAAAAAGTGAATACTTTTAAACCCTAAAGCCATTGTTCATTTAAAAAAAAAGAAGGAAAGGAAATAATGAACAAAACACATATACTAGAGATGATATCAGGAACAAATGGGAAGGAGATATTGGGAGAAGTATGAAATGGGCAGTTCTGTTAGGAATAATCCCGTCACTGAGTACCGTGCCCCTCGTGCCTCCCTCCTGGAGGGATGCTGATGTTGTCGTCTAGTGGGGAAGATGACAGAGAAGTGAGGAGTGGTGATGGTGGGCGGGCGTGCCCGTGTCATGGCTGCAGGGAGAAGGGGACGCCCCCTAAGAAGCGTGTGTCATGGAATGACATGCTCTGGTCTTGATGGAGGCACAGCCAGGCTTCTGGGAACTGGTGGTGGAGTGAAAGTTCCCAGACTGCAGGTACTCATATGTCCCACTTTCTCTAACCCCAGGGAGGTGTTATTCTCCTGAGAATCTGGCAAATCCTTAAACAGTTATTTTTTTGAAGTTTATTTAGTTTTTAGACCTCTAACAAAACAGACCTCTTTCCATCATGCTGTAAAGTCTGCATCCTTTTCATTAACACACGCCCAGAGTCAAGAGTGTTGAGTGCTGACTGGTGTAGTGGGAGTCTCTGTGCTATTCGGTGAGGCCATCCCACCCAACAGATACTGAGAGGTTGTGGTTTGGAACACAGGCTCTGGCACCAGACTGCCTGTATTCAAACTCAGCTCTGCTTCTTACCTATGTGACCTTGGGCAAGTTATCTAACCTCTCTGGCCCTCAGTTTCCAAATCTATAAACAGAATAATTATGGTCTCAACCTCAAAAGGTTGTTGTGAGGAGTAAATTGTTTTAATGTAGGTGCTAGAATTATACCTGGCATATAGTAAGTGTTCATTTGAAGTGTTAGCTAGTAGAAGAAAAAAATACTAATGTATAATAAGATCCAAGAGCAGAAGTTGACACCATGTTCTTTATAGGGAAACTTTGTTATACTGAGGTTTCAGTAAAACTCTCATGCCTTGTGCATAGCAGTCTGAGGATAGAGTGAGCCACATGTTATGGAAAGGGGTTATACTTTTGCTTCATCTCCAGGGCTGGATAATTTTCTTACCATGTACCATATATCATCAGAAATTCCCGTTAACAAGTAACTTACACATAAATAGGTAGACTTGATTGTATGGATTAAGAGTTTAAGAACTGAGAAAATAAATTTTAAGAAATATATGCTGTCATGTTTTATTGCTGTAATAGTATTTCCATATCTAAGTTGGAGAGTCCTAAGGAATACTATAACTCTAGACTGCATAATCCTCCTAAAAAATTATTGGTTGCTGCACTGGTGTCTTTGGCAAAGTAGGATTTGGGGAAGAGTTTAATTTTACCAATCATACACTGTACATGGCGCCAGGGATACAGAGGAGAACCGCTTCTCCGCTGTCCCCTGGGGAAGCTGACAGAGCAGGAGAAGGCAGCCAGGTAATGACTGCAGTTTGTCCAGTCAAACCCCATACCCTCTAAGAGAGATGCGCAGGCATACTCTGAAGGCCAGTGGGGTCACCTGAGCCAGCCAAGAGCAAGGATGACTTCTCTCTTGGAAGATGAGTGGGAGTTGACCAGAAGAAGGTGAAAGAGGGTAGCCATCCAGGTAGACCCAAAAGCAGGAGAATGGGGTTCTCTGGGGAAATGGCAGGTGTTCTATAAGCCTGAGTCCCACGACGGGCTGGTCTGTGGGATGAGGGTGGTCAGGGCTCCAATCACCAAAAGCACCTCCTGTGTCACACTGAGAGGTCTGGACATCATTACAGAAGTAGTAAAAGAGAAGAAAGACTCAAATAGCCTGAGTCTCATTCCTGTACTTGGATGGAGAGCTATTCAGTCTGAACAGCTCAATTTAAAAATATTATTTGTATGAGGCACACAGGCAATTGCTTAAAAGATAATACCCCAAAAAAGTAAAGGAGAAAGGGAATGTGTATTTACTTTAAAAGTTCCTGTTGTTCTATCTCTATTCAAAAATGCCGTGGAATGCTTGGATTCAAGACTTGTTGAAGCAGTGAATTACTTCAATACTGAAGCATCTTTGGGGATAAAATCTAAAGAATGGCTCTGGTTGTTGCTGTGACTCTGTGTAATCATCCCATCGGCCTTTCTCGTCTTCTTCAATCTGTGTGTATCAGGACAAGCAAGTCATTTATGTTATAAAATTTTTTTGAAGTAGTGATGTTCTCTCTGCTGAAGAGGTTTCAGCCAATTCTTCTTTATTGTTTTCAAGACAGCAGTGTCTCAAAATTGGCCTAAACACCAGAAGGATTCATTACTGATCAAGTAGCCGACAGAAGTGTGTCCAAACAAGAGCAGACCATGTGGTGGGGATGAGATGGAGCAGAGCTCAGTGCAGATTTTTTATTTGATTTTGTTCTAACAAGATAGTCATATGGCACCTCTCACCAGGGAGATGCAATAATTTGATTCAAAAGAAACTCAGACATGAATCACAATAAAGAAGTAAACATGCTGAATTGAACAGAAAATGGCATGTTGTCAACAGAGAGTGGTGCAGAGACCTCTCCAGGAGAGGAGAAAGAGCGGAAAGGGCAAGTTTGTTTATGTTGCTGTGAGAGAAGAGCTGCCTGGTTCCTCTGACAAGCAAAGGGCAGTCTGTGCTAAGCCCCTGGGGGAAACCTTTGGGCTTCCCAGAAAAGTAGAAGAGAGAGCGCTTCACTCACGAGGGACAGACAGGTCAGACTCAGCCACCCTGCCCCACGCAGACTTCTGGGCCTTTCTCAGCTGGAGTTGAACAGAGACATTTGCCATGACTGCAGCTCTGCCCTGAACCCTCACACCCAGCCCTAGACAAGGGTGTGTTGCACCCCTTGTAAGTGGCTTGATACCATGTCGGGTCCAACGTTGTTGTGATCCTGTGCGAGTGGAGAGTAAGTTCCTCCCCTTCTGCAGTCCCCAAAGGACCTTGTTGATAGCTCGATTTTTTTTTTATGCCTCAATTTTTGAACTGATTCTCAGTCCCTTTGGGGATCCAAGCGGAAAGACAACCTTAAGTAGAAAAACAGCCAAATTATTCTGAAAGAATATGTTTTGCTGTAACTGTAAATTAAAGAAAGGACATCAATTGAAGGCTACTTTCAGAGAGGATGTCCTGAAAAACACAGATGGTACTATTTTATTAGCTAACAGTGTCACTCTGGGGTGCAAAAAAATGATTTCCAATTATAGAGCTGAAATGTATCAAAGGCCGAAGTAACTCTTTGCATCTTATTCTTCAAAAACAAATGTGTGTGTGTACGTGTATGTATCTAAATATATTTAGAAAAGCATTATCTTTATTCCACCTACTTTTTTCGTTTTTGTTTGTTTTGTTTTTGAGACAGTGTCTTACTCTGTCACCCAGGCTGGAGTGCACTTGCACAATCTCAGCTCACTGCAACCTCTACCTCTGGATTAAAGCGATACTCAAGCCTCAGCCTCCTGAAAGCTGGAACTACAGACTCGCACGACATGCTCAGCTAATTTTTGTATTTTTAGTAGAGATGGGTTTTCGTCATGTTAGCCAGGCTGGTCTCAAACTCCTGACCTCAAGTAATCTGCCTGCCTCGGCGTCCCAAAATGCTAGGATTATAGGCATGAGCCACTGTGCTCGGCCTCACCTACTTTTCTTATATTGTGCCTCTCTCCTGGGCACAAACACTGGTAATTAATTTTATAGTTGAACATAAAGATTGTTTTTTAGCTCAGTTTAAACTGGGGAATTGAAACCATTATGCCAGAATCTTCAGAATTAGGTACAGCCTATGAAGTTTTCTGAGGAACCTGCATTTTCTTTAAACACATCTGTCTCCTTGTGGCTCCCTTTAGGTCTTTTTTAAACATATGAGTTGTATATCTCCCCCACCTCTTATCCTTCCCCCATTTTCTAAGTAAAACAGCTGGCTTTGTTAAATGCAAGCTCAGTGTTTTATTTGCTGCCTTTGTCTATATTTGACAAAGCTGTGGCAACTTAAGAAAAAAATATTATTAAAATGTCTCACCTGCCCTCTAAAATCTTGCTCTTTTTTTTTTTTTTTTTTTTTTTTTTGAGACTTAGTCTCACTCTGTGGCCCAGGCTGGAGTGCAGTGGTGCCATCTTGGTTCACTGCAACCTTCGCCTCCCGGGTTCAAGTGATTTTCCCAACCCAGCCTCCCAAGTAGCTGGAGCTACAGGCACACGCCACCACGCCTGGCTAATGTTGTATTTTTAGTAGAGTTTTTCACCAGATTGGCCAGGCTGGTCTCGAACTCCTGACCTCAGGTGATCCACCCATCTTGGCCTCCCAAAGTGTTGGGATTACAGGCGTGAGCCACCCTGTCTGGCCCAAAATCTCACTTATTTACTTGCCTCCTACCTCAGTGAAGCCAGCTGTTCTTGTCTGTTTAATGTTGCTACAACAGAATACCTGGGGCTGGGTCATTTGTAAAGAAAAAAGGTTCTGCAAGCTGGGAAGGAGAGAAGCATGGCACTGCCTTCTGGTGAGGGCCATGTGCTAAGTCAAAGGGGAAGTGGACACATGCAGTGAGAGAAGACCAAACAGAAGGAGAATTGCTTTTTTCATTTCTTTTTAAGAGACACTCTGTTGCCCAGGCTGGAGTATAGTGGTGTAATCATAGCTCACTACAGCCTTGACCTCCTCAGCTCAAGAAATCATCCCACTCAGCCTCCTGAGTAGCTGGGACTACAGGCATGCACCACCAAGCCCAGCTAACTTTTTTTATTTTTTGTAGAGACAGGGTCTCACTATGTTGCTGAGGCTCGTCTTGAACTCCTGGACTCAAGTGATCCTCCCACCTAAGTCCCCCAAAGTACTGGAGCTACAGGCATGAACCACCTCCTGGAATTGCTCTGTAACAACCTGCTCTTGTGGTAACTAAGCCAGTTTTGCCAGAGCATGACTCACTCATCACCATGAGGATGGCACCGACCCATTCATGAGGGATCTACTCCCCCGATCCAAACACCTCCCACTAGGCCCCATCCCCAACACTGCCACACCAGGGACCAGATTTCAACATGAGTTTTGATGGGGACGAGCAACCCATATTCAAACCATAGCACCAGCATATCCTACAAAAAGCACTCCCAGAAAGCCACCTGCTCTCTGCAGAGATCGCAGTTCTGACTCCCTCCCTTCAGATGCCCTTCCATGGGAAAGGCCTTGAGCTGGGGAGGACAGGCCCTGGAATTTTGAGACCAGCCCAGCAGCAGGGCACAGGAGGAGGGCGCCCTGGGCACATGGGCTCCCCCTTGTTAGGAGCTGGTCGGCAGAGGGAGAATTGCAAACACTTCTAGATGACTTTTCAGAATGGTGCACAGCAGCCCCTTCGCTGGCTTTTGCACAAAGAAGCAGGGGCAGGTGGAATCAAAGGCACTTTGTGTTACTCAGCTGACAGAACATTGCTTGTGCACAGCTGGTTCATAGATTCTGTGTGCAGTCCAGAGGGGGAGGCGCCCCTTCCCTCACCTCCAGCCCACACACTTTTCAGATGTGCTTTTCAGTTCCTGCTTCATATTCCGAGGGACCAGCTGAGTCAATCAATTGGCACAATCAGTGCAGGTTGTTTTCTGTCCCACAGGATACAAAACAAACAAAACAAAACCATTGAAGGCTAAGGATGGGGAACTGGGGGTGGGGAGGCACTGGCAGGCACTGTAAATGCATTAAGAATCACACAGCTGTGTCTCCAATGGCTGAAGCAGCCAAGTGATTTTTGACGTTCTTTTTTCCTTTAATTATTATGGTGCTGGTGAGCCAGGTCCATAAGAAAATGATAAACACTTCTCTCTGAAATTTTGGATGGCTTCAAGCTATTTGGGCAAGTAAGGTGTATGTGTTTATGGGTACTTTCTTAGTGGGTGAAAGTTTCTGCATATTTTTAAATAATGCAATAGAGAGTTGGTTTCGACATGAATATTTGGTTTATTTTTTTTCTAAAGTACCAATAGAAAAGTGTGTTTTATGTATTGCCTGCTCCACTCGGTCTGCCCGCTTTCGGGCTACTTGGGAGGCTGGGTTGGGAAAATCACTTGAACCCGGGAGGCGAAGGTTGCAGTAAACCTTTCTTTCACATTAGCTAATTATTTATACAGTTTTCTTTTGCCCTTCCCTCTGATGACATCGTATACAAGCTCAGACTTCAGAAAATTAGATTAAAAATTGTTATTTCCTACAATTCTCCATGGTCCCACTGATGATAATTCATGGCAGTCGATATTTTCCTATTTGTGTGAAGCACTTCTAGGCAACTGTCTGGTTTCCATTTTGAAGCTGGTTATTAGAATTTTCTTTATCTAACCTGAAAGAAGTTAAGCAATTTCCCCACTTGTTAACATGCTTTTAGTGTCAGATGCCATTAGCCACAAGTGCCTTCTCGGAGGACCAGGCCCAGAAGGGATAGTGAGCGTGCCTGTGTGCCAGCATCTGCGGACCTTATGTGTGTCTGGTACTGGTCCTGCTTTTGATTAGTTTGATGCTGTCACCACCCACTAACATGGTCAAACTAGATTTTTCACGGTTGCCATTGCCCCTGCCGCTCCCTCATCTCCACACCAGCAGGCTCAAGTCCCAACTGCTTTCTCTCCTCCCCATTTTCAGTGGCTGCTCTCTCTCCCCTCCCCTAGGGCCTGCCCTGATCACTTGTCTGTGCCATAGGAAGTCCCCTGACTTGTCTTCCTACCTAGTCTTTCCCCTTCAAATCTGTTCCAGACTCTGCAACCAGTTTTCTTTGTAAGACGTAGATGTTATCATGTTTGACTGATGCTGAAGACTATGCCACGGATTCTTTCCAAAAATAAGAAGCTCAGCATAGCACGTTGAGCCCTCTATGTCATGACCTCACCCTGTGTTTCAGGCTTTCGTTGTAATGCAGGTGCTTCCCACCATGCAGGCTGTGCTCTGCTTCTGCTCGTGCTTCTTCTACTCGCCACCTCGCCATCCTCCAGCCCTCCAGGGCTCATGCTGCAGGTTGTGGCCTCTGCCTGGCCGTGGCTTCAGCTCCTCCTTCACTTGCCAAATCCCTTTAGACACAGCTCAGATGTGACTGCCCCCCAAGCTTTCCCTGATCCCAACCAGAAACAACCATTCCCCCTACAGTCTCACAGCTCTGTGTTTGAGTAATATAGTAGGCAGTATATTAACTGATAATACAGTAGGCAATATATTAACTGATAATATAGTAGGCAATATATTAATTGATTTATTCAGTACGTATTTGACCTGAATATGTGCTGAATTGATTTCTATGTAGTTACACCTTGTAATTCATATTTGATGAATTGATTTCTGCATATTTAAACACATACACCTGTTCCTGGGGAAATGATAGAGATGGATATAAAACTATTAAAAAATACAAGCTCAGGATGTTACAAATCATCATATAGGATCGGGTGGGCAAGGGGTATCCAGTCAGAAAAACTGTACTGACCAACTTGAACCTGATCAATACTGATCATCTAAAAATGGAAAGCATAGATATGTTCCACTTGGTCATTTTACTTATTGAAAGCCAACCTATGTTGGAAAATTTGAGGATAGACTTTTTTTTTTTCAAGATGGAGTCTCACTCTGCTGCCCAGGCTGGAATGCAGTGGTACAGTCTGGGTTCACTGCAACCTCCATCTGCCAGGTGCAAGAGATTCTCCGACCTCAGCCTCCCAAGTAGCTGGGACTACAGGCATGCACCACCACACCCGGCTAATTTTTGTATTTTTAGTAGAGACAGGGTTTCACCATGTTGGCCAGGCTGGTCTCGAACTCCTGACCTCAAGTGATCCACCTGCCTAGGGCTCCCAAAGTGCTGGGATAACAGGTGTGAGCCACCACTCCCAGCTGAGGATGGACATTTTTAATACATGTTTGCTTTACATTTCTTATTTAACCTTGTGGAAGAAATGAAATGTATTTGGTCTTTGTCCCTGGTTCTTGACACTGAGCTCTTAAAACCCTTGGGATTTTATGAGTGATAAGAGCATCTTTTACTAAAATCTAATTTTATGCTAATGATGACTTAGAGTGGAGCCCTTAGCTAGCCTCAGGATGGGGTGGGTCTCCAGGAAAACCTAATGATTAGAGAGTTGGAACTTTTTCAGCCCCACACACCAACCTCCAGCGAAGCAGGGTAGAGGCAGCTAGAGATCACACTCTCTAAAAACTCAAACAAGCTGTGATGAGCTTCTGGGCTGCTGAATATATACATGGAGGTGCTGGGTGGCGGCACATCCACAGAGGGCATGGAAGCTTGGCATCCTGGCCCCATACCCAGTCCTACACACCTGTTCATCTGGTTGCTTGCCTGTATTCTTTATAATAAACCAGTAAATGTGTGTTCCCTAAGTTCTGTGAGCTGCTCTAGCGAATAAATTAAACCTAAGGAGGATGTCGTGGGAACCCTGATTGATAGTATAGAAGACAACCTACTACTGGGGACTGGCATCTGAAGCGGGGTGGGTGGGGGGAGCCATCTTGTGGGACTGAGGCCTCAGCCTATGGGATCTGACTCCAGGTAGAAAGTGTGAATGAGAGGACACGGAGTTGATGTCCACTGGAGTGTTGCTTGGTGTGGAAAAATCCTGCACATCTAATCACAGCAGTGTTCTGTGCTGGGCTGAATGTGTGAGAGGAGGAAAAGCACTTTGGCTTTTCCTATCTCTTACCAACCGCTAATAGAAGCAATGTAGAATTATTTACATGAGACTCTAGTGCATTTCATAACATGACTATTCCAACAAAGAAACTCTATATCATCACAGACAGTTTCACAGCTCATAAAGACATTTCAGAGGTGAGCGAGGCTTTGAGGGGTGGACTTTCCATAAGTCTTGCTTGGCTGCTAGAACTTTCATGATGTTGAAGGTACCTGCCCTTGTCTAACACCTACTATATCAACATTGTACAAAGAACACATACCGGGCCGGGCATGATGGCTCACTCCTGTAATCTCAGCACTTTGGGAGGCCGAGGCGGGCAGATCACGAGGTCAGGAGATCGAGACCATCCTGGCCAACACGGCAAAACCGTCTCTACTAAAATACAAAAAAATTAGGTGGGCGTGGTGGTGTGCACCTGTAGTCCCAGCTACTCGGCAGGCTGAGGCAGGGGAATCACTTGAACCCAGGAGGCGGAGGTTGCAGTGAGCAGAGGTCCGAGATCACGCCACTGCACTCCAGCCTGGTGACAGAGCAAAACTCCATCTCAAAAAAAAAAAAAAAACAAACACACCTACACACACAGCACACACAGAGATGTTTATTTCTAACCACAATGCTATTACATTACTATCAAACCCACTTTCCAGATGAGAAAATGAGTCAGAATTTAAGTAACTTGCCCCAGGCTGTCCTGTCTAGAGTTGCAGGCAGGCTGGAGCAACACAAAGCCTGTATTCTTTCTACTGAAGCACATTACTTCTGTATGAAACTCCATGAAGACACAGACCTATGGAAATTAACCTTGTGTTTTATTGATGTGGCTTGTGATTTCATGGCAGGAATGTTAGTTTTCCTCTCCGCTGTTGTGTTTGCTTTGAATAGCGATTTGTCCTTTGGCAGAGGACCCATCCAGCCTGGGGCCCCGCTGACAGTGCCAATTCTGGTGCGTTTCAGCAGCTCAGCAGCAGCAGATGCTGTCCATTAATCTCACTCAGGGTCTCAGCTCTGTGACATGAGGTCACTGCAACATTGCTCCTCCCTGCTCTAGTTTCTCATTGTCTGAGGAATGCAGGAAAATCATTCTGAAGATATCCACCATCCTGGCTCATCTGACATGACCAGTTCTAGGCTAAAACCAAGCTACAGCTCTTGAGAGCCGTAGATTCCATGTGCTGCTCTCCTGGATTATTGCGTGGCTGCCAATCAACCCTGCAGCAGGAAGAAGGGAGAAGAGAAGGAGAAGACAAGTTTGTAAACCTGAGTTGGGCATGAAAGCCCAAGGTTTTCTAAAAAATCTTCTCTGGAAGTTGATGAATCTTTTTTCAATGGAATGATACAAAATAACTGACAATCTTATTAACCTCATGGCAGAGCCAAGATAACACCTTTTGCTTTGATTAAATGATACAAAAAAAACCAGTTGAAAAGTCAATTTTTTTTCAAAGAACAGTGCTGTGTTATAGAAAGGACAGTGGATTAGGAATCAGAAGGCAAATGTGGGTCATGGTTCCTCTCTGTGAACTCTCTAACACTGGAACATTGAGGAAATCACGGAACTTCCATGAAGCAACTTCTATCAGTTGTGACAGCAACTACTCACAAAATGTCTCTGATATTAGCAGTAGTACGGTCTCCTTAGAGATGCTGGATTTCCAGTTTGATGGGCGTATTCTCATGGATGGAATGTTAGTAGTGGGCGACACTAACTGGCTGTTGGAGATCTGTGTGGGGACAGGGCCATCACATACGATCCACAGGCACTTCTCTGGTTCTCTGTGGCTGGTTCTGATTTTATTCCAAGTTTCTGAATGAGGTGGTTTCTATCCCGATGTGCCCTTCCTATCTTTTCTTCCTCTCTCTCCCCTCATTTCAGCCTCTTCCCATTCTCACTTCTAACCCCCACCCCATCTCCAAAACACTGGGAAGTCTGCATTGAGATGATAAGGTCATAGTATTAGCAGACTTTTGTATCAAGTTCTCACAGTGTCTGAAATGTGGTTATGATTCCATGATGTCTCTAATCCCTACTCACCCAGTTCTTAAGAATCATGGGCAACCCTGCTTTGATCCCCTTCCACGCTGTGGAAGCTTTGTTCTTTCGCTCTTCACTATGAACCTTGCTACCGCTCAAAAAAAAAAAAAAAAAGAATCATGAATGATAAGGAAATAATATACTAAATATTTTGAATTACTTAATGTTTCACATTTTACAGTGTGTAAATTCGTATTATTGTCACATGTATCATTCAGAACACAGTAATATTGAATTAGAGCCCATGTTTTTGACCTGTCATGTCACGGAAAAGAAAGGAAATATGCTGACTTTTCCAATTTCTCTTGTTTCTTCTGAAATAAAGTACTTTTATGTCCATGATTGAAATATAATAAAATTGGCCGAGCACAGTGGCTCATGCCTGTAATCTCAGCACTTTAGGAGGCCAAGGCGGGCAGATCACAAGGTGAGGAGTTTGAGACCAGCCTGGCCAATGTGGTGAAACCCCATCTCTACTAAAAATAGCAAAATAAGCCAGGTGTGGTGGCAGGTACCTGTAGTCCCAGCTACTTGGGAGACTGAGGCAGTAGAATTGCTTGAACCCAGGAGGCGGAGGTTGCGGTGAGCCAAGATCATACCACTGCACTCCAGCCTGGGCAACAGTGAAACTCTGTCTCAAAAAAAAAAAAAAGAATTCACCCATATTATTCATTGTGCTATAGATTTTAAAAACTTCTTCACTCCCTTTATCTTCTATTATCGCCCTTTAGGGAGACATGGAAAATCTTTTATCTGTTTACTTCAGGGAAATTATATGAGATACTGAATAATTGTAATGTATTCAGTGTTAATTATAAATACGCAGCATATGTTTTTATATGTGTTGTATTTATGTACTTTAGGTAATTATGCATGTGAGTTCCTTGCCAATTTTATGGCCAAAATATTTTACTTGGCTGATTACTAAGTGTATTTTAAGCTTACTTCTTGAAACATGAAGAGAATATACTATAAATTCAATTAACATAATTTATCTGCCGAAAGAGAATGGTTGCTTTTATTTTTCTTCTCCATTTTAATGATGAAAAATAGTTGTAAGAGTATGGAGTACTTAATTTGTTTTTAAAGCTTTCCAGGCCCAATTTTGTTGTTTTCTTTTAAGAGAAAAAGATAATTTTTAAAAGAAATTTGGAAATTTTAAAGAAAGCATTAAAAAGTCACCTATAACTCACTATCAATTTTAAGTAATTTTCTGCCTAATATTTTAAGGCATTACAATCTTAATATAAAGAGTTTCATATCTTATTTTTACACTTAATATTATATCCCAAGTGTTTCCTTTATCTTTGCTATGAACACTGCTATAAATAACTCTTAAGATTTACCTCCATTGCTTTCTAAAGATGTATTTCAAGAGATGAAATTACTAGTTTGAAGTATATAAAATGCTTAAGATTCATTACATACTCCTGTTTTGACAACCTGTTTTCATGAAGGTTGCATCAGCTCACATTCGCATCAGCACTCTGTAAGAATGGTTACTTCAATTCCTCACTAAAATGGCTATTGAACTTTTAAAAGATCTTTGCCAATTTGATGAGTGAAAAAAGATTATTTCCTTGTTTTTCCATTTGAAGCTATACATGTCTTCATATGTTTACTGACCGTGTGAAAATTTTCTTTTGTGAATTGTTCGTATCCTTTGCATCTTTATCTACTAGAGTATTATTATTTGTCTCCTACTAATGTGTATAAGCTCTTTTATTGCCTACCTTTCCTTTCTTCTGTAGAAACATGTTGTTAATTCTCAGAATTTGTGTTTCCATAATTTTAGAATCACCAAGGCCATGGGAAACATGGACAATTCGGACAGTCAGCTTTAGGAAAAACTCTGTATAGTCTTGTTTGAAATTGCATGGGATGCATTTATAAATCTTGAGAGAATTGTCTTCTTGGCAGTATTGGCTGTTCCTATCCATTAATATAGTTTATGCCTCCATTTGTTTGGATCTTCTTTAATGTTTTTCAATAAAGCTTCAAAATCTTCTTTATAAATCCTATACACCTTTTGGTTTGATAAGATTAAAGTATGCCAACTAATTGGATAACCTAGAAGAACTGGGTAAATTCCTAGAAACGTACAACTTATTCATGAAGAAATAGAAAATTCAAATATAGCAATAACAAGGAGATTCAATCACTAATCAAAAATTTCCCACAAAGAAAAGTTCATGTCCAGATGGCTTTACTGGTGAATTCTACCAAACATTCAAAGAAGAATTAAGGCTAGTATTTTTCAAATGCTTCCAAAAAAGTTGAAGATGAGAAAACAGTTCCAAACTCATTTTACAAGGCTGGTATTACCCTGATCCAAAGCCAGATAAGGACCCTATGAGAAAAAAGGATTAATCAATATCCCCAATGAATGTAGATCCAGAAATTACCCACAAAACACTAGCAAGCCAAATTCAACAGCACATTAAAAGGATCATACACCATAATCAAATGGGATTTATCCCTGAGGTGCAAGGATGGTTCAACATGTCCAAATCAATAAATATGATACTGCACATTAAGAGAATGAAGCATATAAATTATGTGATCACCTCAATATATGTAGAAAAGGCATTTCTCAAAATTCAAAGTCCTTTCATGATAAAAACTCTCAACAAATTATGTATAGAAGGAATATACCTCAGCATATATGAAAGGCCATATATAAAAAGTTTCCAGCTAACATACTCAACAATGAAAAGCTGAAAGCTTTTCTTCTAACAAGACAAAGGTACCCACTCTCACCAGTTCTATTCAACATAGTACTAGAAGTCCAAGCCAGAGCAATTAGGCAAGAACAAGACATTAAAGGCATCCAAATTGGAAAGGAAGAAGCAAAATTGTCTCTGTTTATATATAACGTGATCTTATATATAGAAATACCTCAGAGACTCCACCAGAAACTGTTATAACTAATAATCAGTAATACAAAATAAACATACAAAAATCAGTTTTACTTCTATACACAAACTATTTGAAAATGAAGAGGAAAAATCATATTTATAATAGCATCAAAAAGAATAAAACTACTTAGAATAAATTTAACCATGGAGGTGAAAGATCTATACACTGGAAACTAGAAAACATTTATAAAAGAAATTGAAGACACAAATAAGTGGAAAGATATCCCATGTTCATGGATTGGAAGACTTAATATTGTTAAAATGCCCATATTACCCAAACTGACCAATAAATTCAGTGCAATCTCCATTGAAATTCCGATGGCATTTTTGAACAAATAGGAAAAAAATTTCTAAAATTTGTGTGGAACTGCAAAGGACCCCAAATAGCCAAAGTAATCTTAAGAAAGAATAAAACTATAGGCATTACACTCCCTGATTTCAAACTTTATTGCAAGCTACAGTAATCAAATTAGTATGATCCTAGCATAAAAACAGACACAGAGACCAATGGAACAGAATTAGGAGCCCAGAAATAAACTCATGCATATATGATCAACTAATATTTAACAAGAGTGCCAAGAATACACAATGGGGAAAGGATAATCTCTTCAATAAATGGTGTTGGGGAAACTAGATATGCACATGCAAAAGAATGAAATTGGATTCCTCTCTTATACTCACAAAACTTAACTTGAAATTCTTCAAAGACTTAAACATGAGACCTGAAAACAGTAAAACTCTTAGAAGAAAACCTAGGGAAATACCCCTTGACATTGGTCTTGGCAATGTTTTTTTCTTTGTTTGTTTGTTTTCTTAGAACCCACTACAAAGCAGTCAATGACATTTTGGATATGAAACAAAGACACAAGCAACAAAACCAAAAGTAGCAAATAGATTTATATCAAAGTAAAAAACTTCTGCACAGCAAAGGAAACAATCAACAAAGAGAAAAAGCAACCTACAGAATGAGAGCATATATTTGAAGACCATATATCTGATAAGAGGGTTAATATCCAAGATATGTAAGAAATTCGTACAACTCAATAGCAAAAAAAAAAAATCCTTAAAAATGAGCAAATAACCTGATACATTTTTCCAAGGAAGATATACAAATGGTCAATAGCTGTAATAAAAGGTGGTCAACATCATTAATCTTCAAGGAAATGCAAATCAAAACCACAATGAGATATCACCTCACACCTTTTAGAATGACAGATCAACCTGAGTGTTGGCAAGGATGTGGAGGAAAAGGAACTCTTGTGCATTGTTGGTGAGAATGTAATTTTTTACCACCATTATGGAAAACAGTATGGAGATTCCACAAAAGGTTAAAAATAGAAACACCTTAAAGAGACATCTGGACTCCAATGGTCATTACAGCATTATTCACAATAACCAAGACATGGAAACAACCTAAATGTTTATCAATAGATGAATGGATACAGAAATTATGGTGCATATATGCAATGGAATATTATTCAGCCACAAAAAAAGAAGTCTACCCTGCCATTTGCAACAACATGAATGAACCTAGAGGACGTTATGCAAAATGAAATAAGTCAGAGAAAGATAAACGCTGTATGGTTTTACTTACATGTGGAATCTGAAAAAGTCATAGAAACAGAGTAGAATGATGATTGCCAGGGGGCGGGGGTTAGAGGAAATGGAGATGTTGGTGAAAAGGTACAAACTTTAGTTATTAGATGAAGAAGTTCTGGGAAACTAATGTACAGCATGGTACAGCATGGTGACTATAGTTAATTATACTGTATTACATACTTGAAATTTGCTGAGACTTAAGTAGATCTTAAATGTTCTCACCACACACACAAAAGTAACTAAATTAGGTTATAAGATGTGTTAACTAACTTGACTGTGGTAATCATTTCACAATATATATGTTACATGAAGTGTTTTAAAAACTTAGGTTGACAAGTACCCTTAATTGATTGTCAGTTATGTTTAGGTTAAGGAAATTCCCCTTAATTCCTGGTTTATTTATATTATTTACCATGGATAGATTTGATAGGATACTTTTTAGCATTTTTTGAGATACAAAATAATTATTTGATTTCTCTTCTTTGGTATGTTAACATAGCAAGTTAATATAACATATATGTAATTTATATAATTAATATTATTATTATATACCAAAAAGCCAACCCTTCATCCTTGGGATACACCTAACTTGGTCATGATATATATTAAACATTGCTGAGTGCTGTTAACTGATCATTTTTCATTCATGTTCATAAGTGAGTCTAATCTGTTAATTATCCTTATTATATTTTCATATTGTGATTTTAGAATTAAAATAATATCTGCTTTTTAAAATGAATGGAATCACATTTTGTATTTTTTTATTCTCTTAAAATTATTTTTCCCTTAAGTGTTTAAAAGTCACCTGTAAAACTGGCTAGATCTGGCAATTTCCTCATGCTAAAATTTGAGATTACTAATTTTTTTCAGTAGTTAATAGGACTGTTACAGATTTCTCATTTTTCATGAGTTAATTTTGGTAGTTAATATTTTCATATGAATTTCTACATTTTGTCTTTTTTATTTAGAGGCGTACATTTCTTAATATATTCTTATCTTCTTAATTTGTTTCTACTCATGTTTCTTTATCCCTTTTTCATTATTATATAGTTTATTTATGCCTTCTTTTTTCCTTTAGTATTCCTGCCAGAGGTTTGTCAGTTTTATTAATCTTTTCAAAGAAATAACTTTTGTCGGCCGAGCGCAGTGGCTCACGCCTGTAATCCCAGCACTCTGGGAGGCCCAGGCAGGTGGATCACCTGAGGTCAGGAGATTGAGACCATCCTGGTTAACATGGTGAAACCCCGTCTCTACTAAAAATACAAAAAATTAGCTGGGCCTGGTGGTGGGGCGCCTGTAATCCCAGCTACTCGGTAGAGGAGAATCGCTTGAACCTAGGAGGTGGAGGTTGCAGTGAGCCAAGATTGTGCCACTGCACTCCGAGCCTGGGTGACAGAGAAAGACTCTGCCTCAATAAAAAAAGAAAAAGAAATAACTTTTGTCTTTGTTGATCTTTAATATTACATTTTTTAAAATTTCTTTTATTACTGTACTTTATTAATTTCCTTCTACTTTCTTTGAGTTTGTTCTTTTCTTATTTTTAATTGAGGTGCTAAACACATTAACTTACCATCTTTTTTTCGAATATAAACATTGATTTGAGAGTATTGATTATTCCTCTAAGTATTGGTTTTCCTCTAAGTAACAGTTGCCCTGCATCCAATAAGTTTGACAGTATTTCTATTATCATTGACTATTAAATATTTTTAGTTTTTATTATGATTTATTTGACCCATGAATTATTTAGAAGCATGTGAGTTTATGAGTGTATGTTAGTTCTCAGTGCATGGAAGATTTTTATCTTTTTATTAATGATTTCCAAGTTGATTGCATTATATACAATCATAGAACATTCATTGCAATTTGTGAACATTAGTTAGAGCCTTATACACAATGTTTTCTTAAATATTTTATGTATTCTTAAAAACAATGTTGAGCACAGTGTTTTATATATTTTTTAGATCAAGCTTTTGTTCACATTTTCTGTATACTTAATTTTTGTCTATTTAATCTATCAGTTACTGAAAGAAGTGTGTTGAAAGAGCTAATATATTTTGGAGCAAAGTTATTAGGAAAATACAAGTTTAGAATTGCTATCTTTTAAAGTGAATTTAGGCCGGGCGCGGTGGCTCACGCTTGTAATCCCAGCACTTTGGGAGGCCGAGGTGGGCAGATCACGAGGTCAGGAGATCGAGACCACGGTGAAACCCCGTCTCTACTAAAAATACAAAAAAAAAAAAATTAGCTGGGCGTGGTGGTGGGCGCCTGTAGTCCCAGCTACTCGGAGAGGCTGAGGTAGGAGAATGGCTTGAACCCGGGAGGCAGAGCTTGCAGTGAGTGAGCCGAGATCGCGCCACTGCACTCCAGCCTGGGCAACAGAGCGAGACTCCGCCTCAAAAAATAAATAAATAAATAAGTAAAATAAAGTGAATTTAACATTTTATCATTAAGCACTGATAGAATTATCTTTAGTAATGTTTTTCTTTACAGTTTATTTTGTCTAATTTCAATATAACTTTGCCAATTTCCTTTTAATTAGTATTTTTTCTAGAATATATTTTCAACCCCTCTATTTTAGTGGTGTCTCATAAATAACATATAGCTAGATTTTAGTATTTCAATCAAGTCTCACAACTTTTACCTTTAAATTCTACCATGTTACCACTTGGTATGTTTTTAGTTTATTGTGGTTCATGATAGATTTGAATGCATTTCTATCACCTTATTTTGTAAGAGATGTTTCTTCCATTTGTTCTTAGGCTTCTCTCCCACCCTACCTTTTCTTCCCTATATAGGAAGTTCATGTAAAATGGAGTGAATATCTCTAATTTACTTTGATTCCATAGATTTCTCTAGTCTTGATCTTTATGTGAGCCCCTGACTGCCGGCTCATTTTCCCTCTGTGAATTGCAGTGGTTCTGAAAGATGGGATTATATGTTCCATACCCTCTGCTCAGTTACCTCTTCTTTGCTACTGCCCTGGGCTCATCATTCATCTTCTCTTTTGTCACTGCCCCAAAGCCTAGACTTTAGCCAGGTCCATGCATCTTCCTCCACAGCTCCTGTTCCTTCTTGTTTTCATTGCACTGCTGAACCTTCAGAGCTTTGTCTAAAAGCTCTAATTTTTAAACAAGATCCTCCCAGTAAAAACGTATTCTCAGGCATCAGAGGTTGTGGGGATTCAGCAGTATGGTAGGAATCATTGGTATATATGGGTCTTTTATAAGTTATATTTGCAATTCAAGACTGACAGCATTTAGAAACAATACGACTTGTCCTGTAAGTCTGATGAGCAGAAATGAGGAGAAAATGGAGTTCACCAAACAATTCAGAACTGATGGAAAAGCAGTTTGCTTAAAAGCCCCATATGGTTTGCCCATTTTCCTCTGCCCTTTGGAAATTCCTCTAAACATTAGTTCTGACTGTCAGCATGTGGTCCAGTAACATTTTTATTTCAATCCCCCAGCTCCTCTGCAATGGGGAGGCAACTGACCTACTCCAGTGTGCTTGAAACCATTGTCACTGTACTCAGGAGCACCAGGTAGCACTAGTACTTCTCCCAATAGATGGAGCATTAAGCTCACCGGTATTGCTCACTGTCATGATGTTTCCTGCTTTGTTGGTGGGGACTAAATCTTGTATGTAGTTTTCAGCGGTTTATGCTTTTTTAGGGTCTTGATATGCAATTTCCATGTTGGACTTCTTGTTTATAGTTTGGCACAGAGCTCATTAATGTTGACCCCTTAACCATTTTAAAGAACCTCAAATACGCTGCAGAACGTGGAATTTTATCTATCGAATAAAATTTTTAAATTTATGTGTTTGAGTACTAGCTATGACTACTGCATTGGTCAGATAATTTTAATGCTTTTTTAAAAATCTGCCAATATTTGACATCAGTGTTCCCATAAAATAAATAAATGATTCTTCATAATTGCTTTTCCAATGCTTTTCCCATGTGACTCTTTTCAATAGTTTTCACTCCAAAATTATTTGAGTAGTGGCTGTCATGATTCTTCTGAACGGCAATTATGTCAGAACCGTTTAATCAGTGCCTGAGCTGTGCTGGCATTGCTCTTGGAAGGCCATTTTTCAGAATAACATCCACCTAAGCATTTGTTAAATTATTAGACCTATAAACTCTTCCCATGAGAACTCTCAGAAATACTGTTAGACATGCAGAGCCTTAGGGATACAGCCCTTTGCACCACCATAAGTACCAGAACTCTGTTAAGCAAAGTTCAAAACTTTGAGCCAGAGTGGATAAGAGTCACAGCTCTCTGTCCTCAGGAAACATCCCTCCAATGTCCTTGTCAAGAGCTTGCACACATAGTTAATCAAGGAATAACTCACTGGGATTTTGAGTGACATCAGACACCATTCCAGCATCGCATGTTGAAGGATTACTAGCAGGGTTTCCCCTTAATTTACGAGACATATGTGATTATCCCTAAGCCTGCAGTCACTGTAGGAAACATGTTTCTTCTGCAACCTGCAACTGGTAGATGCTGTAAGAAAATGCATAAAAAATTAGTACTAGATTTTGAAATTGTTATTAAAAGGATCATAAAAATCAAAGCATCCCTGTCTCAGTTCTGTCCATTTGATTTATAAGGAGGCTAAAAATGGAAATGTAGGTTTCAATGGGGCCAGGTGTGGTAGCTCATACCTGTAATCTTAGCACTTTGGGAGGCCAAGGCCGGGGGGAATCACTTGGGCGCAAGAGTTTGAGACTAACCTGGGCAACATAGTGAGACCCTGTCTCCAAAAAAAAAAAAAATTAAAAAATTAGCTGGGCATGGTAGTGTGCACCTGTGGTTCCAGCTACTCGGAGGCTGAGGTGGGAGGATCACTGGAGCCCAGTAGGTTGAGGCTGCAGTAAGCTATGATTGCACCACTACCCTCCAGCCTGGGCAATAGAGTAAGATTCTGTAAAAAAAAAAAAAAAAAAAAAAAAAGAGAAGACTTCAATGGTTCCAGGAAACTCTGTTGTGTTTAGAGCTTTATGGGTAGGTAAAGAGATGTTTCTGCTGTTTGAGGCATGAATGTGGTCAGAAAGTCTTAAAATCTCAAGCCTTTTCCTGGCAATTTTCTTGTGCTGCCTGACATAGGGCACACTCTGCTATAGTAAACTGCAGTTTGCTTTTCCCTTCTGCTGAACCTCTCAAAACCTCTAACTCCTCCTTGAGAAAAGGGATTTGTGTCTATTTCATAGGACTGTTGTGAGAATGACATTTTGTGTATGCATCAAGATATCAATAGATATTTTCACTGTGTTCTAGAATTGGGTCCCTTCATTCTTGGATCACTGCCAGTGTCTCTGATTGATTCAGTCATTATACCACCAGACTTTGCTTTCCTGAGTCACATTGAAATATTATTCACTTCCCTGTGCTTAGAAACTCACAGTACTTAAAGCCCTGAGTGTTTATGACCCCTCATTAGTGAGCTCCATCTACCTCTCTTGTATCTCCTTGTTCTGTGGTAAAACCCTCTCGCTTGGGTCATGTCCACATGTCCCCTAAATTCCACGCCACTGCCTTTGTTGCAGGCATCACTTGCCTCTGCTTGGAGCCCATTTCTGTTCTCTACCTTTCCAAGTCCTTTAAGTTGGTTCCACTAGGACCAGCTCAACTCCTGCTTCCTCCTTGAAGTCTTCCCACCCAACCCATCCATCCCTCACCGTTTTCTCCTTTCTCTAAACTTTCACAGCATGTTGGAGTCCCTGCAGCGTAATTTAGACTCTATTTACTACCTCTCTATCCTGTTTACTGCCTATTTCATGAGTGTTACAGCTGGACTGCATCTTCTCTAAGTAGGAAGCCTTCAGTTCTTTGATGTGGTCTCCACACTGCCCATTTTGGACAAGCTGCTCTTTACAGGATTGTCATATGATAGGTCAACACAGACCAGTAATGCTTAAGTTTAACAACTGATCACAATTTCTTGATTTTGAAAATGTTTAGTACCAGGTAGTGGACTTCCTCATGGTGGTGGGAAGAGAAATCAACATTTTAATCCTAACAGCAGTTGATGTTATTGGCCATCAACTATGGGCTGGGCACTGAGCTAACCACTTCCATGTGTGATCTCATTTAAGGGTCAGCACAGCCCTCCTCCCAGCAGACATGAGGAAACTAATGCTTAAAGAGCTCCATCTCATATCCGTGTCACCACCCTCATGAGAGGTACTGCAGTCTGAACCCCAGGACAGCTGACTCTGGGGCTCATGCCGTTTTACAACAAAAAAATACAATCTCCATCCTCATCTTCCCTGTGCTTTGGGTCTGTGAGACCTGTGAGACTTTGGGTCTGTGAGACCTGAAGGGGTGGAGGACAGGTTGGAGCAGGTCTTCTATGTACATCAGATACCAGAATGCAGCCTGACAACTTTGACTAGTTGAAGTCAGACTTATCTAGTGTTGAAAGTGAGACTTGAGCACAAATTTGCTTGAGTTAGCATTGGAGAGGCACTGCAGAAGGCAGCCAGAGGAGAGCAAAGTGTATTTTTCTTTTGCGTTTAAATGTTGTAATACTGTTTTGCAATAAGTGAAATGTGTGTGATCACATAAAGGAGCAGTGGAGAAGAGATACTGAAATTCTTTGTCAATGGTTGATATATAGAAATAAACATACTTCCAAAAGTTAATATTACAGTTATATAAACTTCTATAATCTAACTAATTAAAAATCTTACAGAGTAGAAATGAAGCTTGAAAATGAGCAAGATTTTTCTAAAGCTTGTTTTCTGTGCCTATGTGTTTCTGTGTGTTTCACATTCTCATGGCATGGTCAACTGGAAGGTATTCGATTGGTTATCATAGCTATGCTACTAGGAGAGCTATACTTTAAAAATATTTTCTGTTAACTAACACAGTGAGGTGCCTTTAAAGACTTGAGATAGCAATGATTTAAATGGAAAAGCCAATATGTTGTGTGTATCTGTAAGTACACATGAGTAGGGAGAGAAGTGGGCTAGAAGAAAAAAATTACTATGGAAAAACATAAGCATATCCACAAAGTAGGATTTTGGTTTCTCAATCTATAATATTATTTCATTTCCAGATTGTGAACAGGTGGCACACACTGTTTTTTTAGCTCTTTTTTGGCCAACCCCACATAGCTATTTCTCCATACCTACTCATATATCACCTAAGAAACTACCTAAATTGATCTCAAATGGATCTAATGAGAAAGACATGCTTGGCATCTTTGTAAAAATAATATCTATACAGCGGGCAAAGTTGCTTTAAAGTTTTTATTTGGGGAGCAATGCAAAGTATTAAAGCATCTGTTGTCTCTGCAGCTGAACTTTTCTAATATTTTTACAGCAGCTGATTTAACCTGAGTGTACAATTCCAAAGAAGGAAGTTGTAGGATAAAAAGGTAGAGCTGAATTGTATATAAATCTTTGGTGTCCTTGTAGATCTGATACACTGCCGTACTTTCCTAAGCTTATGCAAAACAGAAAGTGAAGAGGCATTTTGCAGAAAACTAAATTATACATGAAGTCATTAAACCTCACCCTTCACTTCTGATTGAGGGATTGCTGCAGTCATCAGTGAAAGTAGAGGCAAAATGAAAAAATAAATAAATGAAAAACCTGATCACATTATACATTTCAGTGGAAATGTAATCGCCTAGAAGTTCGTTTGAAGTTCTTGGGTATGTGCAAAATTGCATGTAGCTGCTGAAAATAAGAAAGGGGTCGTGGCACAGAGCATCCTTGTGAACCCAGAATCTATCTCTCACATGTGTGGGGTACAGAGGGCAAGAGGGAGGGTCGCCTTGGATGCTGTGCCACAAGTCTGCATATCCCAATCAGCCTCAAACTCTCCTGTTCATTTGAAATGTTTACTTGTTGCCTTGACTTGTTTTTCCACCCAGAGATGTACTTATGCACATAACACACACTGTTTACTTCTTTTTCCAAAGGAGTTTTGTGACTGCCTCTTTGAAAGCATGTCTCAAGAGGGGGAGAGATAGCATTAGGAGATATACCTAATGTAAATGACGAGTTAATGGGTGCAGCACACCAACATGGCACATGTACACAAATGTAACAAACCTGCACGTTGTGCACAAGTACCCTAGAAATTAAAGTGTAATACAAATATATATATATATAAACAAAACAAAAAAACTCTTTAGGAAGGTCGTGAGATCCCCTTTTTTGAAGATCATATATCCTCAAAAATGTTCTCATTCATCAAGGATGGTCTAAATGTGAGAATTGTGAAAGAATAATGATGTAATAATGACCTCTATCAAGATCATCTTCCATGGTGAGGAACGTGAAATGGAAAAGGCATGAAGCGGCATCTGTGCAAGACTTCATAGCTCTCAAGCCCGAGGTAGCAGGGCTGGAGAAAGAAGGAAAGGCCTTTTTAGACCCTTAATTAAAGGGACTTTTGCTGGCTCTTTGCAGATTGCTGCTGGTGCCCCATATACTTCTTAATTAATTCCACCTGTGTCATTACGAAGTAAGCCCTACTGAAGAGTGGGTTAACAGCCAGGGTAAGTTCCCTGGACTGCATTTTCTTTCACTTGACACTGTGTCTTGAAGGCTCCGGCAGTGGGGTGGAGCTGCCTCTAGGAGCAGGCCTGTTTTAATCAGCATATCACAGGTCTGTAGTAGTGAGACAGAATGTCTCCCTGCTCACATGAACCGTGGCTTGACTAAGAACTCAGTGATAACGACACCTCTAAAAAGAAATAAAACATATGAGAGTTCATTATGGAGAGGATGCTCAGAGAAGCAGGGATTGTCTGTGTGTATCCGGCACTGACTCTCAGCCTGCAGAGGGAGAGCCATGCCTGCAGAGTTTGCAGTCTCCTGGCCCTGAGATGACATCCCCAGAAAGCTTTCCGCTTCATTTGCTCCAACCCAGTGCTCATCACACAGCCTCAGCTCAGGGATCTGGCTTTCTAGATAGTGCCACTGGCTAGGGCACAGCAGGCACAACAGACACTTGGAAAGAAAATCTCCCCATTTTAAATTCATATGTTGGCATTCAGGGTGACACATTAGAGTCACTTCCATTTAATGTGTGTGCAGCCATGACTGGAAATGATGCGTCTGTAAGAGTGGGAAGTGTACGCATCTGCTAGGTCTGCTAGACTGCGTGGCTCACACAACAGAAAGTTACTTTCTCACAGTCTGGAGGCTGGAAATTCAAGATCAAGGTGCCAGCATGGTTGGCGTCCTCTCCTCACACGTTGGCTTGCAGGTGGTCAGCTCTGCACGCATGCCCCAGGGTCTCTGTGTGCCCTACTCACCTTTTCTTAAAAGGACATCAGTCATATTGGATTAGGATCCACCCAGATGACCTTAGTTTAACTTAATTACTTCTTTGAAGGCCCCATCTCCAAATACAGTCACATTCTGAGGTACGGGGGCTTAGGACTTCAGCGTATTGATATGAATTTGTTGTGGGGGAGTGTTCAGCCTGTAACACTAAGAAATCATATTCTTTGTTCAGGAATGCTGAGAGGTCTTGCAATTTGAGACCACCAATGGGGCAAGGCATCAGCCCCATTGGTGGGTCCCCTGTGAGTCACCACCTGAGCTGCCCAAAATGGTTTCTCCAAGGCACATGTGGCTATTTAAATGTAAATAATTTACATTAAATGTTAAAATTCAGTTCCTTGGTCATCCCAGCCTCGTTGCAAGTGCTCAATAGCCACAAGTAGCCCTAACAGCCATCATGTCAGGCATTGCAGACTAGAATGTTTCTGCCAACGTAGAACTGCCCGCTGCGTTCTAGTTGCTATGGGATATGATGTTCATTGAGCAGGGGGCCCTTCCTTCACTTCCTTTGCAAAGCTGGTGTAACCATTATAACTCAGCTCAAATCTATCTTTTCTATGTATTTTCTACTTTAGTTTTGATTGGTCTTTTATCCTTCAAAAGTCTATCGTGGGTATTAATATGTGCCATTTAAGTTTTCTTCACATCTCTAATATGTGAGATTTAATGTTATTTTTACTGGCACAATTAGACCGTGTTGCCTGAAGAGGGAGCCTGCGTCCCCATTTTTAACTTCCACAGGCACAGAGCTGGGCACAAAGCAGGCAGGTTCAGGGTGCTGGTTGCGGGATTCTTTTAATCACTGCACAGCCATTGTGCGTGGCCCTCCAGAACAAGAATGTAAGGGCAGTTCTACGTTGGCAGAAACATTCTTCTTTTTCCTGAGCACAATGCCCTTGAGATCCATCCAAGTTGTTGTCTATATCATTAGTTCATTCCTTTTTGCAGCTCAATAATATTCCATGGTATATGGATGTACTAGAGTTTGTCTAGTCAATCCCTTAGGGAAGAGCAATTTGACTGTTTCCAGTTTTTGGTGATCACAAGTAAAGCTATTATGGATATTTATTTACAGAGTTTTGTGGGGATATAAATTTTTGCTTCTCTGTGATAAATCCCAGCAGTGCTGTTGCTGAGTCATGTAGTAAATCTGTTGTTGTTATTGTTTTTTTTGAGACAGAGTTTGGCTTTTGTCACCCAGGCTGGAGTGCAATGGTGTGATCTCAGCTCACTGCAACCTCCACCTCCAGGGTTCAAGCGTTTCTCCCGCCTCAGCCTCCCTAGTATATGGGATTACAGGCGGCCACCACCACACCCAGCTAATTTTTGTATTTTTAGTAGAGACAGGGTTTCACCACGTTGGCCAGGCTGGTCTCGAACTCCTGGCCTCAAGTGATCCGCCCACCTCAGCCTTCCAAAGTGCTGGAATTACAGGTGTAAGCCACTGCTGGGGCCTCTTTTCATGAGCATAATTTACAACCGTAATGACAAAATGAGGCAAGGATTTATGTCAATTAACAGGCTTACATCTATGAGATATTTTGGGTAAAAATTTTAGCATGGTATTTGGAACACAGAGAGCTGCATTTGCTATCTTGTGTTATTGTTAGTGTTATGTTATTTATTTATGTTTTTTGAGACAGAGTCTTGCTCTGTTGCCCAGGCTGGAGGGCAGTGGTGCAATTGTAACTCACTGTAGCCTCAACCTGAAGAGATCCTCTTGCCTCAGCCTCCTGAGCCTGAGTAGCTGGGACTATGGGCATGTGCCACTGTACCTAGCTAGTTTTTTTTAATTTTTAGTAGAGGCGGGGTCTTGCTATGTTGCCCAGGCTGTTCTTTCTCCTGGCCTCAAGCAAGCCTTCTGCCTTGTCTTCCCAAAGTGCTGGAATTACAGGTGTGATCCACCACACCTGGCCACCATTGTTCTTATTAATACTACTGAATTGGTTATTTATTGTGATTTTACTAAAAGAATTCTTATGTCGTCAAAATCGTTTGAGCCTGCATTTTTTTCTTATGACATTTCTTGGCAAAACCTTAGATTCTCTTTCAGGAATTTTCTTTGCTGAAACAACAATCTGTAGCTATTGTGTGAAAGTCCATTCTGGTAATGTGGGTCCTCCAAGGGCATTAGCTCTCGGCTGTTTGCATTTCAAAATTGACCCTCAAGTTTACTTTCATTTACTTTCAATTCTGTTGGCTTCTTGAAAATGTTTTAAGGCAGTACATCTAATAAGCATGAAGCATCTTACTTTTAGTTTAATCCCAAACCTTGTAGTTCCAAATAAAAAAATTGAACCACGTGCCCCCAAGGTTTTAATCTAATATCTGGTTTCTTGAACTGAGGCCAGCTCTTCATTTTTTAAAGGATCAGCAGATTCTAAATACAACTTTTGGCAACTTCCTTTTAGCATCTGACCTTGGTTCACTTAAACTAATTGTTATCCTTTCAGCAGACTGTGATTCTGAAGGGGGAGAAACACTATACTATAAAATGTTAGAGGAGTTTTTAACATTTAGGGTATAATGCCCTCCATGTAAAATGTCTCTCTTCAGTATTACTCTCTGAAACATGATGGTAATTTATTTAAAACTAGACATAAGTATTATACTTTTTAAAAAACATATTCAAGAACCAAGCCTCAAAAATATTAAATTTGAATGCACTCAGGATGCATGAATCTTCTGATTTATAATTATCATCTATTTTTCCTCATACAGAGCTCCTCCTATGTTCCAGGCAGATGCTAGGTGCTGAGAATGTGAAAGACTCAGCCCCTTCCCTTGTAGAGTTTATAGTCTGGGGAGGACAGAGATGTTTGTGACTCTAATGACCTGTGCATTTCCATCAACATTCTACAAGTTCTACACATTCTACTAATAACATGCCAATTCAGTGTCACTTTATATGTACAAGCCAACATGGTTTTTTCCACTGACATTCACAGGTTTTAATACAGAAAGCAATCCTGTTAAACGATTTAATTATAAAAATTCTACTGTAAACTTTAAAAAACAAATTCAGTAACCTACCTGTGGTCACACAGTTAGGAATCAGTCAGAGCTGGGATTTAAGCCCAAATCTTCTGGTCCTACATCTCATTCTTTTGCCTCAGCACCACTTAAGCCAAGATAAGATGGTGAATTCAGTTTTCCCCAAGTGTGAGATGCAAACAACTGATGATGTACAAGGTGATTTTTAGGAGGCCCGCTCATGGGGAATAAGCTGTGCTGAATCGCAAGTGAGAAAGTGATTGGCTTTCCCATTAGTTGTCTTTCAATACTTTTGATTCACCAGTGAACCTTGGTTTGAGGCAAGCGTTCTCTCTCAGCCAAAGGAGAAGAGGCCTGGCCTTAGGCTCCGAAGTAGTCAAGCAGCACTGCCTGGCTGGATTGGATACTATTGCTTCGTTTTTGTTGTCTTGACTTTTTCTGTTATCTTTACCTGAGGTAAGAGTTCTTGGCTTGGCTGGCCATGGTGGCTCACGACTGTAATCCCAACACTTTGGGAGGCTGAGGTGGGCAGATCCCTTGAGCTCAGGGGTTCAAGACCAGCCTGGGCAACATGATGAAAACCCGTGTCTATAAAAAATACAAAAATTAGCTGGGCATGGTGGTGTGCACCTGTAGTCCTAGCTACTCAGGAGGCTGAGGCAGGAGGATCACTTGAGCTCAGGAGGTCAAGGGCTGCAGTGAGCTGAGATCACACCACTACACTCCAGCCTGGGCAACAGAGTGAGACTTTGTCTCGAAAATGATGCGAAGTTTCATTTGCAAGTACTGTAAATGCATTCGCATATACACGAGTTAAATTTACATCATTCAATAACAGAGGGAAGTGGTGAGGGGATGAGGGAAGTGGTGAAGGTGTACATGAGTGACTAAAATTTGGAAAGACCTCGTGAGTTGCTGCTGAGTCCTCCTGACTGCCTTTGTCACTTGCCTCTAGGGATTCTCATTTGCTCCTTCCCATCTGCTAGTTGCAACTTCCCAATTTCAAAGCACAGTAGTGAAATGAGTAACGTTTCAAGGGAGTACATTCAGATGACTACAGCATTCACCCAAGATCTACTGTAAGATGATGATCTCTCTGTTTTGAGAGGTGAATTGGTTCTTCCAGGATTCCCAAGGGTGGCTGTAACCACCTCTGACTCTACAGATGAGTGATCAGCACCACGTGGAAACTTCTGCCATGCCGGGATTTCTGCTCCATACCAGTGCAGGCTCATTGTTTTCACTATTTAGAATCTCATATTTACTCTTGTAGACTAAGGCTGATTGCCAAGACTTCCCTTACAAGAAGTAATCCATGTGATCTAAAGTGAGAGTATTCACATTCTTCAATAAGATATGACATTTGGCTAAAAGTCAGTCTTTAAATAAAAGGAGAGCCTCTGTGACTCTACAGATAACTTTGGGTTATAAAGTTCCATACAAGTGTTTGCTTTCAAGAGTAGGCATTGAACTTTCTGGCAGAGTAAATTGAGATGTAATCATTTTTCGCTAAACTGTTTGAAAAGATATTTCTAACCTTATTTTCTAAATTTCTAAAATAATTTTCTGTTCTAAATTTTGATCTTTAGTTACCATGACTTAAGTATTGCAGGAAGAGCCTGGGAATTGTTCTGATGGGTTTTATAAATTAATAGGTGTCAAAAAAAGAGTCACAAATATCACATTAAAATTCCTTTTTCTGCTATACTTATTCATTTCCAAGCCTGTCATCTCTTAAAAAAAAAGTATCCTTAGATTTTCAGTCACATTTGATGGAGTTTATATGCTCTGATTTCTGAAGTGAGAACATTTTAAGACTTCACAGTTCTCCAAGAAATACCAGGAAGAGGATGTTTGCTTTAAAAAAAAAGAAAAAAGAGGGACAAGAATAAAACCCCCACCCAACTTCCAAATACTATATAGAGTCAGTGAAGGAAAAATACAGACATGGGAGGAAAAATTGGAAAAAATTATCTTGGAGACAACAGCAAAAACTGGCAGTCAAGTCAGTAAGGATGTACTGTCATCAAGGTCTCAGGTTTTCATATTAGAACGAGAATAGTAACAGGTGGCCTTAGGGAGCACTGGCTGCATGCTGGGTGTGTCACACATGTTGAGTCTCACCTCCCTTCATGGGGCCACAGTGTCGGGAGGGAGACTTGCTCAGTTTTCAAATAGGAAAGTGACAGGTGCCCTGGTATGTTTATAACAGCTCACTCTGGGACAAGTTTATAAACTGGAGGGTGGCAAAGAGACCAGTCAGGTAGCTACTGCAATAATGCAGGCAAGAGATGGGTTGGAGGCTGCTCTCCAAAGGAAGGGAGCAGCTGAATTTCCACAAAAACAGCCATCTGCTCTCTAGATGTTTTCAAGATGCCTTTTCCAAGGAGGTATTCTTACTGCTCTCTGAGGATCTGGGCGCATTTGCACAGGCTCACTGTCAAAGTCAGGTGCAGAGGTGAAAGAAATTATACAGCTCTTGAGTAGTGCGAACATCCCAAACTCTGGCAAAATCTGCATCAGAGGCAAAATGAAAATTGCTGTCTCTCTGAAATGTGGGGTGACAATCGTGGAGACAGGACCTAAGCCTAGCATGGCTTATAAAAACACAGATACTTTCAGCTGCCTCTAAAACAGAGCAGTCCTCTTTGGGGGACCTGTGACAGATTGCTCACTGACATCACTATTTTGACACCCCATTAAATTACCATGGCCTCTTTGGGTTTGCAAGGGCACTGCAGTGAGAACAGGGGCAGATCCAAGTTCCAGAGTCTTCAAAGATTGATCTCATTGATATACATGGGAATCAAGAGATAGGCAACTCGAAAAAGTCAGCTTTGACCAAGTTTTATGTAATAAATCTAAACACATAGAAACCCTTCGGTCCAGCTTCTCCAGGACACCATCCTCATTCCATAAGAAGCAGCAGAGACTCTTGCAGGAAGAAGGAATCTGGAAATGCAGGCTTTGACTTCCAAACTGATGAAATATTCTTGTGATGAGCCCTTGAGAGCCCCTGAAGGGGGGTGCCAAGGAAAAAAGGACTCCCTGAAATGCAGCTGAGAGCTTCATCATGGACAAGATGACAGAGGCACCCAGCCTCGAGAAGACATTCCAGATAAGGGGGAGCCCCAGGCATGGCTGAGGATGTAGGTCTCTGTTATTAAACTGTTTTCTAGGGAACAAAAGAAAAGAGCAGTGCAGGTCAAGAAAGGGTTGAATATCCCCTAACACCCACCCTCTGCTTCTTACAATTAATGCCCTACTGACACTCACCCCAATTATATCAAAATCATCTCCTTTTTGGAGCCACCTTACTCTGCATCAGTCTCTGCAATCCCACAGAACATTGGCCTTGTCCAAGGAATGTTCAGCAGCCGTGAACACTCCGCAGTTACTGTTTTCATGACTATTTCCCCTTGTCACTCACTTGGAGGATATGTTTTTTTGCTCTTGCGACTTGATCAGTGGTTCTCAACTTATTTCAGCTCCAGTGCTCTTGAGGGCTGTGTCACTTCATTAGCGGGAGCTGACTACCACAGTGCTTCTGAAGGTGGGAAGAAAGGGGACTTTTGAAATTGAGCAAGTTTGAAGAGAAAGAAAGGCAACTTGATTGAGGGTCCCTCCAGGGTGTTCATACATCACCAGGAAGCATCGCTGTGCAGGTGGTGATAGGACTGTGCCACTGAACTGGCTCATTCCATAAAGCATGGTAACAAGAAATCCTTGGTGGCTTAAGACCCATGGCCGGGGTGACTTCAGAATGCCACATGCACAGTGCAATGCAGCAGGCACAAAGCCACAGGTTCTGGGCCAGTTTTGTGGCCAAATGGAGGCACACTAAGTTCAGAGTGGAATGGCCTTGGCTGGGTCCCAGCTCTTCTGTTTACCAGCTGTGTGATTTCAGGGGAGCCACTCAATGTCTTTCATACTAAATTTCCTTATCTATATAACAGGATTAAAATGCTCACCCCTGATAGAGCTTCACAAACCTCATAAGCATGTATGGATCAACAGGAAATATATGACATTGCTGTGAAAAGGCACTTGTAAAATCCCTCATTCAGAGTAATATTCAGTAGAATAAGAAACATATTGTACAGCTCAGTCAGACATCATGGGGACTGTTTATAGGCATGAAAACATTGTGTGTGTGTGTGTGTGTATATATATATATATATTTAGGTGGCAAACCTCAATCCCATTATCAAAAGAGAAAGAGCTATTAGGTAAAGGAAGATAATTGTATGATAACAATTGCCAAGATCGTGATGGCTGCTCTGAATCCTGCAAAATAGAAAAATTCTGCACAATTTCAAACTGGATTAAGTTGCAATAAAAAGTGGCCAGAGATTTGCAACTTCTTTAAAAGATCAATGAATGTTCACATTTAGATTTCAGTTTGTTTAGAAACCTAGTTTGTGTGTCTAGATTTTTGTTTTCACCCAATTCTTACCTCTCTTACCCGTGAAGCATCACATGCTCCTTTTGCCTGCCTTTGTTCAAGACACTGGAGAATGACAGTGACCAGTGACCATTGCCATCACTGTGCCTGAACTTCTGGGGCACTCTGCTTTGTGGCCCATCAGGCAAAGTTAGGTGTCTTCAGTTGCTTTAGTGCTATAGCAATAAATAGTTTATATGAGATCTAATAAAATGCGATGCTTCGAAGCACCAGAAGAGAAGTCTGAGCAGAAAACAAAGAAAGTTCATAGACTTTGCATGCCCCAGTGAGTTCATCTTCCTTCTTTCAGGGTGACGACTTTAGTCATTTTACATGCACAATTTTATTCATATGAGAAAGGGAGGAAAAATTCTATTTCAGAAGCATCTAAAAAACTTGACCCTGCACTGCCTGAAAACATACTGCACATTATGTACGGCCTTGACCTGCATCCCTTTCTTTCTGGCAGCTTTTCTGTTGAATAGGATTTTTTTCTCCTTTTTTAATATCTAGGAGCTGTGGCATTTTTAACAGTCTGCATCATTTTGGAGTAATGTTCTCTTGAGGTGGGCAACTGAGATGTATAATTATATCCTGTGGAAAATGATGGTGGTATGGGGGGTGGGGAAGGAGGTTATTGAATCACAAAAACATGTTTCCTATTCAGAAAAAAATGACAGTATGCAGGATGTTCAATTTCCTTCTGCTCTGTGCCCATGGAGAGTGCAGCATCTTCAAGTGGGGAAGTCATTGGTATTCACTGGAGCTTGCCTGGTTTCATTTTTATTGTTTTGGAGACTTATTACTCTTTCAGAGTGGTTCCCAGGTCTGCTGCCTCCTTGCAGTATACATGAGCTAAGGTAGTCAGAGGAAACACTTTAATTACATTTTAAGTAGAATAAAAGCATAAGTATATTTATGAAAATTCTAACAGAAGGTGCAGTGAGACCATTAACTTAAATCCCAAAAATACATCTAGTGTTTTTTTCATAATAGGAAGTTCATAGTTGGTGTGTTAAATTATACCTGCATATTTAAAATCTGCCCTAAACACTAAATATTGCCTAAATGTGCATATTATATTCAAAATCCCACCTATAAAACTTGTGCTGGGAGCAGGGGCCATCATTGCCTGCCTCCCACACCTGTCCTTAAGTTGCTATTCTGCAGATGGGATGTCCTCAGGGGCTGAATGATGCTTTTAGCCTTGGTTCCCTCAGCCATCCCCCATGCTCTCTCTCATTGGGCCTCTTGTTCAAAATTATGCCTGAGCTTTGGTCGAATAATTTGATTTTAGCAAGCCTGAGCATAATTCTGTCAAGGGAAGACTCTGAGGTGAGAGCAGGAGTTGGAGGTTGTGCTTAAACTTGAACGTACGGATTTGTCTCAGGCATAGAGAGATGCAAGGAGAAGATATGCAAAATTTCCTCCCGGAGACCAGAAGCCAGCATATGCTTCGAAAATCCTTACTCCAAAGAACAGAGTTCTTTTCTTTCTATCGCACTGGGAGGATTCAAAACCTGATTGTCTTTACTTTCAACAAGTTTGAGAGGAACCCTTCTTTTTTACAATATAAATTATTTGGTGATTACTTCCCAAGAATATTGGTTCAGAGTAGAATTCTTCTTAAAGCATTCAATATTCAATTTCTGTAATTTTAAAAGAACATGTGTAACTTTTGACCTCTTAAAGATAAAAAGATAGCTAAAGAACCTTTTATTCTTGCCCAAAGAAAAATGCACAGGCGAACATCTTATAAAATGTGCATTGACTTTGCTTAATTTATTAAAAGATATTTAAAAGTGAAAAAGTATGTGAAAAGGAACATAATAGAATAATTGCATGGTAAAGTTACACATAACCCAATGTTATTTGATTTTCCTCAGGCACATTTTACTGTTGTGTTTATTAGTGATTATGCCCATCTCATGGTCTGCCCAAAAAAAAAAAAAAAAAAGGAAGGAGAGTGGACTCACAGGGTCATTAGAGAATCCTCAGTCTCTCTAGGGAAGGAAGAATAAAGGAAGTATATCTGCTACCTCTGCAGCTGCACATCTGTGGCAGTCCTGGCTGCAAACCAGACATGAAGCAGTATTCTAAGGCACTGACGGCAGTGTTCCTATCCCAGTTACTATACTTGCCCTGAGAATTGTTAGCCAGGAAAGCAACCAGGGGCACACAGTCTGAGAGATCCATGTACCGTATCATAGCTTCTCTGAATATTCAGTGGCTCCAGAGCTACAGATGGAAGTTTTATTTTCTAACTAAAAATTTAAACAATTGGCTTTTATCTCACTTTAGGCATAAGAGGGAGTCTAAAGTAAATATTTTCTCAGATATCTTGAAAGTATATGCTAGAAAAAAGCCGTAACATTCAAAACTGGATCCGTCTTAGGAAAAAACATTTTTAATCTCCATAACAAAAGGAAATAAAAGCCAAGGCAACCAATCTAGAAGGCCTTTCCCTTTTCTCTCTGGGCTCCCATAGGTATATTACTTGTTTTCTAAGCCAGGGATAAGGACACATGGTCTTAATAATCCAAATGTATCCATGGGGAAATTGGCTATATAAGTGGAAGGAACACTTACAGAAAATGCAAGACACCATCACCCTATCTGTATGGAGTCAGGAGACAGTGACATTTGTGTATGGAGGCACTAGTTATCTGACCTTTTCCTCAGAGCATCTCTAATTTTGTTTTGTTTTTTAAAAAATACATTTTGCCGTTCATAGTGATTCATATAATTCCTGGATAAGAAGTTGGGAGGCTCATTGCAAGAAGTTGAACTTTTCCTGCAATGGCTTCCATGCAATGAACACATATCATGTATGAGAAGAAAAATTCCTGTTTTATAGAATTAATCAATAGTTAAAATTTAGGTGACTTTTTTTATATTCTTTTGTTGTAAACATTCTTTCAGAGACAAGCAGAGATAATCTTGGCATGGAAAACAATTGTTGGCCATGTGTATTTAAGTTGGCTTAATAGTGTTTTCTTCTCAAGGTCATTGGGGTAAGAGTGGTAGAGAAAAAGCAGTGGATAAAGAGTCAGAAAACACTGACTTCTAATCTAGGTTGAGGTTTCTGTCTTCATCTCATGTCCCTCAGCTGTAAGGGACAGCTCATGTCCTCTCCTCCAGTGAGGATCAGGTGAGAGGATGGACTCATTCATCTGCACATACTTTTGATGCTCTCATAATAAGCGCTCAGAGATGGATAAAACTTGGGCCCCATCTGTAGGAAAATATTTTGGGAACTGTAGTGCTCAAATGCAGTACAATTGGTTATTATTTCATTTGTTGATTTGTGTCTGTTTCTTGGTCACCAATTAAATGAAAATAATACAACTAAAATAACTATTTTTAAATACAAGGGCTATTGGCAGTCCTGTGGTAACCACAAATACTGAAGAAACACAGCTGTGATGTGAGCATCATTCCCCACAAGGGAGCCTCTGCGTATCCAGAGAGGGCAGGGACTCTCATGTGGCTCGGGCCCCCAAGTGAAGGCTCAGGGAATCTAGGGGCATTTTCTGTATGAGTTGAGGCTGTGGATTTACTGGAAGACTTCAAGGTCTCAAAGTCAGTTTTCTTCTTCCATCTTCCTACAAAAAACAAAATCTGAGAACTTTTTAGATGGGTGGAAAAGGCAGAGGGAAGTGAAATTGGTAATTAATCATGACAAACTCAAAGTGGAATTAAATTGTTGGAAGTCAAATAGTAGTTATTACTCAACTATAAAATTATTGTCATTCATAGAGTAACAAAGACAGTATTCAGAAAAAGAGTATCTGACTTTAAAATCCCTGAAGCTATTTTTAAATGCATGTTATGTAGCAGAATAGAAGCTACATGTGTGAATAAATCCCCTGATTATATAAAGGTCTTGTTCTAGATGGAATCAGCTAGCGATTTTTAATGATAGTATTTGTATTGAGTTAATTTATTAATAACCTGAAAATGTTTTTATTTGCATTTGCCCTGTATCATACAGGGTTTTACTTTTTGTATTAGTCCATTCTCATGCTGCTGTGAAGAAATACCCGAGGCTGGGCACAGTGGCTCACTCCTGTAATCCCAGCAGGTGAATCCCAAGGCGGGTGAATCACTTGAGGTCAGGAGTTCGAGACCAGCCTGGCCAACACGGTGAAACCCCGTCTGTACTAAAAATACAAAAATCAGCTGGGCGTGGTGGTGCATGCCTGTAATTCCAGCTACTCGGGAGGCTGAGGCACAAGAATCGTTTGAACCCAGGAAGCAGAGGTTGCAGTGAGCTGAGATTGTGCCACTGTACTCTAGCCTGGGTGACAGGGTGAGACTCTGTCTCAAATTTAAAAAAAAAGAAAAAAGAAATACCCAAAACCGGGTAATTTATAAGGGAAAGAGGTTTAATTGATGCACAGTTCCGCAGGGCTGGGGAGGCCTTGGGAAACTTACAATCACGGCAGAAGGGGAAGCAAACATGTCGTCTTTACCTGGTGGCAGCAAGGAAGAGTGCCGAGTGAAGGGTAGGAAAAGCCACTTATAAAACCACCAAATCTCATGAGAACTCACTCACTATCAGGAGAACGGCATGGAGGTAACCATCCCCATGATTCAATTACCTCCCACCAGGTCCCTCCCACAACACATGGGGATTATGGGAACTACAATTGAAGATGAGATTTGGGTGGGGACACAGCCAAACCATATCACTCTTCAACTAGCGATGCATAGTGTGAATCTGTTAATACAGCTGTTCATATATAGCACATCTGATCCTACCATGTTTTTGAAATGATAAATATAAGGTAAAAACTATTATGATAATAAAGTGTTACCTGTGATCATAACTAAGGGACCTTAAGATAAGCAGATTAAACCTCTTAACTGTTAGGTTTGTAGTGTTATTTTTTTCAATCTTCTGTGTTGTGTTATAAAATGGTGTTGCTCAACTGTTTTGTTGGTTGGATGTACGGAGGACAAGATCTGAAGCCTGAGGGCAGGACAGACCTGGGGCTGGGGTCTTCTCCAGCCAGTCTCTGATGCAAGCTCGGTTGTATGGTAACAGCAGTATCCATACCCACCAGGCCACAGAAAAGGCATGGACTTGACAAACTATGTCAAGTCTATTCCATTCAACTGTGGAATGAAATCTGCAGACTGTGGATAGGTAGACTTTCCAAGCCTTAGAGCCCCTTGCACACTTAAGCTGCAGAAATAAAGCTTCATTTTGAAATCAAAGCCAAAACATACTACAACCAAACACCACAGTTATTCATTCATTCAATAACTAATTACTGGATTCCAAACATAAATGATGAACACATAGCCCCCACTCTCAGGGAGTCCACAGCCTGGTGGCAGAGACAGACATAGAAACAACAGAGGATGCCAAGCACTGTCCACTTAGTGGTCAGAATACTGTGCAGCACACAGGCAGGCAGAGCGGGGCACAGATACCCCGTGGCATCTGCGAGCAGTGTGTCCTACTGCAGCAGTGCTAAGCAACAATTTACCTCATGAGGGAGAGTTGGACCCATAAAAAGGAATAAATAGATTCTACCTAGCGACAGACTTATCTCAAAATATTGTAAATGGTGGAAATGGCCAAGATGGCTGAACACCACAGGTGAGATGGAGACTGGGGAGGAAGGAAGAGCTTCTGTTTGGGAGAGAACTGGAAAGCCACCCTGGAGCACATCTGAGGACACGAGTCCCTAATGCCATGTTCTCTGGCCCCAAAGCATTCCCAAATGGTGCTCTCATTCATCTGCTCGCCCTTCATCTCTTCCTCTTTCCCTCTCTCTTCCTTCCCAGTGGGTGCCAGGAAGTACATGAGTACTGTGGCAAAAACAAGAAGTAGCTTTACTGAATTCTGTTCACTTCCATCCTTTTCCCATAACCTCCTCACATAGTTGACCACATAAAGGTAAAATGTAACGTGAACTAAAGTAATGTAATGTCCACTGAGAGTAGGGGACATTTTCATTACAACTTGAACAAAAAAATATTGAATAACCTGAAGATTAAAGACTCCAGGCATCATAGTGCCAAATCCTAAATAAATGGACATCTAAACTCCATTAAAAATGAAGAGAAAACTTTGGCAGAGTTTATTACAGGATTTTAGCCTAGAAGTCATGAAGTCTCAGCTTACTTACTCTCATGTTTTAGCCAAAAATAACCTTTCTTCAATTAGCAATTAGTGAGAAAAAGACATCACTGTATCTCTTACAAGAATATTGAAAAATGACAATATAATTAAGAAATTGAGTGAAACATTAATTTTTCTGTATTAAATATTCAGGTGGGATGGGGATGAACATGTGACCATTTTTACTCGGTTATACAGAGAAATTGTGGGTTCACTCTTCAGCCTCCATCCCTGTGTTTATAAGATACTAACTAAAGGAAAACAAAGTTTAGAAAAAGCTAAATGAAATATTTAAAATATAATATAGTGTAATAATCCCTTGTCTCATTCCTGTGGGCATTCTTTCCTTCTTGACCCTTGTTCTACGTTTTTTAAGAACATCCTCCATCGTTAAGATCCCTCTGTTTACTGCGCCAAATTGTAATTCTCAGTCTCACTTTCCTTCTAGAGCTTCTTTGAAGGGCAGTCTGCACCATGGGACTCGGCTAAGAAAGATGAGAACAGAATGAAGAACAGATACGGGAATATCATTGCATGTAAGTGTCAACAGTGTCATTGTGCTGTTGTAGAACTTCCTTTCCGCATCTAGTAAGATTGACCACCAGGCTCATACAGAGGAAATTTACAGTGCAATTACCTCCTTCATCCGTCTAGAACAGCTGGTGTTACGCTCGTACTAAAGAAAGGAATAACTATCTACCCCCACTTCATCATTGTACTGTTGTCGTGGGCCCTGTTTTCCTTTTAGATTTAAGGTTTGGGTAACACAGGTAACGTTAAAATGCTGAGAAGGAAAATGCATTTTGGATGGAGTAAACATTATAGTCCTAATGTTTCCCAGCTGCTACGTGAGAATGAATGGAAATAATGATGCACAGCTTTCCTTAATGCAAGGAGCTCAGAGTTCTCTGAAAACATTAACTCATTAATCCTGTGGACACTGGGTTAGGTAGGTCAGTAATAGCCTCATTTTAAGGACAGGAAACTGAAACTCAGAAGTTAAATGATACTCCCCATATCACAACACTCATTAGCAAAAGAGCTAGGATAGACATTCCTAGTGCCTGTGAAACTGAATGTTACCAACCCATAATGCCTTGGATGGTTTTTAAGTCGAGCTCAGCCTCATTAATGTTCCGTACCAATGCTGAGACACGCGCTAGATTGATGAAACCCCTTCTCCCAAGGCCCGCACTATCCATCCCCCACACTAAACTGCTCTCCATCATCCATGACTGCATCAAGGCACTGACAGGCCCACTGTAGTCGCCTAACGTAATTAATACTACTTATAAAGATACATAGATTTTAAAAAACAACACAACAATGCAGATTAGGCCAAGAGAACATCTCGCTCCTCGTGTCTCATTTCTTATGAGAGAACAAACTTGGGAGGGTTGGTTATTCCAGGGGAGCAATCTATTAGCTTTATTGATTGTGAAAGTGCTGTTAAACTGTCTTTGCCTGAGTTCACATTTCTTAGTGTGACAGTACAGATTCTCTAGCAGTGCTACCCACAGAATTTCCTGTGACTGTAATCCTAGCACTTTGGGAGGCTGAGGTGGGAGGATTGCTTGAGGCCAGGAGTTGGAGACCAGCCTTGGCAACAAAGCGAGACTGTGTCTCTACAAAAAAATTTTAAAAATTAGTTGGGCATGATGGTGTGTGCCTGCAGTCCCATCTACTCAGGAGGCGGAGGCAGACAAACATGGGGATGGCCCTGTATTGATTGTTTCCTTTCTATAAAACGTCTGTGGGCTCCCCACCACATTCTAAGCAGATTTTCTCCTTTAAACCTCCAGAGATCCTGCCCACTTTGTCTCCACTTGACCCATGTGGGTATTTGATATACAGCTGTTTGTCACAGGAACACTGAATTCTGTTCCTGTACCGATTGCTCATCACAGCTGGACAGAGAGTATGTACTTAAAAGGGTCCAATAATCCATCTCTTCATTCAATAAATATTTATTCATCACTTTCTTTTTGCCAGACTCTGTGGGAGGCACTGCTATAAAAAGATAATGAAGGCTGAGGCAGGTGGATTACATGAGGTCAGGAGCTTGACACCAACCTGGCAAACATGGTGAAACCCCGCCTCTACTAAAAAGACAAAAATTAGCTGGGCGTGGTGGCATGTGCCTGTAATCCCAGCTACTCGGGAGGCTGAGGCAAGAGAATTGCTTGAACCTGGGAGGTGGAGGTTGCAGTGAGCCGATAATGCCACTGCACTCCAGCCTGGGTGGCAGAGCAAGACTCCAGAGGTCTCAAAAAAAAAAAAAAGAAGATAATAAAACACAAGATACTGCCCTCCTAGTAGTTACAGTCTAGTGCAGGGGGTTGGCAAACTTTTTTCTGTAAAGGGTCCAGTAGTAAATGTGTTAGCCTTTAAAGGCCAATCTCAGTCTCAGTTCAGCTTCTTGGCTCTGCTGTTTTCATGCAAAAGCAGCCACAGACAATACAGAAACAGATGGGTCTGACTATGTTCCAGGGAAACTTTTTTTCAAAGCCAGGCAGTGGGCTACTTTTGGCCCACAAACAGTAGTTTGCTGACTCCTGGTTTAGTGAAGAACAGATTCCACAAGGGGAACTTTTTCTTACCCCCCAAGGCACATTTCTACCACCAAGATAGTTTTCAATTCTCAGGACCCCGAACTTAGGATCAATTTTTTCAGCACCCCAAATAGAGGTATCAAATGTGATTTGTGTGTCTGGCACAATGTTGTCAGAGGCAGGATGTGTTTAAATCTACCTCCTACCACCATGAATTTGTAGTCTGTGGCCAGATCAGGATAAGACATGCATGAAATAATAGATCTCATGAAATAATAATAACATGAATAAATGGAGAATGTGTTGTGAGGACACCACTGGGGACTTGAAGGAGAAGGGTGAGTGGATGAGCGGCAGACTGATCAGGAAAAGACCTCTCGGGCAAAAGAGAAGGACATAGGGTTTAGAGATGGGAGGAACAGTTTGGAGTCCTTGTCCTACCACATACGGCTCAATGACCTTGGGTGAGTCATGAGCCTTCTCAGTGTCAGAATTTCCTGACAAGATCACGTGTTGTGGAAATGAACAGAAATGCCACATTAAAAGAATGTTGATCGTTGTTACCTGAAAAAAAACTCACTTCTTCATTACTTCTGTGTTACTCCTCTTGAGTTTAGCAGATTCATTACTTCATTTAAAATGAAAAAAAAAAAAAATCAGCATGTTGAAGTCTCAGATTCCAAGTGATGAGCTGGTAGGTAATTCAGGGACCATCCTGTTCCTTACTGGTGAGCACTTCTGTGTGCAGTGGCCCACTTCTGCCCAGGCGGGACTCTGGCTTCCGTTTCCAGGCATTGCAATGGGCTGTCATTTACCCATGACTTCTGGGACTACATTTTCTAGCCCTCACCACTCTCCACCCCATCCCTTCCTGTGGTCTTTTAGTGTTTCTTTACTGGGTTGTGTTATTTTTGTATCTTTCTAGAGACAGTGTCAAAAAGAGACTTCTCTGTCCAGCCTTCTAATCTTCCTCTCACCTTCCATGGCGTCCTGAAGCCCTTCCCTGGGTATCCGTGTTACTCCTTCCTCTAGTTTGCTGTTGCTTCCTATACCCACACACACATAATGACCCACACATACATCATGACTCACACGTACATAATGGCTGTTTCTTTATGGGCATAGTGAATAGTATTACCATCCCCCGCCTAAAAATTATGTAACTGTAGAAAAGTCAGTTTCACTTCCTGTAAAGTCTGCTTCCTAGAGCCTCAGACTTGGGATAACACCACTAACGAGGATGAGGAATTGGGAATTCAGTCAGCATATCTTAGAGGTTCTTGTTAGTGCTTTTCAAAGAACACAGAAGTGGTGTAATGATCACGTTCATTGTTTTGCAGCAGTGTTTGCATATAAAATAGTTTTAATGGTCCTTAAAACTGTTTATTGGCTTTTGCTCTTAAGTAAGTTAACTTTTCCCTTATTTACACTATAAATTTGCTGAGCTAGCCCCTTCCAAATATAAACCAACACCCTACCCACCATTACCGCCCCTCCACACACAAGCCTAGCCCTCCTAATACTCTCAACAGTTCCTAATTATAATTAACTCTAAGCTTAAGGCACACACCAAATCTCCGTACTAACGAGGCAGCCCCCTTGCAGCCGGCTCCTCTTTCTAGGGGCTGGTAATTGGAGATAATGAGCCAGAATCTGCAGAAGTTTCCCAGGCTCCCTTCCTCCTCTCTTCTGATCTTTATTCAACAAGTATGTACTGATCTGCCATGTGCCAGGCACAGTCATTCTTTCAACAGATATTTGCTGAGTGCCTGTTACACACCACGCACTATTCTAGGTGTCAGCGACAGAGCAGGGAACAAAGCAGACAGGATGCTATGCTGGTGTCGTGCTGCACCTTCTTGTGGGCAAGACAGGAGCAATTGCTGAGTGCAGGGTGTAACACCCATGTTAGGAGGTGAGGTGAGCACACAGCAAGGAAAATGAAGCAGGGAATGGAGATTGGTCAGGGTTGGTGATGTTTTCAGATTGTGGTCAAGAAAAGCCTCCCTGAGGGGATGAGATGCCAACCAGGACTTGAAACAGGTGAGAAGGCGGAGGAGTGTGTCTGCCCAGGTGGCCGGTACAGCAGGGAAGGCTGTGCTGCGGGACCGTAGGGAGTGGGGTGCGGGCAGAGGTGGGAGATGCAGGGACTCTGGGGTTACCACAGGAGCAAGAGCTGACAGAGCCCCTGCCCTCCTGAAGCTGACGGTCCTGGAAGATTTCGTGGGGGAGAAGGGGGTGATATAAATGATTACAAAATAAAATTCAAGTTAAGGACACAGAAGGAGTTAACATGGTACCATGAGAACTCACAACGTGGGGACTGAGTGAGGAGGTATGGGAAGGCCTCCCTGAGGATGGGACATGGAAAACAACTGAACAGAGGGGACGGAGCAGGGAGGATGCTGCAGAATTGGGAGGGGGGTCATGTGAACAGACTCTGTCATGCTGGGGAGCCCCTTGGGTCTGAAGAACTAAAGGAAGGCTGGGTGGCTGGAGCTGGAAGGACAGGGGTGGGAGTTGGGCTAGAGAAGGAGGGAGGTGGAAGCCAGACCTACAGAGCCTTCTGGGGCAGGTTGAGGACTTTTGTCTTTATTATAAGAATAAGGGAAACTTCATTAAAGGGGTTGGGGGGGTGTTAATAAAATTTCATTGGAAAATTTAGATCTGACTGCAGAGAAAGTAGGTTCGAAAGGGACAGCTGTTGAGGAATTTCCAGTAGCCCGAGTGTGACACGATGATGATGTTGGCTAGAAAGAAAATAAGTAGATGAATTCAAAAGAAGTAATGGACCCAACCGAAAGATGGATGGGAGACAGGGTGAGGAAGACAGAAGAGCCAGAGATGACTCCTGCATTTCCGACTTACTGGAGGATGAATGGTTAGATGGATGGTGGGCAGTTGAGCAGGTAGACACATGGAAGGATGGATGGGCCGTTCCCTTCCAGTATTATCCAGGATGGATAATACTGGAAGGGAACCAGCTGTGGAGAGGAGCTCAGGTTGGCATGAGATCAACAGCAGCTTATGAGTTAGATTTGGGGACATATTGAGATGCTTTGGAAACATGCAAATGAGAAGCCAAGCAGACAGTTCTGTAGACTGCTGTGAAATCTGAAAGAGAGGGGTCTGGGCTGGATTATAAATCAGTGACCCATTTCATGGGTCATATGGGTGGTGGTAGAAGCCATTGGCAGGAGGAGGTGATCTGTGGAGGGAGCAAGGAGGGCATAGAGAGCCCAAGACCCAGCTAAAGGGGCTTTAATAACGGGCAGTCCTGAGACAGAACTGCTCAGCGGTGCAGGGAGCACTGTCTCATGGAGAGAAGGGGTGCTGTTAGTGTCCTGTTGCTAGATCTAGTAGATCTAGTACAGCAGAGACTCTGATGTAGTGCTGAGGACACGAGGTCCCTTCTGAGGTGGGTTACCATGCCCTCCTACTCCATTTCCTAACAACGAGGTGTAACTAATCAGCAACTGGAACTTTGGACCTACCCCAGATTCTTCTAACCAGTGAGCCAATCTTGGTTGCTCACATTGAAGGCTTCACTTTTCTAACATTTTGTTTTATAGCAGTGTGCTTCTCTCTGCTAACTGAGTGACTCCAACAGTGTCTTTGAAGGGAGGGAACCAGAGTTTAGTTAGGAAATGCTCATCATCACTGGCCATCAGAGAAATGCAAATCAAAACCACAGTGAGATACCATCTCACACCAGTTAGAATGGCCATCATTAAAAAATCAGGAAACAACAGGTGCTGGAGAGGATATGGAGAAATAGGAACACTTTTACACTGTTGGTGGGACTGTAAACTAGTTCAACCATTGTGGAAGTCAGTGTGGCGATTCCTCAGGGATCTCGAACTAGAAATACCATTTGACCCAGCCATCCCATTACTGGGTATATACCCAAAGGACTATAAATCATGCTGCTATAAAGACACATGCACACATATGTTTATTGCGGCACTATTCACAATAGCAAAGACTTGGAACCAACCCAAATGTCCAACAACAATAGACTGGATTAAGAAAATGTGGCACATATACACCATGGAATACTATGCAGCCATAAAAAATGATGAGTTCGTGTCCTTTGTAGGGACATGGATGAAACTGGAAAACATCATTCTCAGTAAACTATCGCAAGGACAAAAAACCAAACACCGCATGTTCTCACTCATAGGTGGGAATTGAACAATGAGAACTCATGGACACAGGAAGGGGAACATCACATTCCGGGTACTGTTGTGGGGTGGGGGGTGGGGGGGGCGGGGACAGCATTAGGAGATATACCTAATGCTAAATGACGAGCTAATGGGTGCAGGAAATCAACATGGCACATGGATACATATGTAACAAACCTGCACATTGTGCACATGTACCCTAAAACCTAAAGTATAATAAAAAAAAAAACAAAAAAACAAAAAACAAAAAAAACAAACAAACAAAAAAGAATGGACTGGCAGAGCGAGCTTTTGGCATTAAATTCAGGTGGGCATGAGCAGGAGAGAAGCAGATGGACACAATATGTTTAGGAAGGCATAGGGTAAAATAAATAAATCCCTGCCAGGATTCTGAAGAATAAAGAGAGCTCTGACACAGGGATTAGTCAGTCAGAAAAAGAGTTAGAAAACAAGGCAAGACCCACATGAAACCAACAGGAAGAGGAGAATTCATATGGAGCCACCGTCATCGAACTCAAACTTCCTGCTCAGAACCTGCATGGCAGAGCTGGGAACCAGGTGGAAACAAGCAGGGAGACTGCACTGGAGGTGGCATCCCACTGGGTAAGGCGCCAAGCACTTCCTGAGTTGCAGGCACACTGGGTCTCCTGCAGATCCTACCTTGAAACAAGCGCAACAGCAATCCTCGGCCCAAATGCAGCCACGGGAGGAGCAAATCCATTATTTGCAGAAATCAATTGTAATTAAAATTAATTTCCAGCCTTCTCTCAGAGGCTAAATGTTACCTTGATCATTGTGATTCCAATTTACCTTATATATGTCACCAGTATGTAGCAGAGACAAAGAATTGGTTAGAGGTGAAAGATTATCAGTGATATACTCCATTTCTGCCGCTGTGGGAATATCTAATCACACACAAGTTAAAATTGCATGACTATTGCCAATATCCGTCATGTTTAATATGGAAGTGTTAAAATATTTGAAGTTACTTAGAGATATTTTTAAACGTGATGATACCTGATGGAAAGGGTGGAAATACCATGTTTTACAGACTTAGGGTGGGGCATAGACCTGCCCTAAATCTCACATCACCCCAGTCCAATGCATGCCTATGTACACGGGGGGAAAACCTCAGCGGATTATAATTCTTCAACGCTAAGCAGTGGTTTGTTGTGACAAGGTCTTTATGTGCCTGTTTCTTACCCAAAAATATCTGCTTTTCTCTGTTTCATCTAGTAAAGGCTTTTTTTGAGAGATACGAGAGGAATAGCAAGTAGTTTTTATGCAGATGGAGTTTCTCAAAGTGGCAGAGTTTGTTACATTTCTTGATGGGGTAACATTGAGTTGTGATTATGATATAAACGTAAGTTTAATTTTGATCATATTCAAGTCATGCATGGCAAATAGATTTCTTTTTCTCCAATTCATACACATTAAAGAAACTTTATACACTGTGGAAAACTTGGGGAACATATCCCAGAATCTCACCATCCAGATTCAAACCCTGCTAACATTTTTTTTTCTGTTTCATTCCAGTCTTCTTATTTTTCTACCTCTTGAAGCTATTGACTTAATTTTTTTTTTTTGCTCTTTGTTTTTCAACGAGGATAGATGTGTTATTCTCTTTCTGATTACAAAGATAATATAAACCTTATAGACCGTTAAAGTAGCACATAAAATCATAAAGATGATAATAAAAATCACTCCAGATTTTATCCCCTGCAGAAACCTCATTCTTCCAGTTATCCCACTGTGCATACCTACACATACACCAATGCATTTGATTATTTCATGTAAATAGACTCTTATTAGACATGCTGCCTTGTAGCCTGCTCCTCTTCACTCTGTAATATGTCCCAGAGATCTTTCCAGGTAAATAAATTAAAGGCCTAGTAATCCTTTTGAATGATTTTATCAGATTTTTTTGCTTGTTTGCCCACCATTCTTCAGTCTCTTGTTTATATCATTGAATGGTTACCAAGGCAGTGTTAGGAAAAAAACGTCTGTTTTAGAAAAGCAATCCTTGGTGTGGATTCACTGGTGAGGGAAGCAACTAGAGGCAGACATGAAATAGTGCAGATGAAAATGATCAGGTCTTGAATTAAGTCATTGGCACTAATAAGACAAGTGATAGCTAACTTTCACTTACTTCTTATTGTATACCAGCTACTTACTATTGATTACTTATATTAACTCACTTAATCCTCACAAATATAGGCAGTATTGTTATTCCAGTTTTACAGTTGGGGAAACTGAGGCACAGGGAGGTTAAATAACTTGTCCAAGGCCACACAACTAGAAAGCAGCAGAACTGAGATTCATACAGGGATTCTGGCTCAGGAGCCCGGGATCCTAACCTCCATGCTCCACTACACAGAAATAGGGATAGGTTGTTGAGCAGATACCAAGAGACTAAAATGTAGGAGTTATTGAAGAGCATTTAGCATGTCTTCAAACGTTTCTCCCGTTTCCTTTTTAAAAGGAACTCCAGCTCCTCTTCCCTGAAAGATTGGCTGCTTCCAGTTTTCAGTTCTGCCCTGCTCTGCTGTTCCCCAGTGAGCATACTGGCTCTTTGTGCTTTGAAGATTTTATTGGTAAACTTCAACAAGGATGTTGCTTTTATTCACAGAAAAGGGGTAATTTTTTTTTTTTTTTTTTTTTGACAGAGTTTCACCCTTGTTGCCCAGGCTGGAGTGCAATGGCGCAATCTCGGCTCCCTGCAGCCTCTGCCTCCTGGGTTCAAGAGATTCTCCTGCCTCAGCCTCCTGAGTAGCTGGGATTACAGGCGCGCATCACCACGCCTGGCTAGTTTTGTATTTTTGGTAGAGACGGGGTTTCTCCGTGTTGGTCAGGCTGGTCTCAAACTCCTGACCTGAGGTGATCCGCCCACCTCAGCCTCCCAAAGTGCTGGGATTACAGGCGTGAGCCACCGTGTCCGGCAGGGTAATTTTTTTAAAGGGGAACTAACTGTACTGTGTTCCAGGCACCTGATAATACTATGCATTATCTTATTTGGTCTTCCCAAAACTCCTAGGAAAGTAGCCCCTTGTCACCCCTGTCTACAGATGAAGCTCAGCAGGACTCCAAATTTGTGCAGATGCATGTGAGTTGTAGAGCCAGCATCAAATCATGGTCTCGGACACCAAAGCCCCTGTTAGTTTCATTTCCTGCAAAGTGTGAATGTGAAATGGCTTTGGAATAATCAAGGAAAAGCACCCATGCTGGCAGAGAAATACAGATGGTAATTAAAAACTACAGCTCAGGTCTTCTCAAACTTACAGGCTGTGTCCCCCAGAAATACCAAGTCCTCATAGTCTTGACCCCATGGCTTTCATGGTTAGTAATTGACCTGTTGTTAACCACAAAACTGATTGAATTCTACAGATCTTATGCCTAGGCAGTTAAGGTTTCCAAACTTTTTCCTCCCTTCAACCCCAATGGCTAGACCCTGGCCCTGAGAGAGGGCCCCTCCCAGCTGGTAAGCCTTCAAAACAGACCTGCAGAACAGGGCTCATCAGTGGACAATTGGCATTTCTTTGGATTCTTTGTCTGAGTGACTCCCACATTTTGCCAGATGCCAGAAATGTCTGTGAGGCATTTCCTCATAAAAATTTAATATGATTTAGCCTCAGGAGTACCCTAAGGAATAACTGAGTTTTCCTGAAAGAATGGTTGATACATATTTGTCTTTGTAATTGGCATCTGAGTCAAGGTGAATGATATTTCAAGAACATATGGTGAGGGGCATCCATATACTGATGTATTTGCCCCAACAGTCTATATCTGTTGTTTTCATAGTCATCTGAGAGCTTTGTTTGAAAGAGGACGCATAAGAATCTGCAGTTTCTCTGCCAAGTCATTCTTAGACGTCCAAGCAGCAGAATATGGGGGAGTTGGAAGAGCCAATCATTTCACTTCTTTAGCTTTTACATTCACTGACTTAATGTGAGTGATGGTGATACTTTCCTATTTTTTGTATTCTGGAAGACAGAGGGATTGACTTGAGAAGTGCTGACCTGTTTCAGCCAGGAAGTGCAGTCATGTGATGATCAGCCTGCTGCTCTCCATGGCAGAACACATGTCCTGCGTTCTCCACCCCAACTGGACCCTTTCTAGAGACTTACCCCACTCTCACTGCTAACACAGATATCTCCTGGGCTTGAGGTGGATTCACTTATCAGTGTTCACCTTGTTTTATCACTAAAACAAAAATACTTCATAAACAACATAATGTATGACTGTTGTCCTCTATTAGATAGCTATAGAGGCCAGGTGTGGCGGCTCACACCTGTAATCCCAGCACTTTGGGAGGCCAAGGCAGGCAGATCACCTGAGGAAAAGGAGTTTCAGACCAGCCTGGCCAACATGGTGAAACCCCAACTCTACTGCAAATACGGAAATTAGCTGGGCATGGTGGCAGGTGCCTGTAATCCCAACTACTCGAAAGGCTGAGAGAGGAGAATTGCTTGAACCCAGGAGGCAGAGCTTTCAGGGAGCCAAGATCACGCCATTGCACTCCAGCCTGAACAACAAGAGTGAAACTCTGTCTCAAAAAAGAAAGAAAAGAAAGCTATAGAGTCAGCGTCACTCCTGCCTTGATTTCATCAGGGAAAGGGAACTCACCATCTCAGGAAAATGTGCCTAGCAAAAGAATTCACAGGGCTCTAGGCTGCAAGTCCATGAATGCCCTTTCCTAGGATATCAGGGACTACAGTGGAACATGAGGAGCTATTATACAAGGGAGGGATGGAAAAATTGGACTTTTTTTATTTTTGGAAAAATACACATAAAATTTACCATCTTAACCATTTTTAAGTTCAGTGCCATTAAGTAGTGTTAAAGAAAAACTTTAGACAAATTAAATTTAGCCAGGTTTATTTGAGCAAAGACCAATTCATGAGTCAGGCAGCCCTCAGAAACAGAAGAGGTTCAGAGAGCTACACCTACAAGTGTGAGTGGCAGGCTTTTATAGGCCAAACAGAGAAGCAAAGTAGAGAAATCACCCAATTGGCTACAGCTAGGCATCTGCCTTATTTGAGCATGGTGCGATGAGTTGGGAGTTGGCTGCCTGATTGGTTGAAACCTTTCCTGTTTTATGTATTCCCTAGCACATGGTCCAATAGAAATAAACTATGAAATATAAACGCAAGCCACATGTATAATATTAAATTGTCCTTAAATCTAATAGCCACACTAAGTAACAGAAAAAGAAATAAATTACTTAAGTTTAGTAATATATTTTCTTAAATCTAATATGTCCTAAATGTCAACTTTTCAACCTGCAGTCAGTATAAAAAATATAAATGAGGTATTTTACATTCTTTTTATCATACTAAATATTCCAAATTTGATGTGTATTTTACACTTACAGCACAATTAGGATTAGCCTCATGTGGCTAACAGATATATTAGACAGTACAGATCTAGACAATATAGTTACATTTTGCCTGGCTTTTAACTTTAGATAAGTAAAGGTATGTAACGTATATCTGTGTTATCCGGTATTGTAGCTACTAACTACATGTAATTATTTAAATTCATTAAAATTAAATTAAAATTTCAGTTCCTTTGTTACTCCAGCCACATTTCATGTGCTCAGTAACTAGTGTGGCCTTTGTACCGGTGAGCACAGATATAGAATGTTTCCATCAGCACAGAAAGTTCTACTGGACAGCATTGGTATATACTCTTCTGTGTATTGCTTTTTTTGTTGTTCAACTATGTTTGTATGATTTGTTCAAGTTGTATGTAACTGTAGCTTGTTCATTTTCATTAGTAAATAGCATTCCACTTTATTAATATAATTTATGTCTCCCTTCTGTTGATGGACATTTGGATTGTTTATAGTTTTGTCAGTTGCAAACAATATTGCTTCAGTATGTTTCAAGATGCACACAGTATCCATTTCCTCATGGCTGGGTCATAGGTCGTGGATGTCTTCAGCTTTACTAAATAGCAAATTGTTTCCCAAAGTGATTGTACTAATTTTCATTTCCACCAGCAGCATCTGTGAGTTTATATTATTCCACATCCTCACCTGAACTTGGTGTTCAGACTTAAATGTTTTGCCTTTCTAGTGGGCATGTGATGGTATCTCATTGTAAGCTGGGCTTTTTTTCACTTACTCACAAAAATAAATGTTTACTGATTATATATTTATCAATATATAGTTATTTATACTATTATTTTCATAGAAGCGTGCACACGGGAGGTGAAGATGAATATAAGACACAGCTCCTCTTAAATAGTTATTGTTTTTATAGAGACAGGGTCTTGCTTTGTTGCCCAGGCAAGTGCAGTGGTGTGTGTAATCATAGTTCACTTCAGCCCCAAACCACTATGCTCAAGGGATCCTCCTGCCTCAGCCTCCCTAGGACTACAGGTGTGCATCACCATGCTAGGCTAATTCTTTTTTTAATTTTTATTTTTTATAGAGACAAGGTCTCTAAAAATAATAATTAAAATGTCATGTTGCCTAGGCTGGTCTTGAACTCCTGAGCTCAAGCTATCCTCCTGCCTCGGCCTCCCAAGTAGCTTGGTCTGCAGGCATATGCCATCACATCCAGCTAAAGTATTTTTGATCTGTAGGAGAAATAAGTCATGTCTATAGATAACCATATATAAGAGCACCAAAAAGTGAAATCAAAGGACTATTGACACTTAAGGAAGGAGAATTTATACCCAACCACCTACTCCATATCTCTATTCAGATGGTAAACACCTCAGATTAAATATATCCAACACTGTGCTCCTCATTTCCATCACCAGCCCCAAGCTGGCTTTTCTCCATGGTTCACATCTTAGTCGATGGCACCATCTTCTGCCCTATTTCTCAGGTCAGAATCCTAGAAGTCAACATGATACCTCTTCTCATCCACAATAAGTGAACTGATCATTGTGGTCAGTCCTACCACCTAAATACCCCTCAGATTCGGCCCTGTCCACTAGCCCTCTCTATGCTAAGCTGCCATTGATTCCCCAGGACTGTTGCAGTAGCCTCCCTGTTGTCTCCCCACACCCACCGACCCAACTGGAGCCCTTCCAGTTCGTCCTCAACAATAGCGGGCATCTGATGAAATGAAGCACGCCCCTGCCTGTGGCTTCCTGCGGTGCTCAGGATGAAGGTCCTAATGACCTGGCCTTCCCTCCTCTCTGTTCTCATTTCCCACCACTCTCTTCCCTGGCTTCTGACAGCACATTCTCCACACCAGCCTTCTTTGGTTTCCTGAACATACTAGATCCTTCCTACCTCCTGGCCTGAACACACATTGTCTCCTGGACTTGGAATTTAGGAGTTCTGCCCTCTCTACTTTCTATCTTCATGGTTTGAGCTTCAGCGTCCCTTTATTAAGGAATTGTTTGCTAGCTCTTCAGAGTAGGTCAGGACCCATGCCATTCACTCTCATAGCAAACTGTCCTTTCCAACTTAGCACTTATCAAAATCGTATTTAAGTCGTTATTTAAGCAATGACTGTTAAATGTGTTTTCCATTGCCTTAAGTCCCATGAACTCAAGCACCATAAATCTAACTTGTTTACCACTACATATCCCCAACACTTAGCATGGTGTTTGGCATATAGCAGATACTCAAAAAACCACTGAATAAATGAGAAGACCTTACTGAGGAGGGGACATGTGAGTTGAATACTGAAAAATTGGCAGAATTTGGACAGTTAGAGATGGGCAGGAATGATTAGGTAAGAGATTTCTGGAAGATGAAACAGCTCAGTATTCTGACAATATTAGACAAGCCTGTATTAAAACTGAAATTTAGGCTGGGCGTGGTGGCTCACGCCTGTAATCCCAGCACTTTGGGAAGCTGAGGCAGGTGGATCACCTGAGGTCAGTGGTTCAAGACCAGCCTGGTCAACATGGTGAAAACCCATCTCTACTTAAAATATAAAAATTAGCCAGGCATGGAGGTGTGTGCCTGTAATCCCAGCTACTCAGGAGGCTGAGGCAGGAGAATCACTTGAACCCAGGAGGCAGAGGTTGCAATGAGCCGAGCTCACGCCATTGCACTTTAGCCTGAGCAAAAAGAACAAAACTCTGTCTCAAAAAAAAAAAAATTTAAAAAATCTGAAATTTAAAAAGGCACTGTGGACCCATTCAAGGTATCTTGGATGATCCTGGACCACCACCCATTCATTAGCATGGGGAAGAGTTCAATCCTTGTTGCTCACTTGCTGTGTATTAGGCAGGGCCCCGCACATGGGACTGCAGCCTGTGCCTCTGTGCTGTGAATGGAGTCTTTTGGAGTTAGGCATGTGGCCTTGGAGAAAGGTACTCTTAGGGATGTTCAGACTGTATGTAACACTGTCTTTGACCACAAGACATTATAATCTAGTAGAATCAATAAAAGAAAAAAGATACTACCATGTATATAAAGGCAAAACCCATCTCATTCTGTTAGGAAGTCAGCTGTACATGTGTCTTACAGGTTTCCCCATCCTGAGGGGAGTAAGGGCAATTGAATCTGGAGAAGTAGCAGCCAAGTTAAATTTTGAGGTGTGGGTAAACTGAACTGTAGGAGATGATGGTAAAACTCTACTTCAAAGACTCTGTTGATAGGAAATAGGAATTCAGTCTTGGTGGAGATTGACGTCCCTAAAGAGAACCTTCCAGAATAGCCTGAGCAGCCCATGGGTGGTAAATCACAGGGAGTGAGCAGCACTCATCCTGAGGTGCTCAGAGAAATAAAGCACAAAATAGAGGGGAATCTGACGAGGGGCTACAACAGATCTTCGAGACAGGCCTGCTTAGATTGCAAGGTTCTAATGCGGTCAGTTGCCTGTCTTTTGAAAACCTGCCCAGGGAAAGCCCAAGTATCCAGAAAGGTGAACCTGATCTCCCTTCAGAGGAGTTGACGAAAGCCCAGTGTGTGTGGAGTAGCCGTGATTCAGTTCTAGGGTGCATCTTTCATTCTTGAAGTTCAAATGGCATTGCCAGTGCTTGTGGCACCCTTCTGTGCAGTAGTTGCGTGTAGGCACTGGCTTTCCTAAGATACACGAAAGCCATAACAATCTACGCATGTCCAGTGCACCAGCTCACCTCCCCCAAACCGCCAACAGTGGAAAACATATATAGGGAGCCACTGGTTTTAAGCAGCAAAATGTGTCCTAGGAAATTGGTTCTTAAAGCAGATCTCCATGAGGAAACATTCTGACTGCCAATGAGTCTGTTCCTGGGGTTGCTGTTATCTGCTTGGACATCATCTATAAAAACAGCAAGAAGAAAAATATGAGTGTACATTACATAGCCCATGATAATAATAACTGACATCTATCCATCACTCCCTATATACCAGGCTTTTTTCTGATCTCTATATGTGTATTATTTTGATGCTCACAGTAATCCCACAAGGTAGGCACTCTTCATCTCCATTTTACAGCGAAGGAAGCACAGAAAGATTAAGTAACTGGCCCAAAACCACACGTGAAAGATTCTAACCCACCAGCAGCAATTCTCACCCACCAGCAGCGATTCTCACCCACACACTCGACCCCAGAACTTGCTCATCCCATAGTCTCCTTTGAGCAGAGCAGGAAGACACGACCTCCTCTCAGCTTTTCTCCTTCTCTGGCCCAGCTTGTCACCACATTCCAGATAAACTTATTGCACCCCAACTAATGGTGAGGCACTGACATGAAATAATGTGACTACCTGTCATGAAGTGGAAAGCCCCGTCAAGGAAGGAAGTTTAGAAAATTGACACCGATTTCCTTCTGCCTGTGCTATTGACAACAAACAAAACATCTACTCGACAGGAGGTTAAACTCCGGAAACCAATATGAAATTTTGACTTTCACCCATTAGCATTTCAAGGAATGGGTCCAGGTCAATACTTGCTCCAGTGACCGGGGATAAAAGGGTCTGTCATCTGCAGCTCCCCTGGCTTTTATCTCAAAAGCTGTGGGCTTCATTTCTTACTACTAACCCAAAAGAAATGTTGAGTAAAGTTAGCGTCAGAAAAAGGCAGTAGCAGTTTAGAAGCAGGGTTTCCCACTGCTCCAGCAACATTGGAAGTGAAGTTTTGCAAAATGTTATTATTAGGGCCCCCTGTGCTTTCCTTTCAGGGCAGCTGGCTTTTATCTGTTCTGAATACTGAGTTTTAGCATACAGTTTAATTGGAAGGAAGGGTCCCTCTGCTAAAAGGAACAGTAATTTAGGTAAATACATTTTAAAGGACATATATTTTCAAAAAACAAAAATGCACTTTTTATTTCTTCAAAAGTTATTTTGGGGGTAAATCTGCTACGTTCCAGGCTCTAATCTAAGGGCCAGGGACACAGCAGTGATCAGTGCAGGAAAATTCTGCCCTTACGGTGCTATTAGCACATCCTTTCTTTTTTTTAATTTTTAATTTTTAATTTCAGTAGGTTTTGGGGGAACAAGTGGTGTGTTTGGCTACATGAATGAGTTCTTTAGTGGTGATTTCTGAGATTTTGGCACCCATTACCCAGGCAGTGTACACGGTACTCAATGTGTAGTCTTTCCTCCCTCACCCCCCTTCTCCCCCTTTCCCGAGTCCCCAAAGTCCATTGTATCATTCTTATGCCTTTGCGCCCTCTTAGCTTAGCTCCCATTTATGAGTGACAACATACGAAGCACATCCCTTTTTAAAATATGGATTTGGGGCCAGGTGCTGTGGCTCACACCTATAATCCTAGCATTTGGGAGGTTGAGGCAGGAGAACTGCTTGAAGCCAGGAGTTTGAAACCAGTGTGGACAACATAGCCAGGCCCCATTTCTGAAAAAAATTAAGGTAACAAATAAAATACAATATACATTTTCAAGGAAATAATTGAGATACATCAATAGTATTTGCAGGTAATTTTTTTTACTCTGGAAATATTTAAATATAGCTAATTAATACCATAAATATGAGCCCTCTATAGTACTTATGTGTCAATTTGTGTTTTCATTGAATCCTGGACACAGCCCACTTTGAGGCGAATAGTGTCATCCCCTTCTCCAGATGAGGAGGCTGAGGCCTGGTGCCCTTACTGCCTGGCCTGTGGTCGCATGATAGATGGTGACAGCTTTGCTCTTGCTGGCTGATGCCCGCAGATACAGATAGGACTTAGGGAACTCACCAGTGACTAAGGCTAGGATCACATCTGCACATCCCAGAAGCCTGCACTGTGAGTTTGTAATCATCATTTGTCAAGTTGGATGTCACAGCCTTCAACATCTCAGGGTTTGTATGTGATTTAGTGAAGTTGCTCAAACTTGCAATCCAAGATCTACTTATGTTTGTGGTTCACAGGATTGTATGTAAAAGTGTCAAACCTTTGTCAATGCTTTAGGCCCATCAGTGATCAAAGAATAAGTTAATGAGATTTACTGTAAAATGTAAAAAAATATAAATCCTTCCCAATTTTAATAGCAAAATAGGAAGAGGAAGGTGTGTAGTATTTAATTCTTCATCTTTAAAGCAGAGTGTATGTGGGTGATCTTTATGTAATATGCTTACATTCTGGGGCTCAGAGCCACCTACCAGATTGCTTTTGTTAATCGTTATTTTCTGTCCCTTTTCCTTTGCAGACGATCATTCCCGAGTGAGGCTGCAGACGATAGAAGGAGACACAAACTCAGACTATATCAATGGCAATTATATCGATGTATGTATTTTATTATTTTTTAATTGATATATATTAGTTGTACATATTTGGGTGCTATGTGTGATATTTTCATACATGTATACAATGCATAATGATTAAATCAGAGTCTAAAACTCAGTAAACCCAACCATTCTGACATGTACCAGTTTGTGTGTCTGCTGTACGATTGGACATACATTGGGCTCAATCTAAAAGCAAACACATGAATATTACCCTGCACACCACAGAACTTAACAGTGAAGACACAGTCACTCCTTTTCTCATGGCAGCCCATTTGTTGGTGAATTTCTCTGTAACATTCTATGCTTTCTTTGCCATCTCATGCTTATGTGGACTAAGAAAATGTTATTTCCATTTTTTTGTCAACAACTCGTATTATTCGACACTTAAAAAATCTGTTTGCATATTAATGGGACAAAACTCTCTAATTCCTAATACGGTGATCTGCAATCCCTTGTCATCACTGCACTTTTAAGTAGTCTTCAAAGTAGTCTGCATCTGTTCACCAGGACTTCTAATGCAAGCAAGACATGTCATTAAATATGTAGGCTGTTTAATTATTGAAGACTGCCTCTTTGTTCATCCTGCGTCATGTTAACTTAATGTTTTACATTAGAATAAATTCTTTAGGAGACAGCATGTTTTCAGTTGAAAGAATGAATGAAATCAAAAGTAGACTGAAAAATCAAGGGAAAGTTGCTGTTACCTCCAAGGCCCGCATTTACATTAAACAGATTTCTGCTCCCTTGTGGTTCCGAAGGCATACTCTGTGCTTGGCCATCACACTATTGCTTAGTCTATCAATAATTCCATAGACAGGATTGATCCATATATATGGCTTTGCTTCTTGATTGAATATTACTGAGATGCTACTAAAAGTAAATAGCATCACAATCTCTAAGAAAGTTATCTAAAAATAACTATGAGAATGTTATGTTTAGTGCTAATTAGACAGATTTGACATTTTCAGTTATAGATTTGTGGATGGGGACTGGGTTATGATTATTTCAAGACTATTTCGTCTCTCATTCATCAAACGAAGACTCCTGCACTATTTTGATAACAACCAAAACCATACCCACTCCAGGTTCCATTTATTTTTTATTAAAGCAAGCTTTCTTCATAAGGTGCCTTGCACTTACTCCTTTAATCAGCACATGTTTAGTGAGTACCTCATGGGAGTACTCAGATGTCCCAGACCAGTTATCTCCTTCTCAGTCTCCCAACTCAGAAGCTGAGAAACTGAAATATGAGTGTCTTATCCAGTCCGCTTACCTCCAGGCCAACTGTAGCACACCTTCCCTTGAGAGGCTCCAGGGGACACCGCTCACACTCCAGTCCCAGCTCCTGCAGTCCCTACTGGGTCCTTGAGCACAGGGACAGTGTCCTAGGCATCTTACATCCCCTGCACCTGGCACATGCCTGAATATAGAGAGCCCTTAGTAAGTGTTTCATGAAACACCGACTGAAGGAGTCATTGTGATCAGATTAGGCATCATAGAGGATGTAATTTGAATAAGCTTTAACCAGTGAGTAAGTGGAAATGCAGGAGAGAAGACATTCCAGCTCAAGGAAGTCACATACATGAGCAAGGCTATAAAGTAATGAAAAGACTGGATTAATGAGTTTGAATTTTAAGAGAGAAGAGCCAATACTGAGGGCCTCTTTATTCTCTTAGTCAATAGATCTTATTGAGTACTTATGCATTATTTACCTTTCTAGTGCTAGCAGAAAAGCCGTGAACAGTTCAAACCAAAACCAAAAAAACCTCTGACCCAGTGGAGCTGCTGTTCTAATTAGGAGAAATGGGCAATGAATTAAAAAGTTAATTCTATATGGTCAATTAGAAAGTTGTATGTACTGCAGAGAAAACTAAAGCCTTAAAGGGGGACTCGGAGCACCAGACCTGGAGGCCCTGATGGCAATTTTGAACTGAGTGGCTGTAGTCAGTCCCACTGAGAAAGTAGCAAGTGAGCAAGGAAGACAAGGGGTTGAGCTACACAGATACCTGGAAGAAGAGCATTCTGGGCTGAGAAACAGCCCAAGCAAAGGCCTTGTCGTGGAATTTGTGCCTGGCGATTTTGAAGAAAAGCAAGCAGGCAATCATTGGCATGGTGTATAGGGGCCTGGGGAGTTCCATGATATGGGGGAGAGGTCATGGGCCAGGTCAGGTCCACAGTTGTAAGGACTTTGGCTTTTACTGTGAGTGAGATGGGCAGTCGTTAGAGGTATCTGAGCAAAGGCGTGATCTGGCTGCTGGGTGGGAAGTGAACTGCACATGGCCAGGAGAGGAAGCAGAGAAGCCTGCTGTGTGGCTGTGGGAATCATCAGAGAGGTGGCAGTGGAGGTGAGAAATGGCGAGACCCTTGAGCTGCATTGAAGGTAGAGCCAGTAGGATTTGCTGGCAGATTGGCTACGGGGCTCAGGAAGGAGAGAGGGGTCAAGGATGCTGAAGAGAAGATGGTGTGTGGAACAGATTCAGGTAGGGGTTAAGGAGAAAATGAGGAGTTCCGTCTTAGGTGTGTGAAGCTTTAAATATGTATTAGACCTCCCAGTGGAGGTGTTGAGCAGGCAGTGGGTATGCATCAAGATTTCCAGGAAAAGGTCTAGGCTGGAAACAAGAATATAGGATTCATCAGTGTACAGACGAGCTTGAAGGCCATGGGACTGGAGGAGCTCACTCAGAGAGTGAGAGCAGATGGAGGAAAACGTCCAAGAACCAGGCCTTCCACATCAACTTGAAAAGGGAGAACCAGCCAATGAAATTGAGAACAAGTGGCCAGGGAGGTAGGTAGAAAGAAAACCAGGAGAGTCACATCCTGGAACCAGGGAAGAAAGCATTTTAAGGGGATTGATCATAACCCATGCTGCCGATGGCCAAATAGGTAAGGACTGAGAAATGATGGTGATGTTCAGCAATACAGGCCACTGTGGACTCTCTGGGTGACTTCACCATCAGATGAGTCCCTCCTATCTACTGGGCACCTTGCTAGGCCCTCGGACGTGTGGTATGGATAAGTCAGGCAAAGTTCTTGCCCTTGTGGGACTTACCAGCCAGTGAGAAATCAGTGATGGTCTAAAGAGTTCTATTTAATATTGGTCATGGTTCTATAATTTGAGACCTACAGCAAGTCAATTGTATAAAAGAATCTGTTTGCTTTTGTTGTTCATCGTTTTCCACTTGTTTTTAAGGGCAAAATGATCTAACATGTGCATTTAAGTTATCTGAGAAATCTGAGTTTTCTCTTCAAGTTTCTTTTTTCTGTTTTCCAACCAGTTTTGGGCATGGTATTTTGGGCAATCTTGGGGGACAGAAATAGAAAGTATTAAGATCCATGGTGATATGTTAGCTGGGTGTAATTTTCTCTGAGTTGATTTTTTCTTTCCCAGATACTTATCCTACAATTTTTTTGTTTCCTTCTTTTTTTTTTTTTTTTTTTTTTTTTTTTGAGACAGGGTCTCACTTTGTCACCCAGGCTGAAGTACAGTGGTGCAATCTTGGCTCACTGCAGCCTCGAACCCCTGGGCTTATGCAATCCTCCTGCCTCAGTCCCCAAAGTAGGTGGGACTACAGGTGAATGCCATCACACCTGGCTAATTTTTGTATTTTTTGTAGAGATGGATTTTTGCCATGTTGTGCAGGCTGGTCTCAAACTCCTAAGCTCAAGCAGTCTGCCTGCCTTAGCCTCCCCAAAGTGCTGGGATTACAGGCATCAACCACCACACCTGGCCCTTTTTCTTTGGCCTCAATTTTTATCTGTCTTGTTTCTTATAGGGTCATGATAAAAGGAAGGGATCTTTCAGAACTTCTGCCTCTTTAAATTCCTGGCCCTTGCTACAGTAGCATGTCATGGTATTAGCAGTGTTTAAGAATGGTTTTGAGGATCATTGTTGATATAACTATCTATACCAATGTAACAGAATGTGTGTTGAACCCTTGGCATATTGCCAATAACATCCCAAACACAAATGAAATTCTGTTGCAAATTCTCAGCTTGTTTGCATTTTGTAAGAGTAATGCTCATGTTATTTCACAGAATCGATAAGTTGTTAGTGTTTCTTGCTCATCCATCATCTCATAGCCAGTTATGATTAAGTTACTCACACCTTTGGTGCAAGCATCAGAACTGTTGTATCTGATGCACCTTCACTAATTAAGAGAAACTCAGTGGTGCTGGGTTGGCCATTTAACTTTCAGGTGATGTAGCTATTGGCATTTGTGTGCACATTCGTTTCAGCAAAGTTAGCATGTGACTTATCTGCTGTTTATCGATTTTATGTTTATCAAATATTCTCTTTTATTTATTTTTAGGGTTATCATCGACCCAATCATTACATTGCTACCCAAGGTAAGTTTATTTCTACTTTGTTGTCTTTCTTTGTTTCTTTTGCCCACTTTCTATCATTTTGTACCCAATTCACCCTCCTTCAGGAAGATATTGCACATTTATTGCGGTTCTAGCCATCAACAGGTACACTCTTGTCTTCCCATCAGACATTCTGGTCATGTAAATCATTTAGTTAGAACTTCATGTTGAGATCATTAGGAGAAATGTGTCCATCAATTCTTTATTGAATTCAATATGTCTACCTTAGGAGTAAGTCGGACATTTGCAAAAGTAGATATATAGATAGCCATTCCATCAATATACACCAGCTGCTCTCTACACAGGGAACTGTGCTGGTTGCTGCTGGAGAGCCAGGCTGAATCCAGAAAGCACCCCCTTCTCACAGTGGTTGTGTTTAGTGGGGAAGATGTGCAGTCACCTGTATGTACTTTAGTAGGTACAGTGGCAGGTGACATCTGTGAGAGGAACAGATACAGATAAAACGTTAGGGACATTTGGAGCAGGAAGGGGTTGCTTTCGGGTGGGATGACTCAGAAACTGTTTTGTGGCAGAGGTGTGATTGGGAAGAGCCCTTCTGAATGGAGAAACATCATGAGCAAAGATGTGGAAGCAGAAAGTTAGTTCTCCCAGGTGGAAAGTAGCTGGTGGGTCACCTTGGCCAAAGGAAACAGAAGAGCTAGAGGACATGTTGAGGAAGCTCATGGCAAAGGTTTTTGGGTGATTTTCCCAACGTATGAAGTGGGTCATCTGTAGAGGGTGGGGGTCATGAGGGAGCGAGGTTTTAGAGAATGAGGCATCCTAAAGGATGAGTCAGTGAGTCAATATGGGATGAACTGAAGAAGGATTAAGAAGCAGAGAAGACCCAGTTAAGGCTGAACAGCACATGTTATTATTTTATCATTGTTTTCAGCAATAGGCTACATCCCAGGAACAGTAGCAGGGAAGTGAAAAGGATGTGACCTGCCAAAGGTTAGGCATGGGGGCAGGGTGTACACAGAAAGTCAGTGACCAAGGGAATCAACGATGCCAAGATAATTGGGGTTGGAAAGTCCAGGCTTGAAAGAAGGGCAATCAGAGGTGTCCACTGGACCATGAGGAGAGGGAAGGAGTTAACAGATTGAGGCTGGGTCCCATTGATGAGTCAGGTTAGGAGAAGAGGCAGTTGTAGCCAGAGAGCAGAATTCCAACGCTTGGATCTGCCCGTGCAGTAGAACTTTCTGCAGTGGTGGGAATATTTTCTATCTGCACTGTCCGGTATCATAGCTACAAGTCACACGTGGCTCCTGCATACTTGAAATACAGCTACTACAAATGAGGAACTGAATTTTAAATTTTAATATTGATAGAAATGGCTACGTTTGGTTATTCCCTGTGGTAGCATTAGACAGCAAAGCTTGGGGGTGGAAAAGCTCCAGCTATGGCTGAAATGGAGCCACTGTGGAAACCGATCCTGCCCCATGCCCACAGCTACCCCAAGAACCTGGGTGACACCACACAGAGTCCACAGTCTCACATCACCACTAGGGTACTCTGCACTCAGGTCTAGATGACCTGCTGGAGCTCCCACTGTCTTTCATCGTCTATGACTTGAAGTTGGTAATGGCTCCTTCCAAGATCACTTTGCTAGCTAGATGCAAAGTTGTCTGTAGAGTTTCCAGTACGAACCTGGCACAAAGCAGGCCCTACTACATAGAGGTTGCTGAGGTCTTCAGGAAGCAAGGCTCAGCTTGAGCTCTTACCTGTGGGATAGAACAAGGATGCATGTCAGAGTCTGGTCCTAGACATCTCCTAACCCTGCTGCTTCCAAACTGGATTCGTCAATGCCTTTAGAGGAACCTGTTGTTAGGGGTTTGAAATTCATTCTGATGGCTTTCAGAGTGTTCTAAATTAAGCATCACAGCGTCACATTTAATACATTTTATGATAATTTGAAATTAACAGTTTTTGTAAATTCATGTGAAAATTTGATTGTAAAATACCCAAAATACTCCTGAGCTTCGTATCTCTCGAATAACTTGATTAGCAACCTATGTTTTCATAGATAACAAGAACATTAAGTTGCTCTTATTTGTATTTTCAATATTGAGGCCCTCTAGATTAAGGTGACTAAACGGACAGCTAAAGTAGAGACTGAAACTGCCAAGGTCTAGACATGGCCCCTTACCAGGCTTCCTTCCCTTTGTCTATTCTCTCTGCCCCTCTCCCCCTGTAGGAGATTATTCTTTAAAGAGAAATGCCACTAGAGAAGGCCCTTTCTGCAGAATTTATGTGAGTGATACTTAATAGCTCAGTAACCCTCTCTGGCAGCATTCTAGTGTTAATGAGCAAATGTATTTGTAAGCAGATAAGAAATAGCAAATGTCATCAGTTTGCAGTAGACAACCGGTCTGCCCTTAATGGAGAAGGGCACTGACTAATGCCCTGTTTACCAGGTCGTGGCAGCCTTTCCCTGGTACAAGGTGGGCTGCAGATTGGACTTCTCAAACTGACAGTACTAACATCACTGCTGGTGGTGGTGCAGGGAGAGGAGGAAAAATGAATGAATATTTTTAATCTAACGTGCAGTCAAGACTATACATATCATATTAAGAATAATACATTCAGACCATGATGTTCAGATGAGAAAGCTAGAATCTTCTATTATATACCACAAGCATAATGGACTAATAGCCTTAGATCACCAGTAATCAAGATCACTGATGATAATCTGCACTAATTGGCATGGACAGGTAGAATATGTTTGTAGATCACCTTCATTGAAAAACAAACAAAAAAAAATTAATACCTCCAAGAGGACAACAAAATGGGCGATGAAGACCAACAGGCAGATGCAGTCTTTAAATGTCTTCTTGCTCTATTTTTCCTCTGTTTTTCACTAACATAATTCTTTAAAATATATTCACAGCAGGAACCTATGAAACTATACAAATGGTCCAATTTGCTGACAACCAGTTTTACTTCCAAGAGTTAGTAATGCACAGATGTTCATCAAGTTCCTTCAATACAGAGGACATATTACAAATTTATGTATTGGGTCTCCTCCTCCCATCCACCCTCAATTTTATTGATTTTTCTAGCTGTAACTGACTTTGACCTTTGATAATAATGGGTGATGTTTCTGCAAATTGAAAGCATCCCATTCAAGCCAGATCTGTTGCTTTTTTAGTATTAATATGTTCTCCCTATCTCCCCTTGGTTTAATTGTTTTCTGTCTGGCCACTAATATATGATGACACAATATTAACTTCATCATGTCCAACTGACCAGACATTAGTGCAACAGTAACATTCAAGATTTATGATTTAGCAAACCAGGGGCTCAAAGGAGAGGAAGTCGTGTCCACTACTGCATGTCTGTATGTAGAGGCAGGGCAGAGTGGAGATTTCAAAAGCAGGCTCAAGTGAAGGGCAGAAGAGCATGCAAGTGGGTAGGATTGCCCAGAAGTGATCGTATTTCACAATCAAAATGCAACCTTGGAGACTATATGGCCTGCAAGCTGGATGAAGCCACACACATAAGAACCGACTGGATAGAACACCTGCTGGCCTCATGGTGGCAGCCATGGGGGCCCTGGCTAAGTGTTCTTTTGATTTTTGTTTGGTTTTGTTTAGAGACATGATTTCACTCTGTCACCCAGACTGGAGTGCAGTAGTGGGATCATAGCTTACTGAAGCATCGAACTCCTGGGCTCATGTAATTCACCCACCTCAGCCTCCAAAGCATCTAGGATGACAGTTGCACACCACGCCTGACTAATATATTTTATTTTATTTTTTGTAGATTTAGGATCTCCCTAAATCTGTATTGTCCGGGCTGGTCTCAGACTCCTGGGCTCATAGGAGCCTCCCACCGTGGCCTCCCAAAGCACTGGGATTACAGGCATGAGCCATTGCACTCGGCTTTGTTTAGTTTTAATTTTAAAACTTACCTCAAGAGTCAGATAACTCAAGGAAAGACCATGCAAGGCTGTTACTGAAGAAAGTGCTATGAGTCTGTTCTAGACATGTCTTGCCCAGCCCTGAGCATCCTTCCTCACTTCTAAGTGAGCATTTTCCAGAGTCATGTGTGCACTGGGATCCCCCAAGAAAGAGGCTCAGGCCTGGTGTGCTCTTTCCTGTGTACTGCATGCCCACCCCCCAAAACCATATGGTTAATCCAGATCCAGCCCCTGCTTTCTAAGTTATGATGCTTCTCATGACAACACAATAAAAAGCAAATGTTCGACGATACAGTCATGTCTGAAAATACATGTTAATTATTATTGTCTTCAATGTTGTAACCTGAGCTATAGATTGTTGAGAGGCACACGTTACTTTTTTGAGTTTAGGTGCCTCAATGCCCACTTCATCATTTCTTTCTTTCTGAACTGTGCTAATTTGACAGGGTTGGCTACTTGATTGGGGTTCCGACCTTAGCCTTCATCTTGCCATATATAGTTTCTTTTTGTCTCCATCAGTGTTAGCTCTGTACAGCACCCTTGTGGAGTCCAGGACTAGAGAGAGGATCTCCAAACAGAAGCCCCCATGCCCACGTGAGAACAGGGAGACCCTTGTGCCCCCAACCGTGTTTTCCATAGGACCTCCCAGCCTTGCGCACTCTGGCCCAAATGTCCCTCACCTTTGGAAGACACAGAACTTCTTTCAAAACTAATGAAATATCAAGATCATTTTCTCAGAAAGAAAATTTCATTTAAGGTGGTTCATGGACTACCCCCACCCCCCAATTTTATTCATGAATTATAGTAATTCTATGGACCTCAGGTTATGAACTTTACTTTGGTCAGAAACATTAAAAGCTCTTTGGGGATAAGACAGAAACCATAGACTTAATTAATCTACGTTTTAAAATTATACTTTAAGTTCTGGGGTACATGTGCAGAACATGCAGTTCTACTTTTTAAAAAACCATACTTGGGGTTAACAAAATATCATAGATTGTTTATAACTATGTGAAATACATTCCTGAAAGCATCAAAATTTTTACTAACTTAAACAAACTATTACTAAAATGTTTACTAGCCTAACCCTGTAGTAAAATACCCTAGAGTATTGTTATAATCATTAGTATTTTGAACCATGGTCAGTTTGGGTTTTACGGTTCATCTCAGGCTGGGTTTTCTGCCTATATGTTATTTTGCATTCGTGCCTGAAAAGTTTATGCCTTTGCTCACCTTTCAACAATTTTAGCAATTATAATATGTTAGAAAACGCTCTCTCTGAATGACTGAGACTAGAGTAGCAGGTCCCATACCTGATGTTTATTTTGTAAAAGCAGGATGTAGTAGAAATAACACATGTACCACAGCCAGAAGGCTGGGATCCAAATTCTTGTGCTGTCACAGAAAGGGTATTTGAACTTCCTAAACTTATTTCAGGTAGAGTCCTGGTGTTTGGTAAATAGTAGTAATAGTCAGGGCCTTACCATGTGCCAGACAGTGTTGCCAGCACTCACACATACAGAGCTCATTTCATCTTTACCATAAATATGGGGGATATATGGGATTGTCCCCAATTTATAAATGAGAGGAAGGGAGATAAAGAGACTTGAAATAACATGCTCCAAGTCACAGACCTAGAAGTGCAAAGGCCAGATTCAAGTGTAGCCACTGAACTCCAGCATCAAAGCTCCTCCCACCTCACTATACTGCCTCCCATGGGTGACCTTGGGGATTACATTAACTCATGTATGTATCAATGCTTAGAGCAATTCCTGGCATGGAGCAAATGCCATGTATGCGTGACCTGTTACTGTTTTTGAGAAACAGCACAGAATAGCTTAATGATTAGGAACACAGACTCTGGAACTACATTGTCTGAACTCAACCCCCAACCCTGGTTCCTCCATTGGTAACTTGTGTGACCTTGGACAAGTTACTTAACATCTCTGTGCTCATCATAAATGAAGATGAAAATAGTCTACCTTGTAGGGGGCTATTTATTTATTTTTTAACTTTTAGGTTCAGGGGGTACACATGCAGGTTTGTTATATAGGTAAATTGCATGTCATGAAGGTCTGGTGTACAGATTATTTTGTCACCCAGATAATAAGCATAATACCCGATAGGTAGTTTTTTAATCCTCTCCTTCCTCCCACCCTCTACCCTCAGGTAGGCCCCAGTGTCTGTTGTTGCCTCCTTTGTGCCCATGTGTTCTCAGTGTTTAACTGTCACTAATAAGTGAGAACATACAGTGTTTGATTTTCCGTTCCTGCGATTGGTCACTTAGGATAATGGCCTCCAGCTTTATCCATGTTGCTGCAAAGGACATAATCTCATTCTTTTTTATGGCTGCATAGTATTCCATGGTATATTTATACTACATTTTCTTTATCCAGTCTACTGTTGATGGGCATTTTCGTTGATTCCGTGTCTTTGCCAATGTGAATACTGCTGTGATGAACACATGTATGTATGTATCTGAATCATGCATGAATCATATAGAATGGTTTATTTTTCTTTGGGTATATAGCCAGTAATGAGATTGCTGGGTCAAGTGGTACTGCTGTTGTCAGTTCTTTGAGAAATTTCCCACAGGCACCACAATGGCTGAACTAATTTACATTCTCACCAGCACTCTATAAGCATTCATATTCTCCACAACCTCTCCAGCATCTGTTATTTTTTCTTTTTAATAATAGCCATTCTAATTGGTGTGAGATGGTATCTCATTGTGGTTTTAATATGCATTTATCTAACAATTGGTGATGTTGAGCATTTTTTCATATACTTGCTGGCCGCATGGTACCTTCTTTTCAAGTGTATCTGTTCCTGTTTTTTGCCAAATTTTTAGTGGGGTATTTGGCTTTTGCTTGTTAATTTGTTTAAGTTCCTTATAGACTCTGGATATTAGACCTTTGTTGGATGCATAGTATGAAAATATTTTCTCCCATTCTGTAGGTTTGTCTGTTTATTCTCTTGATAGTTTTTCTTGTTGTGCAGGAAAGCTCTTTAATTAGGTCTTATTTGTCAATTTTTGTATTTGTTGCAATTGCTTTTGACATCTGAGGAGGTGTAAGAACTCTACAATAAGAACTATAAAACACTGCCCAGAGAAATCAGAGATGATACAAACAGTGAAAAAATATTCCATGCTCATGGATAGGGAGAAGCAATATTGTTTAAATGGCCCTACTGCTCAAAGCAATTTACAGATTCAATGCTATTCCTATCAAACTACCAATGACATTCTTCACAGAATTAGAAAAAACTATTTTAAAATTCATACAGTATCATCGAAGAGCCCAAGTAGTCAAGGCAATCCTAAGCAAAAAGAACAAAGCTGGAGGCATCACTTTATATGACTTGAAGCTATACTACAGGGCTACAGTAACCAAAACAGCATGGTACTGGTACAAAAGCATACACATAGACAAACAGAACAGAATAGAGAGCCCAGAAATAGTGCCACACACCTATAACCATCTGACCTTTGACAAAGTTGACAAAAACAAGCAGTGGGGAAAGTACTCCCCATTATTATTATTATTGAATAATAAATGGTGCTGGGATAACTGGCTAGCCATATGCAGAAGATTGAAACTGGACCCCTTCCTTATACCGTATACAAAAATCAACTCAAGATGAATTAAAGAATTAAATGTGAAGCCTCAAACTATAAAAATCCTGGAATATAACCTAAGAAATAGCATTTTGGACATAGGCCCCAGCAAAGGGGCCTTTTCTTTTTAATACCTAGTAAGTGCCCATTTACAAAATAATGTCCTTTTTTGCGGACCTTGAAAATATACTCAGACAAAGCAGAGTAGGTCTTACCAATTGCATATGTTCACATTTCAAAATGTAAGTAGTCTTATGTAAACCCCTAAATAGCTAGTGACATGAACTTTTCATTTCTCACATGTGAATAAACTTAAACTGTACATAGTTAAGAAGCCTTGGAACAATTCATAGAGATTGTGATCTGTGGAGAACTGGCCATCCAGATGGGCCCCCACCACATGCCATTGGCCTTATCACCACCATCACTGTCTTCCTTTTATGCTCAGAGCATCCAGATGCTCAATGTCATCTTTGAGGATGCCAGGTCACATTGGCAAAGACCACAGGAACTGATATAGAGAACCAGATACCAGATAGTCATTTACAATGAAAACTGTAACCACCCATCAGACAGAACTGCCAAGGTCAGGCAGGGGCATTCTGTGTGAAGAGGAAGATGCCTTGGCAGAAGATCACTTCATCATGACCAGGGCATCCGAAGAAGGGGTCGCAGAGTTTATTCATGATTCAATAAGTATGCACCACCTGTGTGGTAGTGAGCTGGCATAAAACATAAGCTCAGTAAGAATACAAGAATGAATGAGTGAATGAATAAATGAACGGATTGGGACTTACCGTGTGCCACACAGCACTTAGACGGTAGAATATCTCAGCCAGGTAGAAAGGATGGCTCATGTTGGCCCGGCAAAGCCAAAATCCTGGGATGGATTTTGGCGGCATTATCTCCAACATCTCTGACTATTTCTGTTTCAAGTTAAGGGCTGGTCAGCTTCTATTCTTAAAAACACTTTCTTTACATATGTCAGTAAATCAAATCCTGTTTTTAGAGACCGTCCATCTTGTTAAACTAACTTTGCTTGGCTCTACCCTGACCCTGTTTGTGTAACCCCTGTCCCGATACATATAATCAATTTTGTCTGTAGTTATAATTTGTCCATAATTTGAAAAAGAGAAGCCTAAAAAGTTCCCTCCAGACACTTTCAGCTAGGAACAAACTTTTATGTGAAAATAATAAAAATGAGGGGAGTGAAGGTTTATAGTGGAAATATTTACAGAGCCTCAAACACTGCAAAACAGTTGAAACTTTGTTGTAGTGACTTCATTCTTTTTGCCGTCAATTTGTTTTTCTTCTACATTTATTCCACATACTTCTGGTATAGTTTTAATAAAGGTCTTTCAAAAGGATAAATATGGTTTATATTTTCCCAGCTCAAAATTCCCCTTCAGGCCTCTGAAGCAACAAATAATAGTGCTTTGAATGCTGCACTCACTTTCCTGGGCAAGCCATTCCGGTAGTGGAGGGTTCTCAGAATGTCAGTGTAACTTCTGCACAGTCTGTAAAGCAGCTTTTTTCTCCTGCATTCTGGCCTCCAGATGGAGATGAACACTTGAAATTATTTCTCATTAGAATTGAAAGAACTTTTTTTTAAATCAAAAGCTCAGTCTTCGGTAAACAACTTTTGTTTTTATTCTTCCAAGAACCAGTGCGGCTTGCACTTCAAGTGCAAATTCTGTGTTAGCTAACACTGTGCTTCCTGGCAAAGTTGTTCCTGCATTGTCAGTGGGTTGTAGGTTATGTTTTGGATTCATTTGTTATGTCCTATTTGAGACTAATTTAAAAGTATTACCTAGTGAAGGTGGAGCATTCTCTGGTTTCCAAATTTAAATAGGGATGCTTTGAGAAAATGTGATTTATATATAGGCAAACAGTGACTCCATAAAAGTCACTGTCATAAGTATTCCAGCTACCCAGGGCCAAGTTTATACAGAACCTGCCTGCATTTTACCAACCATCTGTGGTTTTACCAGAGAGAATGAACAATTGCAATTAGCAGCTTATCCAGAAACTTCCTTTTAAACAATAATTTCTCTTCACTAGATTAATTTCAAAAGATAGTGGCCAGTTAGCCAAATGGTCACTTTCATAGACATTTCTCATCCCTGTGCTCTAAATAAACTTGCTCATTAGCAATGAGAACATTTAAAGAAACAGTTAAAATTAAAAGATGAAGTAAAAAATAGAGCATGTTAGGTAACATCCACCTATGTTGTTATAGATGCCATAAGGAAAATGTGGCCCTCTAATAAGAGAACCAAAGTTAATACAGAATAATTTGAAAATAAATGATGTCCTGTTGTTAAGCAGGCACTCAGATTTGAGGTGTGTTAAAATAAATGCTTTTTAAACCTTCAAGAGGATTTAGAGTAGTTCCTCATTTGAAGTAGAAAATTTGTAGAATCTTTTAGAGGTGATAGAAACTTTAAGAAGCTCACAGTCCAGTTTCCTTGTTTTGTTATTAAAACAGTTGATACTTAAAGCAGAACTGTATTTAAGTGACCTTCATCCACATAAGTTCAAGTGAGTCATATATGCAAAAGTATTTGCAAACTGCATGGACTAACGTTCATATTTTAATAGAGTGTGTGCAAAGTTCAACCTAGGAGAAACCTCATATGTTAAGATAGACCTGTTCCCCCATAGGGCCTTTTATTCAACAGGAAGAAAAACTGTGAGGTTACATCTTTCTCCCAGGTTCAGCCCTTTAAAAGGAGAGAGCTGAAACTAACACCCATGTACTTTCCAAAGTGCTGGCTTCCCCGTGCCTCTGGCACCATGAGTCCTTGCAAAGCAAAGCTACTCCTTTACAGCCTGGTTCATTCAAAATTGAACAAAGGTTTCTGTGCACCTGTCACTTGCTAGGATCAGCACACGATCCGGAATATACCAGTGACTTCAGAATTACCCAGTGTGGAGGTATAAATAAATGATACCCAACTCTTACTAATTTGTGATTTTAATGCACCCACAGATTTGGGGACTTCATTTTGATTTTTAATTATTTAGATAATATTTAATTTAAATAATTAAATATCTAAATATCTAAATATGGTGTCACTCTGTCACCCAGGCAGGCGTGTAGTAGCATGATCATAGCTCGCTGCAGCCTCCAACTCCTGGGCTCAAGGGATCCTCCTGCCTTAGCCTCCTGATTAGCTAGAACTACAGGGATAAGCAACCACGCCTAGCTAATTTCTATTTTATTTTTTATAGAGACAGGGTCTTGCTATGTTGCTCAGGCTGGTCTCAAACTCCTGGCCTCAAGCAATCCTCCCACCTCGGCCTCCCAAATTGCTGGGATTACAGGCATGAGGCGCTGAACCCAGCCTAGGAACTTCTTTAAGCCGTTTCTCTTCACCCCTACCCCGTTTTGCAGAAGAAAAAATAAGACCGAGTGCAGCCCTAGAACCACTTTTCCGGAAATCTGGGCACCAGGTTTCTTTTTCACCCATGGGCACAGTTTAGGACAAGTTTTTCAAGGCAGCAAACAGTTTAGGAAGTTTCTAGCTATAACCAGTGGCTTTTGTTTCTTGCCTTCTCACTCAAAAGGAAGCTGCTGGAAATTTCCTCATGCAACACCCTTCACTGCCACGGAAAATTTGAGACTGCCTGCACTGAGCTATGTCTAGGGAGCCAATTTATCTCTGTTTCATTCATTTATTAAATTTATTCTCTTTTTTCTTAAATAAAAGAGGATTCCACTTGTGTACTGAGAAGAGCTTAATTAAAGAAGATAGAGACTAATGAAAGCTTTTATTTCTCTGGCAGTAGCCCCTGAAGCATATGAATATAGGCTGTTCCCTTCACTTACTTCCTTGACAGAAGGCAGCCAGATCCTTTGGGTCACCAAACCCCTCCATTCTGAAGGCTGCCATTCGTTTTTTTCTGTCCTTGATTGCCTTCTCTCTGTTCCCCTCTTTACAGCATGCACAAGTACCCAAGCTCAGTTTCTGAGCGTTCTCTTTGGAGACCGACACTGATGAATGCTCTGTACCTCCACCAGCAGGATGCTTCTGTGCTGTGGACATCTGTCATGTTCCTTCCTTCCGAGGCCATAGCACTTTCTCCTGCCCCTCTTTTCAGCTCCCCATGCACGCCGCCATTCGGTCTGTCCCAGGGATCAGGGACTGAAGGTTCCTCTGGAAGCAGTGTCTCTATCTCTGCATTGTATAGCATATTGTTGCCACACACTACCTACCCCCATTTTATTCTTTTCTGTATTAGAGATCCTCTTTGGAGCCCTAATCTGTATCCCGTCACTCAAATCTGATGGGTCTGCCTTTCTCGACCTGCTTTCCATGTCAAGAATAATAGAAACCTTTGCATTCCTTTTCACAGTGGTACCACTACAACCTGAAATAGTTTACATAACTGCTAGGGAGGTCTGATTCTGGAAGAGGACTGAATGTCATCCAAAAAGAACAAAATTCAAATAATGGTTTCTTTAGGTAGATGGAGTTTCCAGAAATGCTTTTGAACATTTCAATTCCGAGAGCAAGCCATGCTAGGCTACAAACCACCCCATTATTGGTTTTACCCATAGATATCTCTTTGCTTTATGCAACATAGTCACAATCAGATCTCTTCAACTTGGCCTTAAAATTTCTTCCATATACAACCATGTTTTATGTCAGTAACTAGGCCAGGACTGTCCACTCCCCACTAAAAGACAATAGGCAGAATGGTTAATGAAAGCCTAGACTCTAGAGTTGCACAGCCTAGGCTCAGATACCAGCTCTGCAAGTAACCTCTCAATAAATATTAGCTACTTATTGTTATTATCATTTTGTATGTTCCAAAAGACATATCTCTTAATAGCAGAGAAGCAGTTGAGGTTTTAACCCTAGTAAAGTGTGTACTCATATAGTTTTCATAAAAGCTGATACATCCTACACCTGTTAATGCTTCCTTCCAGAAGGATGTATCAAAAGGAGCCATTTAAGTGTGCACCAACATCCTGTACTCCCTCCAGAGTACAAAGAGTGCCATCATTGTTCACTGTTAAACTGTAGACAAACATAGGTTGGAAAGACAACAGCTGCATCCTAAGCTGGAAAAGCATATTTTCCTTCTGTTTTTGAAGTCTTGCTGAAATTGAGGAGCCTTGATAGCAGTGCCAGCTCCACGTCTTGGTGTTCTGAAGGCTTCCCTGGTGCACACTGAAAGTCAGATGACATGTGAGTGAAAACAGCTTAATTCCAAAGACCAGAAAGTTCCTTCCTAACAGGCTTCATTGAAAGCAGTTCCTGAGATAAGAATTACACAGGGGTGTTTTAGAGAGGAGCTTTAACATAGTAAGTTCCTTGTATTTCTTAGGAAGGAAATGGCTATTGATGAAATTTATCTTTATTAAGACATAATAATATCTACTATGTAATTATTCGTCCTTTTTGTTTTTAAACATTTCATAATCGTTTTAATTGAATAAATGATTAAAAGAAAAGATTATTAACCAGAAAAGAAAAAAGAGATGATGGTCGAAGGGTTGTATAGCATATTATAGACAGAGGTTTCCCAGGCTATTTTAGTGTTTATTCAAAACCTGTCCATTAATGTTTGGTTTATGCCAATTTTCTCTTAATGAAATTTGACATAACCTTTTCGTGTCCAATGTGGATTTCATATGTTTTAGAAATACACCCAGAAACAAACATTCCATGAAACTAGTTATGTAGAGAAAGCCACAAATAGTCACATGGTTTATATTGTCACACTTTCTTACTTCAGTCTGAAAGGAGAATTTTGGGGAATGGAATGAGTGAAATGTAAGCATCAACATGTGGGTTGTGTGCTCTGGAGAAAAGGCTAATCATGGATACAGCAGAAAGTGTATGGCTGATTTTAGTTATAAGAAGAGTACACACCTGCAAGGCAATTTAGAAGAAATTGGGCAAACAGCAAGTACTTGCCTACCAGAGATGGCCAGGTGAAGGGAAAAGACTCTTGTCACAGGAAGACCTACTCCAGTTGAGAAGAAGAGATGTGTCATTGTGTGGCATCACCGTAATTTATTAACAAAACACTCTTTAACATTTATTATTTAAGTCATCACTTTCAACACTACTTCTAAAAAGGTATATTTTGTTACAGCTTTTCTCTTCTTTTACTGTCACCAAATTAAAATTCCAGTGGATGGGTGAACACTTCTAACTGTAATTCTAGACATAAAGAGTTTTTCATGTGAGAGTTGTCCTTAGAAAATGTGATTTTAACAGACCAGTTATATTTTTGATTTTAAGTTAAAATATTGCCGAGTTTTCCCCATCATAGAACAATTCTCAGTGTGTTTGCTTGAAATTCATTAGTTGATTTCTATTGTTTCTTTTAAATGGTAATTTTCTTGGGATACTCTTAGCAGCTCGGGATAATGAGCAAATCACGTCCCTTGCACCCACCCATCTCAACTTTGCTTTTCCTTTTCTGCAGCTGGAACAAAAAATTATTCATGAAAATTGCATGATTTTTAACATAAGTAGCCTCAGGGGAGAACAAATGCAACTATCAAATAAGTGATGTTAAGGATTATTAATGCTGAAGCCAAGTATATTCTGTGTCACTGTTACCACTTCTGTGACACATGAGGCAGATTCAGTTTGTAAAGCATGGTGGCATATTTTACTGTTTACATCTCACTACTGTAAAAATGGAAAGCTACTCAATGTAAAATTATAGACTTAAGTATTCTGGAAGCATCATATTGAAAAATCACATAAAGCTTTATAATAAAAACTTAGAAAACCACTGAAGGGACAACTAGTTCTCTAAATGTTGAGTAACTGACTTCATAACCCTTATTATAGATTATCGCCAACGGCAACAGGAGCAATCATGGATCAAAAATTGAGGACCACTTTTATTCATGTAGCAAGGGCTTTAAAATAAATGCTTCTCAGACTCATCGTCTTCTGCAGTTAAGTCCCACCTTCAGCCATCTTCATTGCTGATGGAAGGAACTGGCTGCCAGTGCCCGAAGGAGGGAGCCCAGGTTTCCTGCAGCTGCTTTGCCTTAACATCCCTCCCCTTTCCCTTCGCACTTCTGCCATTCAGTGTGTACCCCCACCCACCACACACTCCCTCCTTCAGGTCCCAGAACCACGCTAGAAACAAACATTCTGGTGATGCGCTCAAACAGGGGCCCTGGTCTCGGGCAGTTCAGTTCATTCTGCAGTCAGAACAGTGTTGCTGGGCTGACCTGAAATGGAATTCCAGCTTTGCCACATAATGGCCGTGCAGCTGTAACAAAGGCACTTCATCTCCTAAGCCTATTTCTTGGGCTGGAGTAGGTGCCTCACACTGCTGTATTGGGGAATGAATGAGATCGTGCATATAAAGAGCAGCATCCAGCACCTGCCTGGCAGGGGGGCAATCTGGTTGTACCTATTTATTTGTCCAACACCCTTGTCCTGGGTTCCCCTTATTCCAGCCTAGAAGCCTTGGTTCTCTTATTGCTGACAGAGCTTTAGGGATGGCAAGAGTCCCCCTTGGTTTTAACACTGTCTTCCTAGTACAGCCACAGTCCTCCCTGGTCTGAATCAAGAGGTCAACCTATCCACCAGTCCCCTGGTTCCTGAGCCCACCTGAGCCTCATTGCCACACTGGGGAGCCTTGGAGCCCACGTTGGCCATGCCAGCCACACGAGACCAGCTTAGGGCCTGCCCCCTGCCCTATAAGCTCTGACCTTCCTGCCCCCAGGCTCTCCCTGTGCTGAGCCATCACCTGCAGCCACATTGCTGCTGTCTGCTGGATTCCCGACCCATCACCACCTGGACATTTCTGCTGCAGATCTCCACCAGCCATTTGGATGCCCAGGGAGCTGTTCTTGCCATAATAGTTGTAAAATTATAAAATATGTAAAATATGTTTAAACTTTCCCTCTCATTAATCAATACAGACCATGATCTTTTTGTTCACTGTTCTTTACTGTTCACATTCAACATATTCCTGTTTCTTAGGAATTGTTTTGTTCAATGGAAAAAGTAGACCCTTCCGCTCTGGACACTGGCATCTGTCCGGAACATGCAGGAGAGCTCAGTGGGAGCCTTTGGACTTGGCTTTGGGTAGCTAGGCTCAGTTTACCATTTCTCTCAGTCCACTGTACCTTGCTCCTCCTTTTCCCACTTAGTTCATCCTCAGCTGCTGATGGCTGGTCACACCTAAGGCTGAGCCCACACCTGATCAAACCTCCTTGCAGTACAGGTGCCCCCACTAGAGTGCGTTCCAACAACCAAACACTTCTTCCTCTGTTTTCTTTCTCTGACTTTTCCCAAGCTTTGATTCTAAAACTGGAACTTTCCTTAGTCATGTTTTTTTAGTATCTGTCATTGTTGTCTTCCACTCCTAAAATCTGAACTTGCAAATCTTATCAGAATTTTACATTTCCTACAAGAGGGCCCCATGGGAGTCTCCTTCCCCTCCCAAGTGGCAACAAGTGGCTCCTGCTGGAAGACCTGCCATCCCCACCCTCCCTCCCCTCTTCCCCTCCTTCAGAGTCACACCCTGTCCTTTGAGACCTATGGCAGGTGCCTGACTTCAACAATGCTAGTCCAGCTGCTGCGTCACCAGTCAGACCTAAGCTCTTCCTGACTTTGACTGCCACAGGCATCCTCATACATCAGTTACCGACCCTGGCCTTCAGACTTTTCTTCTTGTGTATCCCCAAAAGAAGTTTGAAGAAATTACGCACCTGCTCTAAACATTTGAGTTTGATATCGAAAACTTTCATCACATGTTTATGTAAATGTATTTGTTAATAAGAGATAGACAGTATGAAATATTTTCTAAGATAAAATGAGGTTTGGTATAATTAAGATAAATATTTTATGATATGTGGTATTTTTTAACTACCTTACAGATTCAAGCATATCAAACCTGAAAGAAAACTCATGAAACTTTCACTTACGGGTTTCATCCAAGAAAATTTGGCACTCCTCAAAAGCATTCTGGTTCCATTTAAAAGAGTAAATATGGCCAGGTGTGGCAGCTCACACCTGTAATCACAGCACTTTGGGAAGCTGAGGCGGGCAGATCATTTCAGGTCAGGAGTTGGAGACCAGCCTGGCCAACACAGCAAAACCCCGTCTCTACTAAAAACACAAAAGCTAGCTGGGCGTGGTAGTACATGCCTGTAGTCCCAGCTACTCCGGAGGTTGAGCCAGGAGAATCACTTGAACCCAGAAGCCAGAGGTTACACTGACCCATGATTGCGCCACCGCACTCCAGCCTGGGTGACAGAGACAGACTCTGTCTCGTAATAAATAAATAGTAATAAATATTACCAACCTCTACTGCTTCAAGGGTTCTGAGTTCGGAACATCTTAACATAAGCCAAAATACTGACTTTTACTCCTCACAGAATTGTTTCAGACAGGGAAGTGAGTTTCTGGAGCCAGTATTCCAGCCCAAAGCTGTAGGTTTTTACACCTGGGCAGTGCCCCATGGTCATATTTGAGATAGGTGGTTTTTTCAAGTGTATGAAAGAGTATTGTGAGGCTGGACACAGTGGCTCATCCCTGCAATCCCAGCACTTTGAGAAGATGAGGGAGGCAGATTGCTTGAATCTAGGAGTTACAAACCAGCCTGGGCAACACAGTGAGACCCTATCTCTACCAAAAGTACAAAAATTAGCTGGGCGTAGTGCCTGTGGTCCAAGCTACTCAGGAGGCTGACGTGGGAGGATCGCTTGAATCTAGGACGTCAAGGCTACAGTGAGCCGTGATCATACCACTGCACTCCAGCCTGGGCGACAGAGCTAGACTCTGTCTCAAAAAAAGAAAGAAAGAGAGAAAGAGAGACAGACAGAGACAGACAGAGAGAGAGAAAAGAAGAAGGGAGGAGGAGGAGGGGGAGGGAGAGGAGGAGGAAGAAGAAGGAGGAGGACGAGAGAAAGAGGAAGAGAGGGGAAGGGAAAGGGAAAGGGAAAGGTAGGGTCACACCTGTAATTTCAGCACTTTGGGAGGCTGAGGCAGGCGGATCACGAGGTCAGGAGATCGAGACGTTGGTGAAACCCCATCTCTGCTAAAAATACAAAAATTAGCTGGGCGTGGTGGTGCGTGCCTGCAGTCTCAGCTACTCAGAAGGCTGAGCCAGGAGAATTGCTTGAACCCAGGAGACGGAGGTTGCAGTGAGCCAAGATCACGCCACTGCACTCCAGCCTGGCAACACAGCAATCGTCAAAAAAATGTATATAATAATACATTTTAAAAAGAAAGAAAGAAAAGGAAAGAGAAAATAAGTGGAAAGAAAAGAAAAGAAAGACTATTGCATATGGAGGCTGGAGACTCCTGCCTAGGGAATAAGTTTTGGCAGAGTCCTTATAGATATTAGGTATCTGGAAATTAATACTTGAAAAACTACTCATATATGCCTTGGATCATCTTTATGTATCTCCAAGGGTATGCATAGCTCAGTTTGAAGGGGTTTTTTTAAATTTTTTGAGACAGGTTCCCAGTATGTTGCACAGACTGGTGTCAAACTCCTGGGCTCAAGCAATCCTCCCATCTCAGCCTCTGAGTAGCTGGAATTACATCAGTTGAGGTTTAAGTGTCTCAGGATGTTTGCCTTACTGTACTTTACATGAGAGTGTGGGCTGTTCTTATCTTATCTCTACCTTAGAAAATTTCAAGCTTCTGGATGGTGGAGACCATGTATGTATTACTCACCTTTACATCTCTACCATACCTCACAGAATGCCTGGCATTTAACACTAGGCTGAGTGCTTAACTGCTGCATGCAGGGCTGGCCACTCATACCCACTGGGGCCAGGACAGTGGTATAAATGAACAAAGCAAGCTAGGCATGAGGCCACGTTAGGAAAATGTGCATGGAAAACACACTGGCAGCACAACTCACTTTAAACATCATGAAGAAACAGGGAGCCTCCACTTGGGTCTTGGAAAAGTGGCCCGAGGAAGTGACTTTCGGACTGCTCAGCTGAAACCAGCAAGGAGACGTGCAGGCTTTAACTGACACATCGGCAGAGGGGGGTCTTGCGGGAGGACGCTGGGGAGGAGCGTGACGGAGATACATGGTCAGGGAGGGGCAGGTGCCCTGATACAGTCCAGGCACAGACTGTGTGGGACCGCATTTGCCTTATTAAAGAATTTAGGGCTTACTCTGAGAGCAGCAGAAAGCCGTGGGAAGATTTATGCAGGAAAATGACATGCGGGATTTACAGTCTTCGTAGATGAGCCCTGGCTGAGGGGTAGGGAACGGATTCAGGGGAGGCCCCATGTGGGTTTGGGGAGTTGTATTCATCCACTTGGTAAATAGGTGAGTTGTCATGGTGGCTGGGGTTTGGAGGGGTGACAGAAATGGAGTGGAGGAAACAGGGTGTGCTGTGCTCTTGAAGTAGTCCTACTGGGTAAGCACAGACACTTGGGGGCTGGCTGTGCTTGTGAAGCTGAATTTGATTCTGTATCAGTAGGAGGACCTTGGAGTAGTTAAAGGAGGGAAGTGACCTGAGATCATGTACCCTAGAACTTAAAGTATAATAAAAAATATATATATGGAAAAAATTTAAAAAAAAGAAAACCTAGAAAGATACAAGGTTCTATGTCATTTCATTAAAATTGTAATGCTAAAAAAAAAAAAAAAAAAAAAAAAAAAACCTTTAAAGAGGTGGTTTCAGTGTGGTTGATATGGGTTCTCTGCTGTTTTTCTTCTTGCCGGGATTGTGAGGACTGTGTGGTACATACCTGTCTGGTAGAGCCCTTCTGAGTTGCTTCCGATGTTCAAATGAGGCAGCATGATGTAATGGAGTCAGACACCTGGTTCAAAACTCAGCACTATAGCTCACTAGCTATGTGACCTTGGACAGCTTGTTTGACTTCCCAGTGCCTCAGTCTCCGTCAGTAAAATGGGGGTGAGCAATAAGACCTATTTCATAGGATGGTGTTTTCTAAATTTAATGCAATAGTACATGTAAACTACTTCAAACAGGACCTGGGAAATAGTAAGTGTTTAAGGGACATTAGGTATTGTTCTGTTTATGATGGAATGCCAATTTGTACTTATATTATCTTTCTTCAAAAAACTCGAAAATGCCACTGTGAGCTTAAGGGACCTTGACTTCTCAGCAGCTGTAGTTAATGTAGGAAACATAGTGTATAGAAATTCAAATGTGAAAAGCAGGGGTACAAGTCATCAAGGTTTGAAAATGATCATTTTTATAGATGTAGGGGTACAAGTGCAGTTGTGTTACGTGGATATATTGCTTAGTGGTGAAGTGTAGGCTTTTAGGGCACCCATCACCTGAATATCATACATTGTTGAAACGAAGATTTTTGATATCTCTCACTTCCCATGAACTAGAGAACTCATACAATAAAGCCCATCCTTGAATGTCTTTCATTTATGCTTGTCATTGCTTGTTAATGGTTTTTATTGAAAAAAAAAAAAAAACTTTCCGCCCCCTTTCTTTTCCCCTTGGGGCTTGACGGTGGCAAGAATGACCCCCTGCACCTTTCCTTCTCAATAGAGGTCTCTGTGTGCCTGCCAGTTGGAGGAGATGGAATGTATTACTGGCCTGATATTATTGAAATGTCTAGATGTTACCTTTCAAATTTCCCACAGGGGGACAACTGCTGAGATTAACCATGTTGCCTATTGTGCAAACATCTGTAAACGCACCACCACAGCAATTGCAGTGGCTCCCCCCAGCCAGAAACTGCGGAAATCAAATGCCCTGTCTTGCAAACACACCTGTTCACACCTTGAGAGAGGGAGGCTTTTCAGAGCTCCTTGCTTTGAAAAATCTTGGGAGTTTATTTGTTTCTCCACTCTGTGAGCAATCCACAGCGATCTTGGGAGTCGCACGTCAAAGGCAAAGGCTTACTGACCTCCCATGCTGTTCCCCTTGTCTTTAGGTCCTTCAAGGGCGTGGGTGCTAAGAGGAGCCTGCCTGTGTACCAGGCTCACATCTTTGGACTTGTGATATTGGCTCATGATGGTTGTGGTCACTCAGACCCCGCCAGGAGCTGCCGAATCCAAATGGAGTAGCTCTTGGTGACAGTAAAGTCCACCCCTCCCCTGGCCTGGAGGGTACGTTCTAATTTTGCCAGGAGACAGGTAGCTGAGTAATACTTTATTGAGATCTTGGGAAATGATTTGAAATATGTGGAAGAGAAAAGAAAAACAGGATTGATACATTCTGCATTAAAAACCTTATTTGGGCACCTTCCCTATTTTCTACCCTCAAAAAAAAAAAAAAAAAACCACAAAAAAACAGGATTTGAATGAACATTTGGAAAAATGTCTGGAATCATCAGCCATGAATCACCAGTGCCCACCCCTGAGCAATTTTACAGTTGAGCCACCACAGTGACCAGGCCAGGGAGGGAGCCACGCGTGTGGCAGAAGGAACGGCCACCAAGTGTTGACTGCACAGCGCCCCGCGCCTGCAGGAGAGCGGAGACAGGAGAAAGCAAGGCCAGCTGCACTGCAGGGAGATGTCTCTGCCTGCACTTTTTTTTCTTTCTGGGATCTATTTAGAATAATCTTTGTGTTCAATTTCGTTTTTAGATTTTAGCACCGAATTCTTTTTGTTCTTCTGGGTCCACGTATCTAATTTTAGCATTGAAAAGAATTTCACCTAGTTTTTTTTTGTATCCTAATCTTTTTTTAGCGTAGGTCAATGGATAAGAAAATCACAAAAACTAAGTGTATATTATCAGCCAAGTGAGCTGCTAGTGCTTATAAACACCCTTTATTTTAAAGACAATGCGAATTTAATTATGTAAACATGTAAAAACCCAGGCCATCTTAATTGATGCCCAGCCGCAGAGGTGAGGTGGCATGGTCATGTTCCTAGATGACATGTTATGAATAGAGTTCCTTCTACATCCGAGCAAAACAGGATTCCATGGTTCACAGAGCTTGCAGGCAAGGTTAGACTAGTCAGGAGATTCAGAACGAACAAATCTTTGGTGTCTCACAGTTACAACTCCATAGGAGAGCACCCGATGGTTATACTGGAAGATGAAGCGGATGTCCTTGATGCTATAGATCAGGAAAGATGTGAAAACACACCCAGACCCAACCCCCACCCCAACCCAGTTCAGTCAGAGTCTCTTGGGTTAGGACCTGAGAATTTAAAAAAATCTCCACAGTAATTTTAATAAGCAGCTAGAGTTGAGAACCATTGCCTCCCGTAGAGAACAGGGAAGCTAGGATTGCGCTGTGGTTACCTATGGTGATGGACTGAGCTAAGCCGGAAGCAGAGCCTTGGGTGGGGAAACTGAGAGGAATGATCTGTATAGTGCTTGGGAGCAGTGGTTTAATTCCAGAGTTCCAAGGCTGTGCTGTGAGGACAGAGTGATAATTATGCCCCTTCTGAAGAAATCCTTGCAGAAGATGTCACCTTTCCATGAACTGAAAGGAGGAAAGGTGCTGTGTTTTCAGGCTTCTCCAGATAATCTTAGAAATGTAAGTTGAGAAAGGGAATCATACAAACATACATGTCTTAATTTGACTTAGTACCTAGTATGGGTTTAACATAACACTGTCATAATAATATGGTTTACACACATGCATATGAACTTACCATCCATTCATTGATTCACTGGGCTCCTGCTATGTGCCAGGCATTTCCTAGGGCACTAAGAAAACAGCAGCAAACGAAGAAGGCTGAGTTCCCCTCCGGGAGGGGTCTTAACACCGAGCAATCCCAGAATGTCGGCTGGCAAGAAGGGGTGAGTGAGGAATATGCTGGAGGCAGAATGGGGCCCCTAGCCTAGAGTGTCTCTGAGAAGACCCCTGTTGGGCCCTGACAAGGGAGGTGGCTTTGCTCTTCCTGCAGGCACAAGCTGTCCATGATGCTGGGACCTCTGATTCATCCACTAGAGCCATTGTCATCAGAACTATTTCTGGAAGTTTCTGAGTAGGTGGCACAGGCCTGTGTACCTAGTGAAGGCCCCCCCGCTCTTTGATTCAGGGGTCACATTGGGCTGTTTGCGCAAAGAAGGACTCACTGCTTTTTTTTCCCCTTGTGAATAAGTAACAAGCTGTTAAGTACACAATGAATGTACCTCTCTGCAAGCCAGAACTGTAGTGATTGATGGAATCCGATGTTTACTTGTCCCCTCTGTAACCTTAGATTAAAGTCACTGAAATCTTCAGCCTCTACATCAGGAGAATGGCACGCACATGCCAAGGGACGTGGCCAAAATGGCTGGTGGAGCTTTGTGGGAGGTGGCGTGCGTGGTCCCTTCCCCAAAGGGATTAGATGCAGAGACATCAGGAGAGCAAGTCAGCTTTTATGGGGAGGGTAACAGTGTAGACAGAAGCAGCAAGGGAGAAATGATAGGAATTTGTGTTGTGGAGGGAAAGGAAGGAGGCCTGGACAGGGAAGAAGGAGAAGAAAAATTACACAAGAACCGGTTGCTAATTGGTCAAGAGGGATGGGGAGTGACTGAAGGGCCCCCTGGGTGTGTCACTATTGTTCAGTGTCCAGGCTGCAGCAAAAAGACAGCTATTAATAAACATCGTTAAATGCATCTTGTTTTCTTTCTATTGCTTTGTTGTTTATAAAATGCCTGAGTATACATTAATTCCAAGAATCCTTAAAATAACTTTGAGAGGTGTTACTGTGATCAGTATATAAAGAAAGAAGACATTGAAACTCATAGAGGCTAAGTAACTTGCCCCAAATCACACAGCCAGTTAAAAGGCAGAAGCAAATCTCAAATTCAAACATTTGAGCTCCAGCTCCAGCAATCTGAAATGTCAAGATACCTAGTACAATTGGGTTCTGGTCCTGGATGTGCCTGAACATTTGTATGATTTCACATATATCGTGTGACTCTCCAAGCCTTTGAAGTTGCATTTCTCTCATTTCCTTACCTTTCTATATGTCTTATAAAGATTTCTACTCTTACATTTATACCCTCAAGTATGCAAGGACACAAAGTCGAGTTTGGGGTTTTTTTAAATCTGGATTAAAAGAAATTTTAAATTCCAACTTTCTTTACCTGATTCTCTCTGTAGCACTGGCCTTTTGTAATATATATTCTTCCTTTTTTATTTTTTTTCCAGCCACAAGAAAGAGCTTTTTAATGCTCAGATCCCAAGAGCTAAGGAAGTAGATGGCTATTCACGTTCTGCCAGGAATCTTTATGTTCAGTGAGAGGAAGTGCAACTGCTTAAAACTCTTAACTTCTCTCTCTTACTTTAGAAAGTCAAGCAGAAAAAAAAATGGATTAATTTGACAGCACAGAATAAGAAAAATATTAGAAACAAGAAGGTGCCATTTTTCCTATAGAGGCTCATTTCATTCTATATACCACTTCCCTGGGATATCTGCCAATTGTTAGCAGAAAGAGTAATGTTATCTATTTTTTAAAATTTCACTCGAGTACTATGGAGATAAATAGCTAAATGATGGAGAAATAACTTTCTTTCACGGTAGTAGTCTAAGAAGGGTAGAAAGAGCTCAAATGCAGATATTTGATGACATGAGAAAATTCAGCGACAAATGACAAATTTGATATTTCCATAGGTGCAGTTTTAGAAAGGGTATCTTTTTGCATTGACACTAGAGACCTGTGTCCATCTGTAAAAGTGAGGGAACTGCATGTGGGTATTAATAGATGTATTTGCAAGCCCCAGAAATTTTCCAGTTGAAACTTAACAAAAAAAAACAAAAAGTTTCTGTTTTGTTCTGCTGCAGGGCCAATGCAGGAAACCATCTATGACTTCTGGAGGATGGTGTGGCATGAAAACACTGCAAGCATCATCATGGTGACCAATCTTGTGGAAGTGGGAAGGGTGAGTAGACCATCTGCTGCAAATGGCCATTTTGTTCCTTGCTTAGTTGGTAACAGAAAGTAAGGCATGAGGCAAGCTTTTGAAGTATTATGTGTACTTCCAAAAACATTAACTACTCCAGCTCCTCCTATTGCTTGCTGCACTTGCTTATAAATTATCAGTAAACATAGCCTGAATTGCTTTCATTTGTTGCGATAGCAACAGACAGGAAAGGCACTCAAGATTTAAAAGCAGTTGTTATCGGGCTATATTGAGAGCACAAAAATACCTCTAAGCATGAATGCTGATTGTTGAGTGTCAAAACTCAATGGGTGCTGCATTAGACATGACTACATTCCCAAACTGAAGAAAATTGACTCTAAAAACAGTGTGCAGCTCTAGATTCAATCCTTAGATTAGAATTCCAGCATCTTCCCTTGCTTAAATTGGCCTTTCCTGCGTCTCAGTTTCCAAACCTGTAGAATGGAAAGCATCATCTTTCTGAAGGTCTTGTACCACCTTCTCCATAGTAACTGTTTATGAGCAGTGCTTTTATTTAACCAGGAAACTTTTACGTAGTTTTAATCTCCGTAGTAGTATGCTATAGGATTATTTACAAAGTGAAATTTTAAAATGAGCAAACACACAGCTTGCAGTTGCCTTATTTATGGTAGGTTGAATTCCATGGTTGTGCTAACTGAAGAGAAGTTGGCATCATGAGATTTGCACTCAGCAAAGGCAGCCTAGAGGTTATCCTAGAATTGAAACAGTGAGACAGGAGCCATAAAGGGGTTGTCTCTTAAGATTCTCAGGTTTCAGGAGGCACAAAGCAGGAAGAAGAAAGACATCACAATTCTCTCATAATGAGAATATTCAGTAAGTAGGATATATATATATATATACACACACACACACAATATAAGTAGGAGATACATATATATTATATATAATTCTAGCAAAAATGGCACATTAACCTGAAAATCCCCCTACAAACATCTAGAAATTCTAGATAAAAATATAAATATGTGTTTTAATATGTTTATATGTATATCACATGCATATGCAAATATATATATTTTAAATGTTTAGCTTAGCCCTTAATAAAGACAGCTACTACAGACCAGAAATAAAGTGAGGACTTGAGATCCTAGGGAGTGTAGCGCTTGCATGCACCCTTAGCAGGCTGGGCAAGGGGTTCTGTGTGAGTGCTGAGGGAAAGTGGGCAGCATCAGTCTTTGTGATCTTGGATCCCGGGTTTTAAAGCCCACTGAGGGCAGGAAATAATGTGGACATGTACAATGCTAAGAATTTAGATGTTGACTGCCACACAGAACCAAAACCCACAAAGAGTAGACCCTCAGAGAAAGGGCAAACTGGGGAAGTGGAGGTAGGGAGAGGGACGAGGGAGAAGGGAGAGGAGCACCAGCCAGCCCAGGGAATTGACAAGGAAGTTAAACCATTTTCATTTAGGTAGGATCTGTGGGGGTAAAGCACTTCGGCCAACTCCAGGGTCAAAGTAAACACCTAATAAAATCAGAAAATAATTAGAACTGTGAATCATAAAGTGTCATGATAGTGTTAAAGTTGTGAAATGCAAATAACATGGTACCAGAGAAGGAAATACATGTTCTTAAATGTTGTTATTAGAAAAGCAGAAATACCAACTAAGCATCTAATTCAAGAAGACAGATGAAGAACAGAGCAAAACCAAAGAAAGAAAAAAGGAAATAATAAACATGAATAGAAATTTATTAACTAAACAGCACAGAAGCAATAATAAAGTTCAACAAAATAAAAAGCTGGTTTTGTGAAAAGGTTAATAACATGGACCTCTGGCAACAGATCAGAAATAAATAAAGAAAAACCACATATAGCCAATAGCAGATTTTTTTGTACTGCAATAGAATAATATGAATAACAATATATTTGATGAATTAGGTAATTTTCTAGAAAAATATGACTTTCCAAAACTGACTCAAAAAGAAACAGAAATTCTGAGTAGATAATAATTATCTTAAACTCGAATTCTGGTTAAAAATTGACCCATGGAAATGTACCAGTGTATTTATAGGTACTAAATATTCAAGGAACAGATAATTCAAATGTAAATGTTAAAAATATATAACATTTTATAAATACATAAAAATATATAAATTATATACATTTTATAAAAATTATTCTAAGAGAACAGAAAAGAAAGCTTGTTCCCCCATTTCATTTTAAGAGGCTAGTATAACCTCAATATCAAAACCAGACAAGACTACAGGAAAAGGTAAAATTATAGGTGCCACACATAGATAGGAAGAGATGAATAGACCAGTAGGTCCAAACAGGCCAGATGTAAGACACCAAAAGCCCAACATATTAAGGAATAGGATAGGAAAATGTATGATAGTAAGATTTACGTAAAATTCTCTATATGACAAAGGATATAATAAGTGACCAGAAAAGGGGGGAGGTACTATGGGGCTATTATGCAAAGTTTAAACACTTCCAGAGCAATATTTTATGTACTAAAAATATAGAAATCATTTCTATCTTTCAATGATGTCTCTGCCGGGAGCCAGCATGGGAGTGCAGGTGAGCTGGCGAGGAGGCTGCTGAGGCAGGGAGGGCCACCAGCCCAGCCTAGAAGAGGGTGCTGGGCCTCTCCTTCCACAGACCTTTCTCTGGAAAGAGGAAACTAGCAGTACTGTGTGTCCATCTGGTTGGGCTGCCATAACCAAATACCACAAGCCGGGAGGCTTACACAACAGACATGTACTATCTTCCTGTTCTGGAGGCTGGAAAGTCCCAATCCGGGTCTGGCAGGATTCCGCTTCTGGTGCGGGCCCTCCTCCTGGCTTTCATGTGGCCACCTTCTTGCAGCAACCTCACATGTCAGAGAGAGTGCACGCTCTGTGGTGTCTCTTCTTACAAGGACATGAGTCCTATTGGGTGAGGGCCCCACCTTAATGTCCTCATTTAACCATCATTATTTCCTTGGAGGCCCATCTCCAAATACAGTCACGCTTGGGGGTTAGGGCTTCACCATATGAGTTTTGGGGGTACACAAATATTCAGTCCATAACAGCCTGCTTAATGGGGTTCTCATAAAGATTCAATGAGTTTCCACATGTCAGGAGGTTAGAGAAGTTCCTGCCCATTCCGAGGACTCAATAATAACAGCTACTAGTGTAACCTTAGGTTTCCACCAACAAACCTAAGACTGAAGAAAAAGACCCTTTTTCTTCCACACACCAAATCTACCTACTTTTACTCTGAAAACATTAATGACTATTGAAAAAAAAAAAGCCAACTCCACTAGGCCAACTTCAAGTTCCTTGAAGGGAAGAGATGGCCTTGCTCAGCGGCCTCTCCCTCCAGGCCCAGGGCCCTAAGCAAATGCCCAGCAAGGTGAATAAAGAGAGTACCTCGCCACAGTGTCACGGAGCACACCAGAGCCACCTCATGTAGCCTAAACATTTCATCTGCTTTCATGTGCTTGTGTTTCTTCCCCTGAGAGGTATACTCCCATCTGACTCCTTCATTTACTTCACACATCCTTGCTGACCACCTACATGTGATGGGGAGAAAGAGGTACCTGGAGCCCACTCCCTGGTGCCTTCCTTTCACAATCCCAGCACTCCCAGAAAGTTGTGCACCTATGCACACATTCAATATTTGCACTGGAGCTCGCTTACAAGAGAGTCCTAAGTAAATTATTTTGAAAAGTAGATAATTGCTAAATAACAACTATTGCTGGATTTTTAAAAATAAAGGCACATGTATTTTTTGCTTAATTGAAATTCCAAAGCACACCACTGTGTCTGGACTCAGTGGCTTAAGAGGTTAAGCTGATTTCGTATGATACAGCCTTTTACCTTAAGGAAAGATGAGGACAGCATAGTCTTTGGTTGAAAAGTCAAAAGAAAATTGTGCTGTAAAATTACTGCAGCAAAAAATAATAATTACACACTAAAGCCCACTGTGTCTGAGACATGGCACATTTGCAGGGAGCCAGGTTTCATTCAGAGCAACCTGGGTTTAGAAAAGGAATGAAAATGTTATGCAGTGGTGGTCGCTGTTCCTTCCATCAGGCACCTGGACCCATCACATCCAGGGTAGTCACTGATGATTTTTATGACAGCAACTATTCCTTCTGACAAATAACCATGGAAATTTTGTTTCCAATAAGATGTGGCTGAAGTGGGTGGTGGTAACTAGGTTTCTGGTTTACCCATAAATCTAAGTCCATAGATTTAACGTAACTCAACCATTTTAGGTCTGGTAAGGTTATTAAAAAAAAATTCTTCCAAATCCTTACCAGGTTTGTGGGGACATGGGTAAGCTCTGAAGAGGCCCCACCTCGTTGCCATCAGCCCCTTGGATGGGCCTGACTTCAATTAGTAATGAAATTATGGCATCTGTCCTTGAAATCTGGCATGATTTGGGGGTTTTGACAAGAGGTCATGTTCCCTCGTGGGAAAAGCACTCTCCTTGTTCCAGGCTGTTTCCCATTGTTAATCCTGCACATTTGTTTACAGATAGCTCCTCCATTTTCCATGCTTAAAAACAACAACAAACCACTCAAGAAATCAAAATGACATGGTTTTTAAGGGCAATAGCTACCTACTTAACATGTGTACTGCACATAGTGCGCCCTTCATGCATTAAGCATGAGCTAGGCGGATGCGTGTTTGTTTACACAGACTTGCTGCCGATTCATTAAGGCAGAGCTGGGGACCTGCTTCCCCCCATTTTGCCCTGAAGCGCTCTGCATTAGGCGGCCCTAATTGCTGGTGTTGGAGCCACCAGGAGACCTTTCCTGTGGCAGCACCTGGTGCAGAAGACACAGATGCTGCACTTCCCTCCAGCGGGGTCCCCGGTACATCTGCCAGGACCTGTCATTATCTAAGACTTCCTTGTCACCACCATGCCTCCCCTTTTAGCCCACGTGTTCTGGGAAGGGACCCTTGTCGGTTTTCCTGGCACCTGCGGCCGGCTGCACACCTGGCATTGAAATGGCGCTGGAATGTGTTGTGATTATTTTCCCTCTTTAATGAACCCACCTGAGGGACATTTAGTTTTTTAATCCAGTCACCTGTTTCCCAGGCATTCCCATTTACACTGTTTGTGTGGAGATTCAAAAACTCTGTTGTGGTGTTGAGCTATTCCATCTGCCAGAAGTCTTATAACCAAATCTGCAGGACTCCCAAAGGAGACTTTTGCACCGGTAATTTAAGCTAATTATTTCTAAACATATTTAGTCAGTTTTATGAAGACCTCATTAGAATGTGACTGTTTATTAAAAATCCAAATGAGGTCTCACAGTCATTTAGGAAAATTATTGTTGAGTCACTCTGAATAGTTCTGATAACAGAAGATAAAATGTTTTGGAGCTGAGAGAAGTGGGGACCAGAGCTATGGACCTCTATCACAGTAGGGGATGGGAAGAAACCACCTACATGGATTCTTGGATATTTTCCACCCAAGGAGCCTGCCCTAAAATTCCTTTCACAGTACTTGTCACTAAAAGAGTCATGAAAGGAAAAGTTTACGATGAACACTAGACATCAGAACTAACAACTTTCTAATTCACATACAAGGAAGATATATTAAGATTCCAGGTGCCCCTCTCACAGCCAAGAAAAAACATCTTCTTTTCTGCAACAGCCACCAGACCCAGGATCAATGAGGAAGCAAGAGAGAGGCAAGGTTGCCCTTTTATAAAAACTGTGGAGATACTGGTTAATTACAAGAATAAAAATGTTAGTAATCGTTTTTACTACAAAATCTCTTGAATTGTTCCAAGACATCAAACTCATAAGAAAGGGAAGAGGGAAATTGTTTTTATAGACATTGCTGACAGTTTTCCGTTTTGAGCACTCACTGTTACTTTCATAAATCCTTTTTCATAAACTGGTATTTAAGACTGATCTTTTGTGACCTGTGTAATTACAGTCTTAGCCTTTGAATAATTTATGCTCATTCAGCAAACACTCCTCATCTCAATCTACTGTCATCCTTTCACCTATCATAGGATGAAGCTGACATAAGCCTTACCTCCCTCCTGCACGTTACCCCTGGGCATTTAATTGCTCATTGGCCATCTCTACCTCTGTGTCCCACAACTGGCACAAACCAAGCACCTCAGAAACTAAGCTTGTCCATTCATCTTCAGACTCCTGGTCCCCAATACCTCTCCTTATCATTTAGGGTTGAAAACAAACTTCATTTTGTACTCAGCCCAATCCATTGTCAAGCCATAAAAACACCGTGTGAACAGCACACCTGCCTCCTGTTTTCATGGTGCCTCCAATGCAGCTTGGGAATTCGCAGTCTTTCATATCAGTCCCAGTAGCAGCGTCCACACTGGTCACCCTGGTGTTCACACTGGTCGCCTCACCTTCCACAGTGGTCACCTTGTGCTGTTGCGGTCTCAGAAACCAAAATGGATGCCCCATTATCAACTAATACAGAAAGGTGAAGGAAACAGAGTTACCTACAGGTTGAAGGTTCAGGGCCTGTCGGGGCAAATCCTCCAAGTTCCTATGGCCAAACTCCCTACCAATAGGAGCTATAGCTCTGAGTCACAACCCAGACCACTGAAACTCTTGATTGGACAGAGAACCAGCCTTGAAAACACTCTTTCCTGATAAGCAGCTGCAGATCTCAAGCCCATTTTGGCAGCTCATAGAGGCTGCATCCAGACTGTCTTTGTGTCCCATAGCTGACCTTTTGATGTAAAGAGCCAAATGCCATTTTCTTTTCATGGTAAAAACCCCACCCCAAAGTGAACATGGGATGTATGGTACATGTATGTTTACCTATTGCACATGCGCTCAGCTCCCCTTATAAATATGTATAGCTTTCCCGCCAAACCTGCTGATATGTATGACTCTGTTGTGTGATACAGACCTGGTGAGGCATAAAAGCCAACCTGTCCTTCTTTCTGAAGAGAGAGCACCTTCAGTCCATGCTGGAGACTCTTCCCAGCTTGCAAACCGATAACCCCCATAAAGCTCTCCTTTCTACTGTCCAGCCATCCTGGTGGTCTTTTAGACAACACTGTCTTCTATCCATTCCATGTGTCAGTGCTGCATTAATTTTTATAAACATTAGCTCCTGACACACCACTCTTCTGTTCAGAATCCTTCAGTGATTCCTGTCGAATCCAGAACAAAGCCCAAACCTCAAGATCCCTCTATTCTGTGCCTTCACAGTGTGGCTCTAGTCTATGGCAAGCTTATTTCCCAGCATTCTCTTACAAGTGTTTGAAGTGCCAGGCAGACAAAGTGTTTGCCATTTGCCACACATGCCCAGCACTGCATTCCTTGTGCCTTTGGTGCTGTCTGGCCCATGCACAATGGAGCTCTCCAGGAAAACCCCTGCCAGTTTGGAATGCTCTAGGTCTACACAGTCCCTGCAGAGCCTCTAGTCGCAGGGGTCTACTGAGTATTTTCAGTGTGGTTATTGTGACTGAGAGATTGACTTCTGAGGTTTATTTCATTTTTATTAATTTAAATTGAAATGGCCACATGTGACTAATGGCTTTTGTCTGGGGCAGTGCAGGGACAGCACCTCCTTGCCTTCCTCCCTCTGCCTGCTTAACCAGGGCACCTCTTTTAATACTAATTGAAAATTCCACCCTTTCTAAGAAGGAAACCCGACCTGATTATTCAACTGGCCATTTTATCTCCCTCATCAGCATCCTCTCTGTATGTCACTTGCCATATTCTGTCCTTTAGTAGAAGTCTTAGCCCTTCCTCATTTGTAGTAACTCAGTCAGAGAATCAGAAGGCTTTGGCTCTTCCCATGCCCATTGTAACATCTCTGAGCCCCAGATTCCTCATCTGTTAAGCATAGGGAATGATGCACTAATACACACTCTCCTGTGTCACGGGATTACTGTAAGGATTACAGAATAAATTGAGCATCTGTTGTGCCTGTTTCCACTTCTGCAAACTCACCTTCTCAGCCATTCCTGTGCACAACCACCAAGCTGTGGGTCCTTCCAGGTACGCCCAGTAGAAGCAGTTGGTCAAGAACCCTTTCCCTAAATCTGGCCACAGGGACGGCCTGTCTGTTGTCAGAGATGGTGGAGTTTGCACCTTGCCTTGAATTCCTTCAATTCTGTAGGTCATGAATTATCTGTTTCTGCTGGAAATATCAGCAATTCCTAAACTAGAATTGCCGTAACTTTAACACAAAACTAGAAGTCAAAGAGGAAATTGGCGGTGTAGCCTGTGATGATTCCCATCCAGGCACTGCCAGACGTCACGCCACTACCCCCAGCACATCAGCCAAGAAAGGAGGCACTAACGAGTACTGAGCTATCAGCAGTAGGAGAAAGGCCTTCTACGGACTCCTCAACACCAACTCCTCCAGGAAGGATGGTTCCCTGGCTGCCCTGGTGAACCTAGAGATTTTCTCTGCCTGAAAACCTCAGTTCTACTCTGTAAAAAGTTCAACCAAAGAGCTCGATTTGTCATGTTCACAAATTAGCCCAAAGATAGGCTTTTTAATCCCTTCTCAGCACAATTTAACCCAACATTTAGTGCTGTACTTACTGTATCTATGACAATAAGAATCCAAAGATAGTTGTAATTCACTTGTCCTCAAAGAATATCACCTGTGGTCATTGAGAACCGTGTATCAACAATGAACTGTGACACATGTTCAGAATGTGATGGTACCAACGAAGGGACTCATTCTGCCTGTGGCAATCTAGGTCTTCTCGGAGCACGTGGTAAAGAGCTGGACCTTAGTAGGAGGAAGGGTTTTATTTTGTCTTTATTTTAGATTTAGGGGGCACATGGGCAGGTTTGTTAAATGGGTATATTTAGTGGTGCTGGGGTTAGGGCTTCTAATGATCCCATCAACCAAACAGTGAACATAGTCCCCAGTAGGTAGTTTTTCAACCCTTGCCCTCCTTCCTCTCTCCTCCCTTTTATATTCCCCAGTGTTTATTCCCATCTTTGTGCTGTGTATACCTAACGTTTAGCTCCCACTTACAAGTGAGAACATAGGGTATTTGGTTTTGTTTCTGAGTTAATTCACTTAGGATAATGGCCTCCAGCTGTACCCATGTTGGACCAAAGGACATGATTTCGTTCTTTTCTTTTCTTTTCTTTTCTTTTTTTGTGGTTTGTTTTGTTTTTTGAGATGGAGTCTCACTCTGTCACCCAGGCTGGAGTGCAGTGGCACGATCTTGACTCACTGCAACCTCCACCTCCCGGGTTCAAGCAATTCTCTGCCTCAGCCTCCCAAGTAGCTGGGATTACAGGTGCCCACCACTGTGCCTGGCTAATTTTTTGTATTTTTAATAGAGACGGGGTTTCACCATCTTGGCCAGGCTGGTCTTGAACTCCTGACCTTGTGATCCACCCGCCTTGGCCTCCCAAAGTGCTGGAATTATAGGTGTGAGCCACCGCGCCCGGCCCGATTTCATTTTTTATGGCTATGTAGAAAATGTGTATATACCACATTTTCCTTATCCAGCCTACCATTGATGGGCACCTGGGTTGATTCCATGTCTTTGCTGAGGAAGCATTTTAAATGGCAGGAGTGAGACAGTAACCACTTCAACAGCATAAGGAAGGGAAAGCACAGGAAGGGGAGGAAATGGCCAGATGGAGAAAGAGCTAGTGGCCTGCCTGATGCAGCTGCTGAGGGAAGAACTGTGAGGCTGGGAAGCTAACTGCAGGCTTGTTGATGAGGATTTGAAATGCGTTTCTAGGAAGGAAGGAGAGGTAGAAAGTGGGCAGTGTGTGTGTTTGTTTGTTCACTTTAATGGAAGGCATTGAGGTGGTGAATCATGTGTTCTAATTGGTGTTGAAAAACAATCTTGGTGACCATTAAGGAAAGGGTGAGAAAGGCTATGGAGGAGTATGGAGACATGTTTAGGAGGTTAGAGCAAGGCTCTAGGTGAAAGATGATGTGGGCTTGAGTTTGGGCAGAGGTGTTGGGAATTTATGAGGAGCATACAGTTTGGGTGTTATGGTGGGTAGGTGGTGCTGATAAGGAAGGCGGAGAACTTGAGAATGAACCAGGGTTTCTACCACTGTGACTTGGGTTGCTATAAAGGGTATTAACCAAGAATGGGTATCTCTTTCCAGCCAACCCCCACACCCCCAAATAAAAGTAGGTGTAAGGAGAGGCAATGTGTTTCATCTTGGACATGCTGAGTTTAAGAAGCTGAATGAGCAGTAATGTGGTGCTTTCCAGAAAGCTCAAGAGAGAGATGTGAGCTGAAGACACAGAAACAAACTATGAAATGTTAGCGACCCCCTTTCTTCACAAGCATCTACTGTGTGTGTTAGGCTTTGGCTGCACTGGGGATATCAAGATGAAAAGACATGGCACAAACTATGGTACAAAAAGGCAAACAAAAAAAAAAGTATAATGCGGCTGGGCACAGTGGCTCACACCTGTAATCCCAGCACTTTGGGAGGCCGAGGCAAGTGGACTGCCTGAGGTCAGGAGTTTGAGTCCAGCCTGGCCAACATGGTGAAACCCCATCTCTACTAAAAACACAAAAAATTAGTGGGGCGTGGTGGCGGGTGCCTGTAATCCCAGCTACTTAGGAGGCTGAGGCAGGAGAATCGCTTGAACCCAGGAGGCGGAGGTTGCAGTGAGCTAGATCGCACCATTGCACTCCAGCCTGGGTGACAGAGTGAGATTCCGTCTAAAAAAAAAAAGTATAATGCAAAGTGATAACCACTGTAACAGAACAGAGTTCTTGGGAGAAAGTGGAGAAAGAAAAGAGGAGGACTCATAACAGAACAGTGGAGAATATCTGTTTCTGGGGGCAGTCGGGAAGAACAGCTGGGATGGAGTCTGGAAAAGGAAAGCAAGAGGAATAGGGCGAGAACAAAGAGACCTGGATCATGAGAACGAAGAGAAGACAGCATTTCAATAGGAAGGGGATAGCGACCAGGTCACAAGCTACAGAAGGCCAGGTAAACAGGAATCAGGGAGCAATGTAGAGAGAAAGAATGTACTGAGTCAGGCATCCTGCTAAATGTTTCACAAGCCCTATTGCTCTTATCACAGCTACCCTCTGAGTACATTTAAAGATTCCTATTTTCAAATTAAGTAAGTAAGGCTTGGTGTGGTTAAATAATTTGGCCAAGGGCATAGAGCTAGAATTGAAACTTTGGTCTGTCCAGTTCCAAAACCCATGCTCTCTCCCCCATTCCACAGTGCCCCCCATTAGCACTGGAGAGGTCTTTGATATGTACCAAGTTCCCATGGGGTGATAGAACCGAATCCAGCAGCAGTAGAACAGTGGCTAAGTGTGCAGCAAAGACGCAACTGTAGCTAGTTCTTGGAGCGGCGAGTCACAGGAGAGAGAGATGAAGCAGCACCTAGAAGGGAACAGGGTCTAGATAGTGAATATAATGGTTGGGAGTGTGTTTTTAGTGATAGAGTAGACATAAGAGTGACTGGAAGTCTGAAAAGAAGATGTAATTGCAATCTCAAACTAAAGGTACAAGAAAAGAAAGGGGAAAAGTGACAGAGGAAAATCACAGACAAGACAGAAGGGGATGCTTTCAGTTCACAAGCATATGCTGCATTCGCACCACTCAATGTGGAGTCACAGAAAGCCAGGGATGCTAAGATAAATTAAGTGTGTCCCTGTACACAGGGAGGGGGCGTCAAGCAAAGGGATGAAATTCCATGATAAAGGTTTCACAGCGTGCTGTGGAAGTTCATGAAAGAGGCACCTCATCTAGCCGTGGAGTTGAGTGGAGGTTGAAGATATTTGTCAGTAAATGCTTCTCAGAGCAAGGGGTGCCTGGTGCTGAGTACAGGAGGTGGGAGAGCAAATGGAAATTAATTGGCAAAGGAGGGAGGGAAGCTGTTCCAGGCAGAGGCAACCACAGGACCCTGCAGGGAAGCTGCAGGGATTCAGTATGAACCAGGGGAGATGGGGGATGGGGATTATAGGGAGAACTGAGGACTTGTCGTGGATATACCATGTCAGGAATTGGGCTTCAGCTCATGAACGACAGAGAGCCCCAAAGGATTTGGGTGCAGAAGTGACAAGGGGAAAGGGCCACACTGGAGATGCTGCAGAGACAGAGTGGGTCATCCAAAGGCAGAACAATCACCATCTGACTTAACAAGGAAAAGGTTATTGGCAACCTTTTGCCTCAGTGTTTTCAGAGTGATGGCCTATCAGAGTTCTTTGATTACATGCAACAGAAATCAACTCTGGCTAATTTCAGGAAAAGGGAAAAGAATATTAGAAGCTCAAAATGTTGATGTGAAGAGTAAGGCTTGCAAAAGATAGGAAAGAAGGTAACAGCTCCAGAGGGCTAGTGAGCCAGATGGGACTCACAGCCAGACAGTCTAGTCAAGGCGCTGATGCTAAGACAGTGAGCTCTCTGGTCTCTTTGTCACTGTGCTCAGGATTCTAATAACAAGGATAAACCTCCGACTCCCAAAGGTTGGTTCATGTGCTCATCCCTCGCTGTCCAGGGCCTCTAATTGACAAGCCACCCCATAGGGAAGAAGTAATTCCCCAAAAGGAAGTCAAGGATCCATTAGGAAGGATGAATGGATGAAATGGATGTTGACAGACCAAATGATGCGTTCAGTACAAATAGCAAGCACTGAAGCCAGCCTGCAGCGTTGAGGCAGCAGTAGCAAATGAGGATGCATAGACTGAGTGTAGACTTGTCAGAAGCTTAGCTCGGCAGGGAAAAGAGAGGAGTGCAGCTGTAATTAAACAGAGGACCATTTCCGAGCAAAGGATATTTATAAGGTGAAAGACCCTTGACAGTAGTTATGTGTTAAGGAAAAGAATCAGAAGAGAGGGAGAGACTGGCCATCTTGGGAAGTGGACGGAGTCTTTGCCAGGGAGCCAGGAGGGAAGGGACCCTGAGCACAGGTCTTCCATTCAGCCTTACAAGGGATGACATCTTTTCCTCTGAGCCTGCAGAGCAGAGACAGGCGTGGACACACTTAAATAAATTGAACCAAACAGAAACACACTCAGGATGGCACCCTCTCCTGGTAACACTGGTTTTCCCAGTGCAGTAGGGAGCAAGGCCATGGGCTGAGAAGCTGGAGGAAAAGGGAAGTAGCTATTTTAGGGATGCATCAAGGACACAGGTAAAGGCATTCACCTGGAATGGGAGTGACCTCTTCTCTGGGGAGAAGGTAAGGATGGGCAGATAAAGTGAGACTCCGGTTGGCAGCTACAGGATGCAGGTAGGTGGAATCCCAGGACAGCCAATAGCCCAAATCCTCCAGGTACTAGCAGCAGGGGAATGTGACTCCAAGGAGAATAGGGTGTTGTGAGCGTTTCTAGGTGAATTGAAAACCAACCCATTCTTACCCCACACCTTACTTTTTGCAACCTTGGAATGAAGGGAATTATCCATATGAACTCTAAAATTCCATGTTTATATGAAGGATATTTTCCTGTTTGCTGTTTACATTTTGGTGACGGGATCCATTTGAATAACAAAAGCACCGCAGTCCAGATCCAGTTTAATCCACATGCTTCCCGAGTCCTTGATGCTTCCTGTACGCTCTGAATACCACCAACAGCAGAAAATGATTGAGTGTGGATTGTTAAAGGGGAATGATTCAGGACAAAAACATGAGGACTGTCACTCCCTTAGGAGAGAGCCCTCCACTCCCATGTCCTCTACATGGTTTTCACATGAATTGTATAGAGGATCTGGAACGGAATGTTGCCATGTGATTAGGTACCAGTGAGACAAATTCTCTCAGTGATCCATCTGTATTTTAATTTATGCAGACCATAAAAGATATTCAGTCTGTTCTCTAATTTATAGACCTTCTTTTGAAAATAATCTAATCTGACTACAGTAAACTAAGATTTTTGAAGAAATACATTCTTTTTAGAAGTTCTCAAAATTACTTATAGCGATCCCCCCGATTTATCAACTGCCACAATTGGTCACACCTGGTGAGCACATTTCCAGGTCTTTACCCAGTGATCAGCAGGGCCGCAGCGGGTTCCTGCCTGCAGTAGGGAGGGGGGTCCTTGGAGAGAATGTGGTTTCTTTGGAGGACTCTCACGATCGTTTAATGAAGATATCTACGCACGCCCTGTTGTGTTCTGTGTAATTGCAAGTGTGACTGTTACCTCTGGAAGATCTCCTTAGGCACCGAAATGGCTATTTTACTTAAAGTGTTTAATCAATAGAGAATCATCGTTTCACATCCGTCAATTCAATTTGGACAGCAAATCCATTTAATTAAAGGTAAACTGTGGTATAAAGCAGATGCAAAAACATACACAATTATAAAACAACTTCATTTAATCAGGAAACACTTAATTGACTACAAATTGGGTAATGATTTTGAAAAATACGAGACTAAAAGAAAATATATACTCTCAGACTAAAGCAAGGAGAAAACCATATAACTTTTTTCTCCAATCTTATTGAAGGCTTATTCAGTATTTTAAATACTAAGTTCTGCATTTTATAACTTAGAGTAATGAGGTTTCTTATATAAAACTTCATATCATATGCCAACCCCAACCTCTGTAAACTTTATTCTGATAGTATTCCTGAAAATAAATACATATACAACATATTTACACACACACATTTTTGTTTAAGGCTAGCTATCCCCCCCCACACACACACACACATTTGCCTGCATGAGTAACCAGACTAGATCTCTTTTACAATTTTCACATTCCCCATATCTGATCAGAGTTTCTTCCCAAATGTATGCACATGACACGCACACACACACACACACACACACATGCATACACATGGACATGGACATGCACACACACACATCCCTATCTCCGTTTCGGAAATGTTCTTTGCTTTGTTGGGAGCAGCAAGCCACTGTTTGTTCTGAGTGCAGACCATGGTCCCTCTTGTTCTGAATTCTGGTGATTTGTCACCATGAATGAATGAATTTCCTGTGAGGAGAACAGGATCAGCTTCCTATCTGTTTCTCACACCTCCTGTGTCTCTGCTGTTGCCAGTATTAGAAACCTTAACCCCTTGGAGTCTGTTCATGTCTCTTGCTGGTTCTGCTCCCTGGTATGCATGCAGCTAGTGACTGGGCAGGCATCAAGTGACCTCTCAGCCTACTTTAGGCAAAAGCCAGAGAATAAAAGAGAGGATCCTTCAAGACATGTACAACCCAATTATAGAGGTTGTACACAAGAAGGAACAAAACACCTTCAGCTGCCATGTTGCCCTCCCTGCCAGACCATAGGCTTCTGTGAGCAGAACCCCGAAAGGCTGGACACAGAGAAAGTATGAGTGACTGTTTCGGGAGAGGTGGAAGAATAATTACAGAGGAACATGTAAGCTGGTGCAAAATAACTGAGTGCATATGAGGGGAATTTCTGTGTACTGCACCCCTTCTGTTGATCTCTTCTACATTGGAAGAAGAGACTTGAATCTGAAGCCATACAAGTATGTATAATATATTCACTAAGGATGTGAGTGAAGATCACTACACCTGTTTGAAATGACAGAAATGTATCTACATTTAGCCTACCCAATTAATCCTTTTGTATTAAATACTTGGTAATTCAGCCTAATCCATTATGTCCCTTTAAAAAAACAAAAAAAGCAAAAGTCATTTTTACTCAAATATCAATGAAATACAAATCAGGCTTCAGAGACAATTCTTTATGTGCTATAAGTCATCTGACACTTTTGTGTCAGCCATCTCTCATGCTGCCACAGTGGCAGGATATTACAGGATCAAAGCAAATTTGCAGGTCTGAATAACAAGTGCTGCTCTGAGCACACTCTCCTGGCTCCCCCAGGTAACTGCGAGCTGCGTGCAGATCAGCTCTTTAACATTCTCTAGCTGAGCCTATGGAGACGCCTGTGCCTGGGCGCCTGCCTCCATGGTCACCCTTGCGGAGCCCTGTCGCTAGCCTTCAATGGACAGTCTTGCTGCTTTGCCATAATTGGCCGACCCTGGAAAATCCTCACTTGCATCTGTGCCTGGACTTCTTGCCTCTTTGCCATTTTACTGGCCTGGGCTTGGGGCCTCTGTTGTGTCACCCTGTCACCTCTAACTTTGTCTGCCACAGTCTTTGGGGTACATACAGGTGGTTACCTGCCTTTGTATCTAAAAAGCGCTTCAGAGGGCAGGGAGCCTGCATGTGTAGCAGACGGACAAGTGCACCTGGGACTGATGCATCACAGCCTGAGCGCTTTTACAGCGTGGCTGCAGCACACTCCTACCTGCTCGGGTGTGCACAGCTGGAGTTTCCTGGCACCATCATTGGACGCAATATGGGATGGTCTCAGAGCTGCGATAGTCCTCTTCCCTTGTTCTGCTCACGTGAGCCCTTGAAAGTCAGTTTTTCTCCCGTTTTGTGCACAGCAGGTATATCCTATTCTTGAACAATTTGCTGAAAAACAGTAAATGGGTCCTTTCTTGAAGGCGTAATTCTTTTCTCCTTTCTCTACTTTCTGAATCTACTCCTTTAATCTGAGCCCTTCCTCTGCCTTTCCCTGAAGGCTTAGGGTTGTCTGGCCACATAAATACATGAGTAACCACTGGGGCCTCTCCCAGGAGGATAGGACCAAAGAAACAGAATAATCCAGTAACTGGTTTGAGATAGAGCCTTTACACAACTGCATTCAGATTAACAAAGTGGCAAAGACATCAGTATCTCTACTTTAGTGTCATGAACTAAGGAAATAAATAAGGAGGAATGTAATTCAGTAGGCTACAGACAACCGGAATTCACTGCCTCAGAATTTTCTCACTGAAAGTGCCTGCCATATGTCTAAGACAGAGAAAGACAGCAACTTATGCATAAGCTACCACTCCCTGTCTCTGGGACCAGGTTTCTAGCAGTGAGGTGGAACAGGTCTGGACACACCTCTGCTGTGAAATCCATGCAAAAAAACCCCTTCATACCCGACAAGAAGATAGTCTGTCAGTTGCTTCCCTATGCCTGAATTACAGGTTTGTAGAGCTCAGGACAAGGAACGTGCATTTGGGTAACATTATTTGAAAATTGTGGGGGTGCTGCTGAGTTCCAAAAGTGGACTGGTCACCTTGGCCAATACTAGCAGAGGAAGCAGGGGTGAGTTAGCCCGCTGGTATTGCACTGGATTACTTGCTAGGACTTTGTATAAAGAAGCACAGTCTGAAACAGACACACTGCAGGAGACCAGGGATGAACAGTGGGGAACACTGCCTGCAGAAGGGGATGTGAAAGGAAGCTGGGAGTAGATGTTTCAACACCCGACACTGTTTGGATTTACATCTTTTAGCTTTAGATTGTCTACTATAAAATAGAAGCAGAACTCTTATCACTTAAAATTGTAAGTAAACAGATGTCTTTATTCTAGAGTAACATAGCACATTTGTTATCTAACCAAAAATAGATTCTTTTCTGATGTTGTAGAGAATTTGAAACCAACAGTGTATGTGTAGGAGCTTCAATCCATTCAACTGGTGGCATCATATACTTCACATCCTTAGGACGGCTTATGTGATGCGCAGTCAAGGATTGGGCAGATCATATGTCATGTCACTCCATCCTTCAATGCCTTTTGATCTGTTTAGCAGCTCCTTATGATAACCTAAGGAAGAGGGTAAGGGTGTTGAGACTCAGATTGACCCGTGTCTTTTGTAAATTCCTCTTCCTTTCTTCCTTCCTTCACCCCTAGAGCCCTTGATTTCCTCAAAGAGATGAACTGGGATAGGTATGCACTTCAGACTATCTCAGAGGCATTTAGCCCTGATTCATGTCTCTGAAATTAAAGCTTGTTGTCTTCCTAATACTGATACAGACCATAAAGCATTGTGTGTTACAATAAATGGAGCACCTGGAGCTCTATACTGAGTGCTGTTCCCTTCTCGATAGCAGAAGTGCTGGGGTAATGGTGACTACCACTAACAGTTACTGGACATGTCTTATGGGTAAGTCAATGTGGTGAGTCTTTAGATCATCAGAGTGATTAAGAAGTAGATATGATTGTTATCCTATTCTCCAGATAATAAGCAAACTTAAAGACATTAATAAATTGGTCCAACCTCATACAGCTAGTTAATGTTGGACCCAGGATTTGAACTCTGGAACCCACGCTGCTGACTCCTAAGGCTTCCAAAGAAACACATTCTAGAATCACATAATCAGATAACTATAGGACTCAGAATACCTTTAATAATCAGGTCTTGTATCCTCTTTTGCCAGTAAGGAAACTGAGTACCAGAATGGTTCAGTGACTTGCACAGGATCCCAGAGCTAGATTGGAACACAGCTGGGATTAGCCCCAAGCCCTCCTGCCTGTCTGCCGGGCTTCTTTCTGTTATAGCACACTGTGTCATCATTAAATGTTCGTTTTTAAGAGAGGCTATAAAAACTTCATCCGAGGTTCTTTAAAATGTTATCCTTCTGTCTAGAAGAAAATAATATCGTGTGTGTGTGTGTTTCAAGAACTTTCCCAGGTCTTGACTAAGTCGGAGAGGTCCCATCTTGGCAACTTGGGAGACACAGGAGACCCAGTGCCTGAGCTCACGAGCTCTAGGAACCCTGACGTGTGCCTGTTAATCCTGCCACCCCAGTCCTGAAGCTGCTGTCCTCTTCTCAGGCAGTGTGAAGGATCCAAGCAAGCTGCTGGTGATGGGGTTGCCTGACACATCGTCCTGGGCGATCCCCGGCCCCAACTGCTCCCAGCTCTGCCATATCTGACCTACGCACAGGTCCCTTTTCACCGTTAGTTTGCACCTTGTACTTAGCAGCCCATCCCGGCAGATGGCAGCTGGCTCAGCTGCAGAGAGCCCCACAGTGGTGGCAGTGATTACATACACCTACACAAAGGAACTAGGTACCCTTTAAAAACACTGCTCCTACAGAAAACCCGTTCCTGTGTCCTCCCGCTCCTGTTGAATACAAACTTTCCTTCCCAGTACAATTCCCTTTATTTCAAAGTGTAGCATCAAAGTGCAGCGAGAAGGGCCTCAGAAGCAGCTGAGGGTCACGAGATAGTGACTGCTTCCTGCTGCTTTCGGAGGATCGCACCCTCCCAGCCCCCACCTGCCAGAGCCTCAAGACCACTCCAGCTGCCCTCTGCCAACTCCCCAAGTCTAGAATATCCCTCTCCTCCATATCCACCCATAGAAACAGCACTCCATATTTCTGTCTCATTTGTAAGGTAGTTTCCCTTATGAAGCTTTGCATACCTTTCTTTGGAATTAGCATACTTCTGACTGCCAATAGCAGTTTTCATTTTTAAAATTTTAATGAACATTTACTTGTGCTGAGCATGTTCTAGGTGCTTTACAAGGAAAAGAATTGAGTTAATATTCGTAACAACTCTCTTATCCCATTTTACAGATGGAAAAATGGAGCCAAGGTCACACACCTAATAAATGGGACCTGGCTTTGAACCCAGACAGTGTGGCTCTAGGGAATGTGCTCTTGACCAGTAAACTTGCCCCTCATTCTGCCTTGAGTTGAGTTTGTTGTTTACACATCTGTCTCTTAGTGACTATGAGAACTATGTCTCCTTGCTCTCTGCATCCCCAGCAATGCCCAGTCCGGGCTCTGCTTGTCATGCATTTTCAGGGCTGTCTGAATGACTGGCAGGACAGCCTGGACACCACAGCCCCGAGCTAAGCACAGGATTTCCCTCATTGCAGCCACAGTGTTGGTCCCTTAGGTCTCCTATCTCTTAATCTCTCCCAGCTTTACGTTATGTGTTTGTAAAATAAGGATAATAGTACTTACCCCACAAAGTTAATGGGAGCGGGCATATAATCAGATAGCGTTAGGAGCTGGAATCGTTTTCACCAGCATGTGATCTAGTCTTTGGCACATAAGGAAACTGAGGGCCAGAACAGTTCTGTGACTGGCACAAAGTCGTAGATCTATACTGTGACCCTGACACATGTGAAGACTGACAATGACAGAAAATACGGATTTCTTTTCTCAACAGATATATCATGTACAACTCTAAGAAACGTCCTCTCTGATGTACCTGGCGGCATATATATGTATTCTAATAATGTCATTGCTCAAAAGATTTCTAAAGTTTTTATTTCAGAATAATCTGTAGAGTAGTATGTGACACTCTCTGTTTATTGCCCTTGCTGGTGGCAAATCTCCCTCCCCTGGCAGGAGGACTTACATTTGGGGAATAGCTAAAAGTCAAGCTGAACCTCTTGAATAAGATGGGGAACAAGCAGTCGAAATAACGTGTCTCCTGAAAGTCTGGCTGTAGTTTGAGTGATGCTGCTTTCTGATTAAGTTTTCATCAAGATGAGGTAAGAGAGAAAAGTAACAAGACAGATTTCTCATGTGGTTTGTAGGATAACACTTAAAATTCCACAAGGGGACCAGGCTGCATGTTTCTTTACAGCTGATGAAAACCAGCGTTGTGGATACAGATGTGACCTTGTGCTTATAAGTACTGTATGCCCATTAAATAATAACATTAATGAATAGATGCAATTGGAAAACAGACACTTTGTGAGGGTACTTTAAGGCAGGACCGTAAAGGCATGAAAGAAGGATTTACTTACGATATGAAGTTATTTCCCAAACTCAAACTATCCAGACTTCCAGAAGCTCTTGATTTAGTGCCAGTTTTGAAATAATCTTCAAGGATGTTTCCCAAGGAAGGTCCCCCTTCCAAATAAAGCCAGTCTGAAAGGAAGAACCTAGGAAAGCTATGATAAGCCAGGTACTTAATCAGCAACTTTATATATACTTTAAGAAATCTCATCTAATCTTCACACCCTCCCTAAGAAGTTAATAATAGGATCTCATATTATGCATGAGAAAACAGGCTCGGGGTGGAAGTCACTTGCCGCATGAGAAGACTGAGGCTCAGGGGGTGTAAGTCACTTGCTGCAACTTCACAAGGTAGATGGAAAAAAAATCCATGTGCATCTTACTCCATCACACTGAGACCAGAGCAATCTGTGTTCTCAGGATATTTAAATGAGTAATATTTTATTCCTCTGAGACCTCTAAACCAAAAGGTTTGGGGATACAGTAAATCTGTTATCTTGGAAACAAAGCTGGCAGCTGCTCTTGGCTGGGCTCTATGTGGTAGCTGTGCTTCATGGCAGTGTTTTTGCACTCACTATCCAATATCCATCAAACCTCTTCTCAGCGGGCCCAAACACAACTATTAATAGAAGTATGGATACTCTGTTTGGATATCTCTTTCAAAACAAAGAAGAGTCTCTTAAAAACTCTTGACAAATCAAAACTTGTAACTGCCTTATTCTTTTTCATCCCTTCTTCCCCTTTAAAGTTGTGTTTATTGGATCACATTATGGTGCCCCCAACTTAAAAGCTAACAATTAAATTTCTTAGTCCTTCTTCATCATGGGTTTCTTAGCAAAATGAGTACTCATGTGCATGCACATAAACACACCTTCAGTTCTGCCCGGGCTCCTTCCTGTGGATGGGGAGAGTTGCTGACACAGGAGGCAGAGTAGAAACGCAGCAGCTTGTGCTAACGGGCAAAGGAGGATGATGGTTTCAGAGGGTGCATTCTGCTCTCCTGCCCCCCCCCCCACTCCATCCGTCTCCAGTTCTGCCCCCCAAAAGGCAGCTGAAGTCATTTCAAGGCTTCCTACTTTGTTTCTGTTCCAGAGGCCAAGCCTCCTGGTAAGACTGAGGAAAGCGTAAAGCACCTTGAGTTCCATCCTCCCAAAGGGCCTTGCAGCTGGAGTCATTCAGCCTCTCCTTCACCACCATCTAATTTATTGCCTTGAGCAAGCCACTTGCCCTCCCTAGCCCTGCCTGTCACTTCTTCCTTCCAGAGCATGAGGAAATACAAGGAATGAAAAGGATCGAGACCAGCCTGGCCCTTGCTAGGTCTCTTCTGGGCAAATCACATGCTCTTCCATCCACTAAGTGAGGCCACAGATGTCAGAATGCAGCCATCCAGTGTATCCAGTTCAAAGTAGGAACTGCTCGGTGGATGGGAGTTGCAATGATCTTGAAAATGAGTGTTTGTAAATTGACTGTCTCTGAGATTCCTCACAGCTATATTTGATTTGAATCCCCTTCCCCAAAACCACCTATCGTGTTGGGAGTTAATCAAACCACACTGATAAGCAAATGGACATGCCAATCTCTCTCTCCCTCTCCCCCCTCTCTCTCGTCTTCTCAGATAAGGTTTGAGGGAGAGAGGAATCAGCAGGGGGTTCCCCCTAGCTGTCCTTCCACCATCATAAGCCATGCACAATTGTCAGTACTCACCTCTGCCCTCCTCCTTCTCCGGGACACCCTGCCTCCTCTCTCCAGGCCTCCGTGGGCTCCTTGGCCTCTGAATTCCTGTAGACATCTAGGGTCCAGATCACAAAACGATCACTTAATAGTCAGAATTTTCATTTTTTCAATTTCCATTTTTGGATAAACTGGGCACATGGCTAAATGTTTTCATCACATTGTATCAATTAATCCAGTGGTTCCCAAATGTATCTACACTTCAGAATGGCCTGGGGAGAGGGGGGCTTCAATAAACTACTGATACCTCTGTCCCACCCCAGAAATTATGATTTAATTAGAGTGTGGCCTGGGCTGTAGAATTTGTTAAGACCTCCCTCCCCCCAGCTAAGTGATTCTAATGTGCAGGCAAATTTGGGAACCACTGACTTCTTAGAACTCTCTGCTGTAGGACCTGTAATCATGCCCTGTTTACAGATGAAGCCCCTGCAGTTGAGCAAACTCCAGTGAGCCCCTCAAGCTCATGTCCACACTGCGTGAGAGCCAGCGCTCCAGCCTGGCCAGACTCTGCAGCTGTGCTGTCTCAATCGTTGCTACCCACAGTGTGGTCCAGAGACCACAGCATCACCTGGTAGCTTGTTCAAAGTGCACATTTTCAGGCCCCACAAAGTCAGACCCACTGAATTTATTCAGAATCCCTCCAAGGGAGTCTCATGCCTGCTTCACTTTGATAACGGCTGCTGTAGTCATGTCAAATGCCGTGAAGGTTACAGTCATGTGCTGGCAGCCTTGGGAGCCACAGCTCTGGCCCCTAGCCATCCTCTGACTTTAATTTACCTGAGTATTATCTGGGCTGCTGGTTTAAAATGACCCACCTCAAAGATCTTTTTTCAGGAAGTTAGAAATCCTGGAGTTACAGCGCTTTCTGTGCCGTTTCGTGTTTGTGAGTTTTAAAGCCAACAAGGATCACCCCTTTGGAGCAGGGACCACACATCTATTCCTGCCGCCCTCTGGCAGTAATGAGCAGGTGGCAGGGCTCGGGACTGTTAGCCTGATTGATGGCCTGATGGAACCACCACCAGGGCACTAAGGTAATTAGACGATCGGGTTCTGGACCTTGCTTTCTGGGCTGGAGGCTGCCGCCTTATGGGATGCGTGGGAGGCACAGCCTCTCCTAGAAGCTGTGCAGGTAGCGCTGGGCTGCAGGAGGCAGCCAAGCCAGGCGCACGATCAGAGCAGGGGAGCCTCCAGTTCCTTGGTTCCTGGGCTCCAACGGGCACCTCCAAACCAGTAGTTCCAGCATCTCTGTATGCAGACCTTAGAGGACAGGAGGCGACTGCGAGCCCCACACACACTCTTCAGACACGGAAAGTCTAAATGCAGCGAGAACGAAACATATTTTGTCTTCCTTTTCCTTTTTTTTTTTTTAAGCAAAATAATAACTTGACACAAGTCCAAGCAGTTAAAAAGATACTAAAAGAAACCCAATTTAGAAGAGCTTTTAGTAGGCTGAAAACAGATGTGGCAAACCATTTCGGGATATTCTGGGAGATGAGATGGGGAGGACCGGATTTGAAATGCCTGGGCCGCCTGTTCTGGGCCCGCCCCGCCAGGTGCCTGTGCTCGGGAGGGGCCCTGCCCAGCACGCGTTCTGGAAGGAAGCGGCCCCGCCTCTCCTCCCTCGCAATTACCGCCCGGTCGGAGGCATCCGGGCGGCGCGAAGTCAGCACCGTGCCGAGCAGTTGAGAGCAGACCGTGTTTTCTTTTCATTGTTCCCTCGCTTCGCTGGGAGGGCGGCGGCACCTGTTCTGCGGAAGCGCGGCCAAAGTTGGAAGCCCTGGCGGCTGCTGCCTGCCGCCGACGCGCGGGGGCGCCCGGCTGCATCCGGCCGCGGGGGGCCAGGAGCCTGGAGAGCCTGGAACTGGGTACGGGGGACAGCCAGCCCGGGAGGGCCCAGGGTCGGATTTCGGATGGAACCTGAGCTCGCTCCAGCGAGTTGAAGGAGTTGAGAGCGCATCTCCTAATAATCCCAAAGAAACCGAGCTTTCAGTGCATGCAAGGGGCATTTGATTTCCCTCATTTCCGAGCACTGAAGCACTCCACTGTCATATTTTTGAAATTTGACAACAAGGAGGTTAAAGAGTCTAAATGGAAGACTAGGTGACCATCCAAAATATCATACATCAATTGTGTCTTGTAATTAGTAAAATCATTTTTATTAAGATAAATCTTGATAAGGTGTTTTTATTAGGTAAGATAAACCTGGTATAACATACATTGCGGGTGTGTGTGTTTTGTTCAGTTGTCATTTTCAGAGAAATAAATGAATTTTTAAAGTGTATATTTATTCATCAATAATTATTTTTAAAGTGTGCCTGTATACTATATATGTAGTTTTATATCTATCCCACTACCTTCTGCTTGCATAACTGAAGTCACAAAAAGGTAAAAGCTAATCCCCCAATACACAGGAGAATCTAGTATGTCCCATATAAGCATCTTTGCTAACTGGCATCGTGAAAGTATGGTGCTGGACACTCTTGAAATGAGAGCATTGTTACTGTCAAATTAGACATCTCCACAAATATACATGATCTGCTCAAACTGACTTTACGTCTGGGAAAGGAGAAATTGTAGGTCTCTCTTACTCTGGGATATTTTTGATAGAGCAAAGACATCCATGATGTAAATTTCTGAGATATTATAGATAAGCCCTTTATAAAGTCACAGATAATATTCCCATAATGAGGGGGGAAAAGATTCCAAAGAACACTGAACACTTACTGAGGGCAGGGACTGTCATTGTCTCCTGCTTTACAGTATCTGCAACTCTTAGCATATCTGGTTTACGTCTTGCCAACTAAAAGTAATGAGGCTTCCCTGGAAGGGCACTGAATCCATGGCCAGAAAGTTTCACAAGGAGGCAGCTAAAATAGCCAGTCACATAGCTCATGGGGAGCATCAGTGCACCTCAGGGGTTTGGCATTCTGGGAGAGGTCCTCTCAGCTCAGATTTCTTTTGTAAACTTTCCCAGTCTGGGACTTTCCTTCCTACACTGATCCTATGACTCTCTGCATGAAATTCAGTTTTATGTGTATACATTGCATATTTAGTGTGCACAGGACACAGCGATCAGGTGTTGCAGGGTTTGCAGAAATAAGCAAAACAACACCCTTTATGTGCTGGCCAGGAATAAGCTTACAGTCAAACAGTGCAAGAAGGGCATCATACCAAGGTCAGAACAAGCATGTTTCATCAGGGCAGCAAAAATAGCTCACATCTATGGAGGAGTCTTTGAAGGAGTGCAGCATGGGAGATGTACTTTGAAGAATGCAAAAAATCTTCAACTGGGAAGAAATGGATGGGAGGAGAACATTCTAAACAGAAGGAATGGTGCGAGTAGGAGTTTGGATCATGGGATATGTTTGGGGATCAGGGCAAACACTTGTCCTTGAACATATAATATATGTGCATAGAAAAGAGAGCTATAAAAGATAAGGCTGGAAATGCTGGTTGGGACCATATTTAAAAACTGGTTCTTACCTGCCTGGCCAAATAATTTTTATTTAGTTTCAGAAAGTAGTTAGAAATAGGAGATATCTTGAGCAGAACAAGTAAATGGCACTGGGATTACACACTGAGAGAGTTTTTCTGGTATTGGGACACATAGAATGCCCATGCAGGAAGACAGTAGAGCCTGAATTTAGGATTGTGGCAGAGGGATTAAGAAGTTGGAAAATACACTTTGAGAGCTGCTTCAAAGACACTCCTAGCCTTGGCAAATGGTTGGGTTTGGGAGAAGGAATGGGTTGATTAAGGGGATCATAGCAGTCACATAGGAAGTCAGGGAGAGAGCAATGACTGTGGGGCAAAGAACTCTCTTTTAGACTTACGGTCTTTGAGGTGCTGGCAGGACCTCCAAGGGAAGATGCTCACAAAAGAAGTTAGAAATCAAATTCAGAAGGTTGGACACAGCGGCCCATGCCTGTAATCCCAACACTTTTCGAGGCCAAAGCAGGAGGATCACTTGAGGCCAGGAGTTCAAGACCTGGCAGCATAGCAAGACCCCATTTCTATAAAAAATAAAAGAATTAGCTGGGCATGGTGACACGTGCTTGTAGTCCTAGTTACTCGGGAGGCTGAGGAGGGAAGATCGCTTGAGCCCAAGGTTTCAAGATTACAGTGGGCTGCGATCACGCCACTGTACTCCAGCCTAGATGGCAGAGCAAGACCCTGTCTCTAAAAAAGAAAACAAAGCAAAAACAAACAAAAAAACATTAAATTCAGCACATGGAGAAACAGGGCTAGAGTTACAGAATAGAAATCCATCCATGGAGGGGCAGGGACAGGAATAGATGAAAATGCCAGGAATCCTGGGGAGGCAGAAAAGGCCAAAGACAGAGTCTTGAGATGGTCACGTGTTCCTGCCCAGCCTCCGGTCCTGCTCTCCCCTCGTTGATGTCTAGAAGAACATTCTTACCAAAAAAAAAATACAATTTGCTAGGAGAAGCCAAGTGCAGCAAATTTCTTCCACCTGAGATTGGTTAGAGGCTTCAGACAATATGGAAAGACAATTTCATATTTTAGGAAGTTTTGTTTATTGAATTATATTAAAATGAATCTGTAGTTCTAATTTGGGAAAATGACTTAGCTACTTCCTTCAGAAAAAAAATAATTCTAATCTTTAGTGTTCAATCTGATTTTCTGCCCACTCCGCCTAAAAAGTTTTTAATCACTTTCTGAAACTAGAAGGAATTCAAAAGAAGAGCTAAAATATTGCAAAATTCCTTCACAGTTTATTTTTGCAGGCCGTTCTCTGAGTAGAGATGCACAGGAAATGAATGGTTACAGTAACTGGGATGTTTGTGGTAAAAATACAATTTTTTAAACTTAGACCATTTTTCTAGGTTTTACTTCTCCCTTAACACAAATATTGTTTTCTTCTGAGAAGAATAAAAACACAGATGATCCAGAAAAAATAGACCTTGCTCTTGAGTATACAATTAACTTGTGTGTGCATATTTTATCCTATAAATCATAGTGTGACCCATCATGGGAGGAACTCCAAAAAAACCAAACTGTAAACCCATAATTTCCTTTATGTTTTCTAAAGGTCAAATGCTGCAAATATTGGCCAGATGACACAGAGATATATAAAGACATTAAAGTTACCCTAATAGAAACAGAACTACTGGCAGAATATGTGATAAGAACATTTGCTGTTGAAAAGGTAAGTTTTCATACTGCTTTTAAAAGCTGTGGTCAGACACTAGTGGTCCCATACTAGCCTCATTAACTTATCTAGGATACTTTACACATGCTCATATCTCAATGCAGGTAGGCGCTATCTGATGGTTTCTCAAGATTGCACCTTGCCCTCTGATTCTATAACAGCTCAGTTCCATCTTTAAAACAAATCATTCTCATTTCACAAGAATCTATATTTTGCAAGTAAACCAAAAGTTAATGTCTATTTGTTTATTTTCTTTCCCTGGTTGATATTGTTCTGCCCGTCTCTCTTTCTTTGTTCACAGAACAAAGTTTGTTAAATTTTGATAAATGTCCTTCCAGTTTGGTAAATTTCCTTCATGGTGTATGTCCATATGCATTTCCCAGTATGGAGTTAGTATCAGTGTTGAGACACAGGTCCTAACTCCTCCTGGAATCTCTCACTTTCTTGTCGCTTCCCAAACCTCTGGTTTAATGTGGACTGATGGATTTTCCAGGTGGAAGTGACCTACCTGGAAACCTAAGTGCCTGATCTCCATTAGACATGGGACCCTCTTGCATGAGCCAGCGCATTCATTCATGCTCACTCCCATACTGGTTTTCCCCTCTAGTAGTCGCTGGTGTTGGGGCCGTGAATGCTCTGCTTTCGTTCTGCCCTGCCTCATCCCATGTGCATGGATGGGGCTTCTTCTCTGGGAAGCACTGTAGGGCATAACAGGGAATTTCCTTATTCCCCCTCTTTCTGCTGACATAGGGAGGGGCCGGAGGTGAAGCAAACTGCAGTCCATCCAGAGAAGTGTCACAGGTAGGCTCTGGGGAAAGTGGAGGTGATATGGCTGAGAAACACTCTGCCTTCCAAAGATCCACAGACTTTTCTATCCAGTTGATTCTCCATAACTGAGCCCTGCACAGCTGCCCTGGACTTAGGGATCTTGGTGTGAATTTGTTCAGCTTATGCTCAGGTAATAGTAGCAGGTCTAATTGGAAGACCTGGGTTATAGGCAGATTGCTAGAGAATTGGATTTTGGCCTTCCTCTCCACTCTGTATTCTCACTGCATCTAAATGCTCTTTTTAGATGAACAAGACCAGTTTTAGGAAATCAAGGAAATTGCAACATCTGCTTATTGGCTAATTTAGTCTGATGTTTTGAACTACCTTTCCTGGTTTGCAGATCCAAATTTGTCATAGAATCACAAAACTGGAAAGACTTTATTTTAATCTGTTTCTCATACTATTTAGCATTTTTTTCTTAGCCTGTCTTTTTTAATAAGCAGGCAGAAAGCTTGGAGACTTCAAAGAATGAGGAGTTCTGGTTGACTCAGTTCTTCAAGTTCTGAACCTCACACTTTGATGTCAATTTTTTCCTTCTTAGGCAGAATTGGAAAAAAAAGAAACACATGGAGGATTTTTGTATGGCTGTTGGCAAGAGCACTCATGAATAACCGCATTAAAACAGCGATAAAAGACCCTCAATATTTTTTTCTTTAAAAAAATCATCCAAAAGCCATCACTTAAACATGGAGTTTTTTTGAACAATACTCAGCTCTCTAATAAGCTGAAAATACATCTCTGTAGCTAAAGGAAGGGTTTGTTTGTTTCTTTCCTCTTTTTTTTAACCTCTTATTGTACTCCCCTGAATTCCCAGCTGCACAGAAATGTGTCTGAAATATCCAGTTATTTTAGTCACTAGACAACCAGTGAAGAGGTGGTGGAGGGAAGAGAAGGAAGAAGGAGCTTGTTAATGCATTTGGGGAAATCAAAATGACACGTTAGTGATTTTCTAACTGGGCAATTGGAATCTTTAAGGAAAACAAATCATTAGTACTTTTGTAGAACATTTCTTGTAGGTTTTAAACTTTCTCATTAGAAAGGAAAGAAGAAAACAGGTAAGCATGTACTTTGAGATGCCTGCAATTCTGATTCTATTTTGAGAGCATGTTGCATCAAGGGACCTAAAGGTGAAAATGGATTTGGGTTCTGCTCTGCAAAACAAGCAGATGCAATGCACTTTGGAACTCATGAATTCTTGCTTTGCATCTGATTGTTGTCTTTTATTTCCCACATACCTGATGATTCCAAGCTAAACAGATTTTAAACAATACACAGTACCCAGAGTGTCAGAAGGAAGACACCCCTGAAGTCTCCATGGATTTAGGCTGTCTGGTGAATCTACCCCTGCCTATCCTGGGAGAAACAAAGTTGACAATGGTCGCCGAATTCTTGCTACCCAGGAGCTGCCTAGGATTCAGAGAGGGCATGAGAAGATGATCCCCCTGTCTTCAGGACAGAACATGTATTATACAAGACAGAACATGACTATTCATTTCACAAGTATTTCTTAAGCACCCACTTTGGGCCAGGGACTATTGTATGACTTGGTTCAAAATTAAGTGACTAACTGGGTGTGGTGGCTTATGCCTGTTAATCTCAGCACTTTGGGAGGCTGAGGCTAAAGGATCACTTAAGCCCGAGAGTTCAAGACTGCAGTGAACCATGATTGCGCCATTGCACTGCAGCCTGGGCAACAGAATGAGACCCTGTCTCGGAAAGAAAAAAAAAAAATTAAGTGACTTTAACATTTTTATATATAACATTAATGGCTTGTTATAATGAAAAATCAGGAAGTAATAATATCAAATTGGGAGGTATTTGGGCTGTGATCACTGATGACATCTATGATGTTCTTCCCCAAATGTGTTACATTCCAAAACAGAAAAAAGGAGACACTGCTATGTCAATGAACAAGAATGAAAGCTGGACCAGAAGCCATTACCTTTGCCACTCTTGTTAATAGCAAACATATTCAAGGGTGGAGGTTTAATTTTGAGAAATGTTTTCTACATTCCAGAAACTGATATTTACCTTGCTCAGAAAAAGAGTCTTAGATCAGTTAAGAGCTGTAGTTCAGGACTTGAGGATGCTGGAACTGAAATCTAACAAAGCTAGAGAGAGAAGCACACCCCATGCTCCCACTCCCCAAAAACCCATCAGGATATGGAGAAAGATATGCCCTTTTATCCCCTTTGGAATAAAATATTTACCGTCAGTAAGCTTTCCCGGTTTATGTATGGGAATGCATACCACCAAAATGGGATCACTCCTACCTGGGTCATCATGCAGAAAGCTGGGGGAGCTTTCTAGGGGTTTTGAGGGTGACACAGCCTCAACTGTATATTTTCTAAGGGAGACCTTGGGACTGGCAAACGTTCCCTTGGTTTTAGGGATAAGGAATTTGGGCTCCTAACCACCTAATCATACTACTCTGGCATCACAGAGCCTATTTAGCAGACGACAATATTGATTTGCATTTGTGAATCCCTGACTGCTTAATTCCTTATAGCTTAAACTCTAGTAAAGGATGGCATTTTCACAGAGAAGTAAAGCTTCAGCATTTGTGGGTTATTAAATGAAGACGTATTAACACATGGGTGCCAAGCAATTCTTATCTCGAAATCTGCAGTTGTTTGCTTTTCTGGTCTTTCAAAGCACATAAAAATTCTGAATTTCTTCTTTGCTCACTAAGTATGTGTGAACAATGATTGATGGTGAAAGTGATAAGGTTGAGTGTTTACTTTTAAGATACAATAAAACCAAATGCAGAAACAGTTCAGAAAATGATCATGGAATGAGAGAAGGAAGAAAGTCTAATTTGATCCTAGATGTACATGCAGAGTTGATTCTGGTTTTGTTTTCAAAACAGTCTTTTGCTTTAAAACACAGTCTTAATATATAGGCTTATACTTAGAAAACAAAATTGACAGGTATAAATTCCCTTAATTATTCTCAAAACAAAAGTAAATTAAAACCAAAAGCAAACCGTAAAGTCTCTTTCTTTCTGCCTTCACTACAGTTGAGCGGCAGGCAACTCCCCCTCAATTTACTGACCTAGCATAGAATTCCAGCAAAAATATCTTTCGATTCCCATAGTATATATTGGCTTACATGCCTGTTTGTCACAAGCAGACTGTGACCGCCACTCAAAAACATATTTCTGTAGCCCTAGTACCTCACATAATGCCTGGGGCAGTGTAGTCACTCAGATTGCTAGCAATTGGATGAATGGGTAAAATATTTACCCACATTAAAAAGAGAAACCTGACAAACAGAGCTGTAAATGCAAATGAGTTCTCTGACCTGTCTAGTTGGAAAGGTGTCCTCATTCATTCCTACTGCAAGCATCATCTGAGCATGCTCAGTGAGTGTGCACCATTCCAGTCCCTGCTGTGAGAGGTCCCTGGATGCCGGAAAGCCCCAACACGGAGTTGGTATTGAGCACACAGACATCCTTTAATTTCTTCTGGCCCCTCTTCTGTGCCTCTTTCTCTACAGACTCTCACCTCACCAGCCACCTTGTGATCTAAGTGAGACAAACCTTTAACATAGTCTACTTTTTAGAAAGGAATTTCAAACAACCCAACCAATTCATCCATTTGCTGGAATTACACCTAAAAATTAGCATTTTCCCCAAACATCATCTCCCTTTCATACCCAGACGTCTTCCTAAGGGTACAATGCCTTCCACATTGTGTGTGAGATCTAAGGATGGCCTCCTTCCCCAGCAGTCCACTGTTTCCTGGCCCTAGACTTGCACCTGGGGACCGTTTCCACTCCCCCAGCTATCCCTGCTTATTTGTGGTTTGTTTTCCCTTGTTCTCTTCCTTGTTCTGGCTAACCAACTACTGCAGAGAGGTGTGCATGAAATCCGAGAGATCAGACAGTTTCACTTCACTGGCTGGCCGGATCATGGGGTCCCCTACCATGCCACCGGCCTGCTGGGATTCGTGCGGCAAGTCAAGTCTAAGAGCCCGCCCAGTGCAGGCCCGCTGGTGGTGCACTGCAGGTAAGCAGAGCTCCAGAGCCTCTTGAAGGAACCGCAGTGGGTGATGCGTGCAGGGCCATCTTTGGGGATGATGAGTATGTTTTAGAACTTCAGAGGGGTGATGGTTGCACAACATTTTGGGAGCACTAAATGCCACTGGAGTGTACCTTTTAAGAGGTTTAATTTTACATTATGTAAATTTCACCTTGATAAAAAATTTAGAAAGCAGTAGCAGCAGTGTGGTCCTTCTTCCTCCACTGACAGACCCCCCCTTTTCATTCAGTGCTGGTGCAGGGAGGACTGGCTGTTTCATCGTCATTGATATCATGTTGGACATGGCCGAAAGGGAAGGGGTCGTAGACATCTACAACTGCGTCAGGGAGCTGCGGTCACGGAGGGTGAACATGGTGCAAACAGAGGTACTCCCGCTGATCACCTAGCCTGGGGCCTTGGTCCCTGGGTTCTCTCCTGCATCTCCCCATTTCAGGGCCAAGGGCACAAGGAATCCAGGCAATTATCTGTTCAAGTGATCTACCTGGCATTCCCTGTTCCTTCCCTCCCTCCCTCCCTTCCTCCTTTTTGTTTTTCCTCTCATAAACAAACCACACAAACCCAGGAGTTTTCCAGGTAACAGAATCAAGAGCCCAAATTTGCACATTTTTCTGTATTAAGGGACCCAAAAAAGTCTCTGTTAAGTGCTCAGACTTTCAATACCATTTCCTTTTATTGTCTCTTTTAAACTAGCTGGTAACCAGAGCAAGACCGCTCCTGAGAATAGTGGCTGAAGGGTTATCTCTGTGCACTTTGTTCTTCTCCCAGGGTCCCGGGAAGAACAGAAGCCTCCTGACCCTAAAAATTCTGCCCAGTGTCTGGCGTCCTGGGGATTTGCCCATTTTGTGAAGTACTGTATACTAACTAGTAACTCTGTAAGTGGAAATTCAAGGTATATCAGGAATTTCCATTTTTTCAGAAGCAATATTACATCCTGCTCTTAGGACATTCATATTTTTACTCATATTTGATTGTTTTAAGTAGGCGTCACACTGCCCACCTGGAAAATGATTCATGAAGTGAAGTAAAGAAGAAGTAAGAACGCCTTACATTTAGATGGTGCATTTAAGTTTATGAAAGCCTCTGGGAAACCTAATCCCATTTTCTTAGCTAACATAAAAATAACAGAAACTTTAAATGCTGCTTTTATGGGCTCTTTTCCTTAGAAAGGGGATACTGTGTTTGAAAGATAATAATCATAATAATTTATCTTTTAATATACTTTATAGTCAATCAAATGTTACCACTCCCATTTCTCACTTGGATCTTCTTTTTTCAGGTGTTGTTTACTGGTAGTGTGCTGTTTTTGGGAATCAATCTGTTGGACAAGAGGTTGTTGAAAAAAAAAATTAAAAGTCATATTTATGTATAGAAATCAACCAAATTAGCTGTGATAAGAGGCTTTTTAAACTTCTCATATAACTAAAGATTAATAATAAATATGATAAGACTCTACCAAGGAATTTTAAGAAAAGTCAGTGCCAAATCAGAATTAGAGGCCCCATGTTTACATATATATGAGAACAGCTCTCTGTACTTCTAAGAGCTTTCATAATCATATTAACTTTTATGTTCTGAAATAAGAATTTCTAAGTACTTCTACGTTCTGAATTAAGAACTTCCGAACTTCTTGTCTTCATGGTAATGCCAAGTTTTTCTGAACCTTCTTTGCACTATTATTTTGATCAGCAAATCCTACCATAGATAAAATTCTGCTCATTCCTCATGTGAAATACTGAGTTCCAAGTGAGTAGGATCAGAATGACAGAGGTCTTCAGCCACAGTTTTCATGGTGCCACAGTGCATGTGGTGGTTTGTATTGGGTCTGATTGGTTTTAATCAATCTGTATAATATTTGGCATTGCACCCCAGTCTCCTAGCAGTTGAGCCCTTGGACCGTGTTTCTCTCGGGAGGAACTGTCTCCACTCTCTTGATGATGTGAGGCTGAAATTGATACTGTCTTTCCTCCTTCTCTGGTTCTCTAAAGTCAGTAACTCGTTCCATCTCCTTCTTCAGGAGCAGTATGTGTTTATCCATGATGCCATCCTGGAAGCCTGTCTTTGTGGGGACACCTCTGTGCCTGCTTCCCAAGTTAGGTCTCTGTATTATGACATGAACAAACTGGATCCACAGACAAACTCAAGCCAGATTAAAGAGGAATTCCGGGTAAGTGATGCCTAAGGGAGGGGCACTGCACGGTGACTTGCTCCTCAAGAAGGATTTCAAGGTCAGCACCTGAGTGTGAGCCCTTGAATCACAAGGTTCCTTGGCCTCCACAGCACTGTTGGCATTCAGGGCTGGGTAACTCTTGCTGGCAGATGCTGTTCTGTAGAATGTTTAGTAGCAACCCAGAGCTCTACCCAGGAGACGTCTATGGCGTCACCACCACACAAAAACATGTGTAGACATTGCCAGGTGTGCCCCTGGGGGACAGAAATACCTGGTTGAGAACCACTGGTCTAACAACCATTTCCACCCCTTCCCTCTGAAAGCAGACACGGAGTAGTCCCCAGCACTGTGGCTCCTTGTCCACAGCATAACCATGGTGCAGTTACACCACGGCAGTGTGTGAAGAAGACTTTCCAACCAAGAGCTCTCCGTTGTATTCCTCACATTTGCATTTTGTCCAAATGTACCTGACTCAAGGCCAGACTCTTCCCCCATCTCTGACCTTCCAAATCCCCAGGTGTCCCACTCCACTGGGACTTGAGGGCTCTTAATTCTAGGGACCCTTAATTCTAGGGACCCTCTTAATTCTAGGGCCTCTGCCTCTGGCCCCTGTGTCTGATGGGCACTGTCAGTGGACAAAATCCAAGGAGCAAAAGAAATAAAACTCAAACTGTGGAGGGTTGGGGAGGGGAGGGGAAGGGACCATCTTACAGTCAGCCACAGAAAGTTTGCATCTTTCCAAAACTGCATGTGAGAGGAGTCCACTGCCAAGCCTTCTTGTCCTCATGTTCCTTTCTTTTCTCACGCAGACCCTAAACATGGTGACGCCAACGCTGCGAGTGGAGGACTGCAGCATCGCGCTGTTGCCCCGGAACCATGAGAAAAACCGGTGCATGGACATCCTGCCCCCAGACCGCTGCCTGCCCTTCCTCATCACCATCGACGGGGAGAGCAGCAACTACATCAACGCTGCCCTCATGGACGTGAGTGCCCCCGCTTCCCGCACGGGTCCGAGGCTGGGGTGACTGGGGAGACCGCAGAACAGGCGTGGGTCTTCCCCTTCTGCTCACCAGCCCTTTTGTTTTTTAAGACACAAACTTTTTTCTCCAACAAAAAATAGATTTCAGATTCCACATATGTTTTTGTGTCAGGGCTGATATCCTTGGTTTCTCAGAGACCACCAGGCCAGAAGTATCGGTAAATGTAACATGGCACAGTTGCCCTCTGAGCGCTGAGACTTTCAACCTGCTGGCCGGGGAGCAGGGGACAGCTGTTAAGTCACCATGGCAGGAAAATGGGTTAATAGGTTTGCAGCATTATTTTAGTTCATTTTCCTGTAATTTAGCCTGTAGTTAACATAGGGGAAAGCACACCTCATTACTTGTTTGCCAGTTTACTTGTTGCTATTCAGTTGATGGAATGAGTGAATGGGGATGTGCTGTGCTAACACGGAAATTTTAATTCTATTGGTGTCATATCATAAAAGGTACCTAAACTTTTTTGAAGCTCTTCAGAGCTGTAAAAAAAAGTACATGTATTCTTTATGGCAGAAATAAGAACACTGTCACACATACAAATTGCTAGCAAACAAGTTTTAGAAAAAGCAGAACTTTTAATTATGTGTAATTTTAAAAGTAAAGTTAAATTTTCTCCATCAAGATAATTATATATAGATTTGATATTGCCTCTCTACCAGAAATATTTTAAAAATTGATAAGAGATACTAATTAAGTTTTCTTGGTATCAAAGTAAGACTTTTATCGCTATTATTCTGCAGAGAAGTTTATATTTAGTCTATGTTGGTACAGACAATGGTGACAGAATTCAACAGCTGTTAAACATGTTCAGTGTTTTGTGCCACAAGTATCCTTCTGCATGAAATAACTTAGCTTCTTCTCTTCCCATTTTCCTGAGTATATTTGGAGCATTCTTGTTTGTGTTTGCAGAGCTATAAACAGCCTTCAGCTTTTATAGTCACCCAGCATCCTTTGCCAAACACAGTGAAAGACTTTTGGAGACTGGTCCTGGATTATCACTGCACATCCGTAGTTATGCTAAATGATGTGGATCCTGCCCAGGTGAGACCCAGACTTCTTACAGTCAGAGCTAGTGCCAGGGGGTCAAATTTGTTTGCACACTGAGTTTGTCTGCACCTGAGAAGTGCAGGCCCTAGTGCCAGGTCTCAAGTGCCAGTTGAAGTTGAGAACTGGGGATGCTAAACACAACAGTTAAAAATCAGGCGGAATTAGGGGTTAGAAAGTCAGTTGAAACCAGAAATACAGGCTGAAATCATAGACGGTTGAGGTGACAGGGCAAGACAGGGCCAGAAGTTGAGCCGTTCCTAAAAGATGGAAATATCACTGGAGGCTGACAAGGTCGCAGACCGAGTCGGAGCTCAGCAGGAACCTGAACGTCGCAGAGCCAAAGCAGAACGAGCAAACCAGAGGACAGTGGAGAAGGGAAGACAGCGTTTGACACAGCCCCTGATCCCATTCCTGGGGTGACTGTGTGCTTCCTGGCACGGCTCACCGGGAGCCTACAGGTAGAGATCGTCATGCAGGGTGACAGTGTCGGGGTGACAGCGGAGACAGGCAAGCAATTTTAAGGCACAGCAATTAGTTTTCTCAATGCTTCAGTAAAGATATTAAAAAGAAATAATACTGGGACTTGGAGATAAGAGAAGTTTGGAATGATGAATGGGGCTTTTGCATAGTTTCTCTTAAACATTAAAGAGAAAGAATTGGACAGTGATGACTCAGTGTTAGTAATGGGGTTAGACACATTTTTTGAAGCAGGTTGTCAGGCAAGCATTAGCGCAGTGGCCCTTTAGGAGATGAATTTATTGCTTTGGGATGTGCCTATACCAATCATAGACAATCACCATGGCAGTAGGCATTATGGGAAGTTTGACCTTAGCGTGTTTTAAGAAAAAACTTGTTCTGGAACTGAATTAATTTCCTGTCCAGTAGACACAAATTCTTTCTTTTTCTTTAAAAAAAAAAAAAAAAGGTCTGAAGCATTTCGGCATCCCAACTGGACATGATGGCAAGATTTTTCCTTCCTACAATCTGTTTTCTTGCCATCATCCAGCCATAAATGGCATGGACATTCAATTTAGTTCTATAAGGTTTTTAATTATGTCTGAGGCACTGCATTACATTGTGAAAGCTCTTGCCTGAAAGCTGGTTAATGAAATAATAATGATAATCTTTGTTCTTATCCAGTCCTTTTGGCTTAAGAAGCTTAAATATTTTAAAACTCTTCCCCATTGATGCTTTGAGAAGGTTAGCTTACAGTCATTTATAAAAACAAGCAGACACCACGGCTTGGGAAGCTTCAAAGACCCAACTCAAAATGGAACCAAGGATCCTGATTTTCTAACTTACAGTGGCATGGCTGAAGTTTCACTAATTCTAGAGTCTTAAGTCACAGACACTTATAGAACAAGGGACTTCTTCTTTATTTAGAATCATTATGGTTTTTTTCTTAATGTGAATTCTGAAATGTGGAGATATTTTTGTTCATATTAGTGAACAAGACATCAGTGATTCTAGTGTGTTCTTTTTGAAAAACTGCATTGGAATTCTAAAGCCGCATTCTAAACCCGAACTATCTGGACTCAAACCAAGCCTTGGCTGGCTCGTGGGTAGGAGAGACAAAAAGACTCCAGTTCTATTCAGCAGACAGAGCTGATTTTCAGAGTGAGAGAAAAGAGGCTCCTGGGATTCAGTCTTTTAGCGAGCACTAAACTGAGCATTTGAATGTAAAGGCTTTGCAGTTCTACAAGAATAGCACTCAACTATTTTAAGTATTTATAGGTCCGGTTCACGGACGTGTTATGCACCATTTAAGCCATTTTCTACATGGTTTACTTGGACAGAGCATAGAATGCAACGTGCCAAGAGGCAAGCACAACCCACGTCACTCATATTTCTTTGGTGTAAGTGGCAAGCTTTTGGTCAAGAGCTTGAACGGAGAAAGCAAGCAGAAAGCAGAGTAAGCTCAGGCAGTAGAAAAATGGGCAGAACGGTTCAAATATGCATGTTACAGCTTTTAATAACATCTCGGCTTCCCATCATAATGCCTATTAATTTCAACAATGGGTACCCTTTGGGCATCAAAAAGAACATAAACATCAGCATGCTATTATTTGACAAGGCAGTTTTATAACTTGTCACCAGGAAGTGCCGGTGAGGAAGGAAATATTTCATGGAAGCATTATTTAAAAATAAATAAATGTAATTTTTAAAATACTGTCAGCTTAGCTAACATAAAAAGCACCCATGGTTACACTACTTTCATTCTTACTTATAAAATCCCAAACTTAACTGTTCTGTGATGGAGAGAGAGATATTGCTGTTTCGGCTGGCCCACTGCTAACTGAAAACTATCCTGCAATCTTGGGTATAAATCAACATTAGCAACCTTTGACAATGAGATTTTAGATCCTTTGGAAAATAGAAATCATCTAGAAATTCAACCAGTGGATCCTCCTTTTGTGACACATCATTCTGCATAAAATTAGGTGATTGTCTTCCTCTGCTCTTGGCCCAGTATAGAAACAGGTTATATAATAAAGTAGTTCTCCCCTTGCCTTTCCGTAGACCACCTGTCCCTCAGGTAAATCAGAAAGATAAAAGTTAGATGCGGCTGGGCGCGGTGGCTATACCTGTAATCACAGCACTTTGGGAGGCTGAGGCCGGCGGATCATGAGGTCAAAAGATCGAGACCATCCTGGCCCATATGGTGAAACACCCCTCTCTACTAAAAATACAAAAATTAGCCAGCCACAGTGGCGCGTGCCTTTAGTCCCAACTACTCAGGAGGCTGAGTCAGGAGAATCACTTGAACCCAGAAGGCGGAGGTTGCGGTGAGCCGGGATAGGACCACTGCACTCCAGCCTGGCGACGCAGTGAGGTTCTTTTCCAAAAAAAAAAAAAAAAAAAGTTAGATGCTACTCAAAGAAAGTCATAGGAATAAGAAATCCTAAAGGAAGTATAATTTCAAACTTTAAATGCCTATTAAGGTTTTGGGGCTTTAAGAAGGGTTTTTGAAGAGAAAAATCTTAGCAGTTCTTCCTTCCTGTTTCCAAGGGTAGGAATTTTGTAGGGTGCTGGCTAATAAGCACCTTCATAAGCCACCATGCCCAGCACCACTCCTACTGCACTGAGTTGTGCATTTACATTCATGCAAAAGTTCTAGTTACTCAGTATCAACAATACCTAGAGTTTGAGGCTCCAGGAAATTGCTTTTTTAATTGGGCCACTTCCAGGCCAAACAGCAAAGCATTTACTCTTGTTGCAACAGATTTGCTAGATCTGAGCTGCAAGGGTTTGGACTGGAACATAGAAATGCAACCCAACAATGTTATCAGTTCCAAACCTTGTCACAAAATAGCCTTATTCCCAATAGTGGTTATAAATCCACATGCAATCCCAGCCAGCAGAGCGTGGAGATCCGGGCATTAAGAGTCGTATAGCCATCTTGAGTACCTTACATCCTGGGGTGGCACCTAGTGCCTCTCCCCGGGGCCTGATGAGAGTTCCTTTCACCATGCAAAAGGGGACATGGCAGCTGCCATCCACATGACCTCGTTGGAAAACAGAATTACTCATGGCTAAAAGGTGCTTTCTGAGAAAATTAAGGAAAAAGTCCCAGGAAAAGGACAGGTGGAGTTGAGGAATCAGCCAGCAAGGAAGTCCAAAAGCCTACATTCCTGGGAGGAAAAGAGAGAAAGAAAAGAAAACAAAGGGAGTCAGTGAAATCTTCAGAATTCCTGAATGATGTCTCCAAACACAGCATCCCACATCTGTAATGTAATCCCACATCCCCCATCTGTAATTGTAATCCCAGCAATTTGGGAGGCCAAGGCAAGAGGATCACTGAAGAAGAGTGGTTCAAGACTAGCCTGGGCAACATAGTGAGATCCCTGTCTCTCCAAAAATACAAAAATTAGCCAGGCATGGTAGCACACACCTGTGGCCCCAGCTACTTGAGAGGTTTAGGTGCAAGGGTTGCTTGAGCCCAGGAGTTCAAGGCTGCAGTGAGCTGTGATGGCACCACTGCACTCCAGCTGGAGAGACAGAGCAAGACCCTATCTCTTAAAAAAAAGGATTACCGAATGTCAATACTAACCTTATCCAAACTGTTAGGAGTAAATTTCCTCTTATAACTAACCTTGTGTTTATATGTTTTGAATTCAGTTGTGTCCACAGTACTGGCCAGAAAACGGAGTACACAGACACGGCCCCATCCAGGTGGAATTTGTCTCTGCTGACCTAGAAGAGGACATCATCAGCAGGATATTCCGCATTTACAATGCAGCCAGAGTAAGAGACGGGCCTGTAGTGCCTGTGATTATGGTTTCATTTATTTTCTCACTCGCTGAATATTTGGAGCACTCACTCTATGTCAGTCACTGTTCCAGGAGTTTGGAATATGTCAGTGAACCAAAAAAACATAGATTCCTGACCTTATGGAGCTTACATTCTAATGGGAGCAGTATTTAGAAAGTAATGATACTTATTAAAGCACGGCAAGGCAGACTTTATTCAAGACCATCACGATAGGTGCAGGGACCCCTGTCACAGGACCTTGCAGTGGGTGAGAGAGAGTGGGCTCAACTCCGAGTATGGCATGGGCAGGCAGGAATTTATAGCCAGCAGGCCGGGTGGGGGTCAGTGGATGGAAAATTACTAAGGGGAAGCCTCAAGAGTAAGGGGGGTTCTGGCTAAACTGACCTAACAGGATTCTGGCTGAAGGCAGGCCAGGTGACCAGACATCCCTGGGGAATGGTGGAGGATGAGGAACCTGATCAGATATCAAACGTGATCAGGTATTGAGGGGTGGGTGGTTCTTGCCCACGGTGACTGAGCAGAAATTGCTAAAACTGGATTTTACAAGAAAGTTCATGGATAGGCCTAGGAGAAGGTTCAGGAGCCTGACGAAAGTTTGGTCAAGCAAAGAATTATTGTCAGAAATCAGACAATAAATAACAGATATAATAATAGATGTAGTAAGTTAGGAAGTGACAAATTCTACAGGAAAAAAAATTAGGGGGGTTAGAAAGTGCTAGGGCCTTGCACAGTGGGAAGCAAGCTCTGTTGTAAGCATGCGTGCCCTGTGAGCCAAGACGGAGGACGCCAGGGAGCACTGAGGCTCTCTGGAGAGGCAGCTTTCTAGGCAGAAGGAAGGGTCAGTGCAGAGGCCCCAAGGCAGGGCCTTGCATGTGAGTGCCAGGACAGCAAGGAGGCGGCGTGGCCCAGGCTCAGTGAGCAGAGGCAAGAGTAGCTGATGGGGAGTGAGCGGTTCACCTGGAAGGACAGTGGCTTTGGGGCCCCGGCTGGAAGGGCCTGGCAGTCACTGTCAGCATTTTGACTTTTGCTTTGAAGGAAATAAGGAGCCATTACAGAGTTTTGAGTGCAAAAATCCAATGATGTAATTTACATTTTAAAAGGAGCACTCTGGCACCTGTGTTGAGAATAGACTGGAAGAGAGAGGCATCAGGAGGCTGTTGGGATAATCCCCATGAGAAATGACAGTGATGGGAGAGGAGATCATGGTGAGACGGGAGAGAGCAGGAGTGGAGGTCATGAGAAGGGGGAGGTTCTGATATTTTCTGAAGGTAGAGCCAGCACGATCCCGGGGAATGGAGGGGGCTCTCACGGTTCCTGTCCTGAGAGCTAGGATGATGGAACGGACACTGACTGAGTTGTTGTCCAGGCTGCCTATGTACCTGGATTGTCTGGGGGTGGAGGGCGTTATGAAGAGAGGATCAGAAGCTCAATTGTAGACATAATAGGTTTGGGATGACTGTTAGGCCCCTAAGTGGGAATATCAGGTGGGCCTTTGAAAATATAAGGGTGAAATTCAAGAGAGAGGGCTGAACCAGATATATGAGTTTATGACTTATTGGGATATTGGTAATATCTAAAGCCATGAGCCTGAATGAAATCAAATGAGAGGCAGAGGAAGAGGAAGCGCCCTAGGGATTGAGCCTGGGAGCTTCTGTCAGCAAGAGGTCTGGGAGAAGGGGAGACTGAGGCAGAGAGAGAGGGAGGGACTGCTGTGGGAGAAGGACCAGCCAGTGAGGAAAGCGTGTTGACAAGAAGAGAGTGTCACCCGTGTCAGATGCCGCTGAAGGCCACAGAAGATACAGTCCAAGTGATTTAGCCGTGGCCAGATTAAAGCTGTTTTCATGTTTCTACCATAAGCTAAGTAACACTTTTTTGAATTCTGCAATTCTATTTCACTATGACTAAGGATTAATTAACTATCGCTATCTTAGCAAGATTCAACATCAATAAGCAAAACCATATTATGCTCACAGGAAGCAGTGTTCTCTATCTTCACACTGAGCTCACAGACATCTCCAGGTTATAAATTATTCATTACCTGTAATTTACCTGTAATTGAAGTTATTTTACCACTTAACATGACAATGTGGTCAGTGCTTATGCTGTGTTATTTTTCTCTTGGCTTTTGCAGAATGGGAAGCATTCTGCCTCACTGGCCTGTCATTTGTCTGGCCTGTCATTTAAAACCCCTGGTTGTTTTTAACTGCTTGAGATTAAAAACCATAACTCTTCAGGCCAGCAGAAGCCACCTTGGTGATTTGTAGGCAGCACTCGCCTTTAATAATGGGAAGATCAAGTAGGTAGAATCAGCCCACTGGAATTCAGTAAATAATACCTGTTTTCTTTCCACTCCCCGATTGTTGCCTGGTTCTTTGTAGCCCCAAGATGGATATCGGATGGTGCAGCAATTCCAGTTCCTGGGCTGGCCGATGTACAGGGACACACCAGTGTCTAAGCGCTCCTTCTTGAAGCTCATTCGCCAGGTGGACAAGTGGCAAGAGGAATATAACGGCGGGGAAGGCCGCACCGTTGTGCACTGCTTGTAAGTGCTTGACAGAGCTCTTCATTTCAGAACAGCCAGGCCCCACACTCACTCTCACCTCCTAGTTCTCTGTCTTTTGTTTCACTAGAAATGGAGAAGAAGTAAGTAGGTCTAGGTGAAGGAGTGATCATGACACTCAGTGAGGGAATGGTTGGCTTTTCAGGAAACAGGATATGCACATTCTGCATTTGGATGGTGTGCCACTGCTGTACAAACAAGCACTGACCTTTTGATTAGGACCCCTGCCCCCACTTCGCCCCCCAGCTGCCAAGAAAAAAAAAAAAAAAACACTGGCTCTTGAAAGCCAATTGTTAAGTTTTCAGGAATTTTCTGACCTTGGTCTTCAACTGTTGGTAACTTGAATTCATCCGTGGTAGAAGGATTTACATCATGGAAATCAACAAATGCTACAACTCAGGGCTCCGTCCCACCAGCCAAAGGCCAGTTTACCATCACATTACTTGATTATTCAATTGGAAATCATGTCAGAGGTCTCAAAGGACCTGGAGTGTGTGTATGTGTGTGTGGGTGTGTGTGTGTGTGTGTGTGTGTGTGCGCGCACGCGTGCATGCGTGCTTTTTGGGAGAATGTGTATATTAGGAGGATTTGGTTACAGCCAGTGTCCCCAAAATGGGGCTTCCAGGCCAGCAGGTTTTGCAGGTGCTAAATGTGGTCACCCCTGCTACACATGGCCCCCAGCCTTACCTGCACATTGAGAATTATTTGGGGAGCTTTAAATGAAAAAAAAAAAAAAAAAAAAAAGCCCACACCTAGGCCACACCCTGACCAATTAAATCAAAATCTCTGGGAGTGGGGCCCAGACATGGGTGTTTTTTTTAAAATGCCTAGGTGATTTCAATGTGTTGAGATAATAAGGTTGAGAGCCACTGAGTAGACAATGCCATGCTTCTCAAAGCACTTTCACCTGCATTTTCTCATTGGCAATGATACGTAGCTAATCAACCAGCTGGAATCGGCTTAATAGAACAGGCAATTAGAAAGTCATGGCAGTTAAGGAAGATGTTCAGAGAATTTGGGGAAATTTAAAGGATAAGCGTATGTCACTTTTCAGTGAAGTATCATTAGAAGTACACAATGAGATCTCTCTTAAATTGAAGGCAAAATAAAGTTTCACTCCAGGTAGATCAAGCCTAGTTAAAGTTGCAGACCTGGCTCAGGGCGTGGGTTACTCTCCAGTTCAGTGCCCTTGTCTGATGCAATGCCACCTCCTACCCCAGGCCTTCGAAGTCTCCCTGGAAGCCCAGGACTCTGCCTGCCTCTCAACGATCAAAACACGATAGTGTCTCATCCTGCAGGAAACTGATATTCCTTTGGAAAAAGCCTTAAGAACCTACTCACAGTTGTCTTCAACCAGAAGTTCCAATCTTTTGTCCTCTGAAAAGCAGTTTATTAACCTCACCTTTCTCTAGTTGCTGTCATCCCCCCCCCCTTTGTTCTCATGGACCCAGTGCATTAAAAAATCTCTATCGGCCGGGCGCAGTGGCTCGTGCCTGTAATCCCAGCACTTTGGGAGACCGACGTGGGTGGATCACGAGGCCAGGAGATCGAGACCATCCTGGCTAACACGGTGAAACCCCATCTCTACTAAAAATACAAAAAATTAGCTGGTCATGGTGGCGGGTGCCTGTAGTCCCAGCTACTCGGGAGGCTGAGGCAGGAGAATGGCGTGAACCTGGGAGGCGGAGCTTGCAGTGAGCCGAGATTGCGCCACTGCACTCTAGCCTGGGGGACGGAGCGAGACTCCATCTCAAAAAAAAGAAAAAAAAAACCTCTATGAAGAAAATGACAAAAAGAACTCATTAGCAGTCCACACCCCTATTTTTATTTCTCTTCAATCCAGATCCAACCTCTGATCAGAGCAAGAGGCTCACGCTGAAATGATACAATCCCAGCGAAGAATATTAACATTGTAGTTCGTTTGTATTAGATATGTCAGATTTTTCTAAAATACTAAAAATAGTTTGCAGTTACCCCTGCCTGCATCTGGAGACCCCCAGCATCTGGAGCTAGATGTATAATGCGTCGTTCCCCCCGGGATTAGTAGCTTTCTAAAAAGGGTCAGTGCTTTAACCCACAGGACTAAGTTACTAGTGACTCGAAGAAGTTGAGGCACCAGGACAGGCCTAACAAGAAGACATAAAGTCTTCTTAAATCACTGCACCTTGTCAACAACACTCTTCCCAGAGGCAGCTATGACCACAGAACTAACCAGTGACATTGCTGTTCCATGTAAAACCTAAAGCAATCAGCCGTTCTTTACAGTGGACGGTGGGAGGCATCCGTTGTTTCTTCTCTCCTGCCTGTGCAGCATCTCTTCCCATTTTCCACTGAGAGAACCTTGATTATTCTTTGGAACACTCCCCCCTCCCTAAAGCCCTGCCTCTGTTCATGTGGGGCTGTCTCTTGCCCTCCTAGCATCAAAGTGGGCATGAGACCTAGGCCTCGTGAGAATGTTTATTTTTGTTTACATTTATATATCTAAATCTAAGGGGTCTGTTTAGCTATAAGAAACAAAGTTAGTTTACGTTGGCATCCCCCAGTACTGGCCAGGAAAGAATCAAACCACTCCAGTGTTCCTCTTGGAGGTAAAAGGATGGCATTCAGCATAGTGTAGCGCCACCTAATGGCTGTGGCTAGAGAGTTCCCGGCTGAGACAATACCTGCAGGTGCTTTGAAGTGAATGGTTCCTTGAGCCACAGATATTCAAGGTATGCAAATAGGGAGTGTTTTTCTTTATATGTGTCTCCCAGCTAATAAAGCTAGATTAAATGGATAGAATTAAGATTTCACCACTTTGCAACTCTTGATGAAAATCATAGATTAGACAGTGGTCTTCAACAGCTGCCGAAAGTATTAGGTACAAAACTGATAGGAAAAGCGGTGTGATGTTAATGCAAGTATAGAAAACAGCTCATCTTCTAATTAGCAGAAGAGACAGTCCAGGGACAGATCCATACCTCAGCGTCATCTGACTTACAGCAAAGATGCCATTGCAACACAGCACTGCAGGGGATGGTGAAGACTGCCCGGACACATTGGTCTCTGGTCTCCCTCACTCCGTGTACAGAATCCCTTCCAGATAGGTGGTAGACCAAAAGGGGAAAGTAAAACAACAAAGCTTCTAGAAGAAAACATAGGAGAAAATCTTCATGACCACAGGTAGATTTGTTAAACAGGACACAGAACACTAGCCTTAAAAGAAATATTGACAAACTGGACTTTCATTAAAATTAAGCCCTTCTCTTCATCAAAAGACATCAATAAGAGGGTGAAAAAGCAAGGCAGTGGGAGGAGAGTTTTATAATACATGTGTCTGACAAAGGACTCAGCCACAATTTCTAAGAACTGCTGTACTGCAAGCCAGTAGGAAAATGATAGACAACTCAATTTATTAAATGGGCAAAAAACTTGACAGGTACTTCATTGAAGACAAAAGATATCCCAGCCGGGCGTGGTGGCTCAACGCCTGTAATCCCGGCACTTTGGGAGGCTGAGGCAGGTGGATCACGAGGTCAAGAGATCGAAACCATCCTGGCTAACACGGTGAAACCTCGTCTCTACTGAAAATACAAAAAATTAGCTGGGCGCGGTGGTGAGCACCTGTAGTCCCAGCTACTCGAGAGGCTGAGGCAGGAGAATGGCATGAACCCAGGAGGCGGAGCTTGCAGTGAGCCAAGATCGTGCCACTGCGCTCTAGCCTGGGTGACAGAGCGAGACTCCGTCTCAAAAAGAAAAAAAAAATGAAAAAAAGAAAAAACATGTCCCAAATAGCCAAAAAGCATAGAAAAGTTCAGTATTATTCGTTTTTAGGCAAATCCACATTCAAACCAGGATCAGATGCCACTGTGTACTCACCAGAATGGCTGAAATTTTAAAGACAGACAAATAAATGATAATCCCAAGTGTTGGTGAAGCTGTGGAGTAACTGGAACTCTTATACACTGTAGGAAGGAAGTAAATACTGTACAACCATTTGGCAACTGACAGCATTTACCAAAGCTAAATATATACGCAGTCTGCGGCTGAGCTCTTCTGTTCTTTGAGAAATGACTGCAGAAATGAATCATCTACCAAAAGATAAGCTTATCACAGGTTTACTCATAATATTTAAAAACTAGAAACAGCCCAAACATTCATCAGCTGTTGGATAAATTGTACAGTGGGTATTCATTCAGTGGAATTCTTCTTAGCGATATAAAATAATAAACTACCAATATAACACTGTGGGTGATTATCACACAGACAACACAGAGTGAAATAAGCCAGTCTCAGAAGAAGACATAGTGTTTGGTTCATTTACACAAAGCTGAAAAACAGGCAAAAGCAATTGATGATGCTAGGCTTAAGAATGGATTCTCTTTGGTGATACTGATGGTATTGTTGAGGAAGGAACGTGAGGGAGCCTCTTGGGGACTGAACGTGGTTTGTATCTTGATCTGAATGGTGGTTACATGGTTTATGCATTGGTAAAAATTGACTGAGCTATCTACTTATGGTCTTTATTGTAGGTATATTATACTTTAGTTAAAAAGCTGATTCGGAATTTCATAATGGGCTGATCAAGCTGATACCCGAACATGATGATCACTCTTAAAACCATAAAACAAGGGACAACCAGATATTTTTGGCTTGTTTCCTAATGAAAGTATACTTTAAGTATCCTTGTATAAATAAATAAATCTTAAATGCTTATCAAGCCCTGGAACTACCTACCAATTTACAGGAAATACAGAGTTAGAAAGCAGCATATTAAATAATATCACAGAGATGTGAGGAATGAGAAAAATCTAGGATGTGGGACTCTCTACAGGACAGAGATGAACTTGTTTCCTCAAGAAATAAATTCTCAAGAAAAAAGAGAGAGCAAAGAGGAACTCACAGAATAAAATAGATTTGCAAGACATACCTACCAAATCCAATCTGTGGACTTTGCCTAGATGTGGATTTTTTAAAAAGCATCTGTAAGAAACAATCTGGGAAACTGGAACACTGACTAGAAATTTGATTATTTTAAAAGAGTAATGTTATTATTTTAGGTATGATAGTTATACTGTGTACTGTGTTTAAAAATAAAAAGGTCCCATGGCTGGGTGCGGTGGCTCATGCCTGTAATCCCAGCACTTTGGGAGGCCAGGGCGGGCAGATCACTAGGTCAGGAGATTGAGACCATCCTGGCTAACACGGTGAAACCCCATCTCTACTAAAAAAATACAAAAAAAAAAAAAAAAAAATTAGCCGGGCATGGTGGCAGGTGCCTGTAGTCCCAGCTACTTGGGAGGCTGAGGCAGGAGAATGGCGTGAACCCAGGAGGCAGAGCTTGCAGTGAGCCAAGATCGCACCACTGCACACCAACCTGGGCGACAGAGCGAGACTCTCTCAAAAAAAAAAAAAAGGTCCCTTATCTCCTTGAGGAGAGAGTGACTGCAGAGTTGATGCAGGGATAGTGCGGGATGAGCCCGGACCATTATGTGGTTGCAGAAAGTAAAGAAATAAAAAAGGCTGGGGGCTTGTCAGAAAAGAACAAAAGAGCCAGCCGGACGGAGCTCCCACTGGCCAAAGCTGGAACAATGTGAACAAAATCAATATTAGTACCCTTGGATTTTAGCTGATAGAATAAAATTATTATGTATAAGCTCACACTGAAATAAACAAATCACAAAATAAATAAACAAATAAATAATTTAATAGGGAAGAAGAGACAGCTCTTTCTTAGTGTAGAATATTGGAAGAGAGGGAAACAGGAAATCACCATTAGGCAAACACCACAGTGATAATTAATTGTTGCAGACAAGATCCATCAATGGATGCTCAAATCAGTGGGCGAGAAACAAAATATTTGCGTAGTCCCAAAATATCTTCCCCCAAGATATTTATTGACTGCAAAGAGAAAGATGATAACTTTATGGTGAGAAAACCTGGCAGACACCGTCTTAACAAGTGAGCAAGTTAACATCACCAGTAATAAGACAGATGGACATCCTGAACCCCTGGGAGGAGGGAACATCCCCTCTCTGGTTTTCTTACCGAAATGCACGGCCTTGTTTCCAGTCATGAGAAGACATCAGACAAACCCAAATGAAGGGATGGTCTACATGTTATAGTTTGTGATGACTTCTCAGATTGTGGCTGGGGACAACAGCTACTTTCTACTTCTGTGTTCTACATTCTTTATATTCTACAAATCACTGATCAGTGCTCTTCAAAAGTGTCAAGGTCAGGAAACACAACGAAAGACTGAGGAAGTGTTACTGACTGAAGGAAACTAAGGAGACAGGACAACTACATGCACGATTGGATCCTGGACCAGAAAAAGGACATTCGTGGAGAAACTAGTGAGATGTGACTACAGTGTGTGGTTTAGTTAATAGTATTGTCCCAGCATCACGTTCTTGGTTTGCATAATGTGCTGTGGGCAAGTAAGGTGTTCATATCAGGGAAGTTGGATATGCATTCTCTATGCTATTTTTACAACAGTTCTGCACATCTAAAATGGGTTCAGAGTAAAAAGTTTTCTTTAAAAAGAGCCTGTATGTTTTATAGATAAATAATGAAATGCCAATGGATTTGTTGTTGTTGTTTGAGACAGAGTCTTGCTCTGTCCCCCAGGCTGGAGTGCAGTAACACAATCTTGGCTCACTGCAAGCTCCGCCTCCCGGGTTCACACCATTCTCCTGCCTCAGCCTCCCGAGTAGCTGGGACTACAGGTGCCTGCCACCATGCCTGGCTAATTTTTTTTGTATTTTTTAGTAGAGACGGGGTTTCACCGTGTTAGCCAGGAAGGTCTCGATCTCCTGACCTCATGATCCGCCCACCTTGGCCTCCCAAAGTGCTGGGATTACAGGCATGAGCCACTGCGCCTGGCTGCTAATGGATGTTTTTAAAGGCCAGATACGTCTTTGAACATAACCCATACTTGTCACACCAATTTTCCTGGCAGACCCTAAATAAGGTTCATTGAAAATTTTCTACCATGGGCCCTTATTGATGAAGTGCTGTATCAGAGAATGTGACCAGGGCTGAGGTGAGCTGGGAAAGGCTCTCCAATCAGGTGACCTGTGGCCAAACACTGCGGATGGCTTGCTCCGTTTGCTTTAATTAAAAGAATCTGCCCAGGTAAGAGGTCCCCTGGCCTCACAGCCCTTTATTGTTACTGTTCACCAGGGTTTAGATAGCTTGTTTCCACAGGTGTTTGCAAGATGCAGTGTAAAGACAAACCAAGTGCAGTCATCTGATCTCTTTCACGACAGGAACGGGGGAGGCCGCAGTGGGACATTCTGTGCCATCAGCATTGTATGTGAGATGCTCCGGCACCAGAGAACCGTGGATGTCTTCCACGCTGTGAAGACGCTGAGGAACAACAAGCCCAACATGGTCGACCTCCTGGTAGGACACCCCCGCTGAGCTGTTCCATGAGACACCCCATTAGCATTAGAATCCATGCCAGTTCCCAGATTTGCAGGGAAACTGATGCGTAGAGGAAGAGACTCATTTTCAAAATCACAGTGTAATCACTTTGCATGTAGGGCTTTTTTCTTCTTTCTTGTTCTCCCTCTTCCTCTCTTTGTTCTTCACAAGGAGATTTTGTCTCCAGCTCATTCGAAATGCGGAAATAGCTGAAACTCACAAGTGAACATCCTTATTAACTTCCCTTCCTGGCAGTGCCTTCCACGTGGCTAAGCACTTAGTCTTCACAGAGAAGAAATAATCATAGTATGTGAAATGCCAGATTTTCAAATTATATATTTTATAAATAGCTTAATCGCCTAATATTTATCAAAGCTGTGAATTTTAGTTTGACATCCAGAATATTGCATTTAATTATGGTGGCCATATCTGAGAAAAGGATTAAAGGAGATGAGAAACAAAGGACAATGTGCAATTATTTTCTTAAGTGTATTTTATGAAATCTCTTTTTATGTGGAGCTGTTGAAATGCCAACCACCGTGACTCTAGAATAGTTTAAAGAAGGAAGCTTTTAGATTAGGTTTTTGCACTTCTCTGTGAGTAGAGGAAGGATCTGAAGGAAACAGCAGGACTAATCCAAGGTTGGAAAATGGCTTGGGGGCAGGAGAGGGAGGAAGAGATGGCCGATGGGACAAGCGCCAAAGCCAGTGTTCCCAGGTCCACAGCATCACAGCACTGGGGTTAATGTTAAAAATTAAAATAAAGGGACTTAAGAGGGAGTTGAGAGTCAAGCTGAATTTGAGGAAGTAGCCATGGTCCTCATGCAGTTTAAGAAGTCATAATAGCAGTGCTCCAGGCTGGCTAATAGTAGTGACCAACGACAACGAGCTCCCAAACGTGTCCCACTCATCACGAACCACTCTCCAGGGCATCCACTTTGCCCAGATACATGTCTCGTGCCTGATGAGCTGCTCCATTTTCAAGAAGCATGGCTGCTGGTCGGAAATTTGTCACACCCACTTGATTAGTCACACTCTCACCCATCAGCTGTTAGCATGTTGGCTTCTAGAAGGGGCAGAAAGGACTGTGCTCCCCAGACTCCTGCTCCCCTCCTCCCCACCCTATGGGGAGCCCATGGAAACCCAAACTCTAGTCTGAACTCTACCACTAATTCTAGTTAGGTGACCCCAAACACATTAGTTTTGTCATCTAAGTGTCATTAAGCACATCACTTAACTCCCTTAGGTTTTAGTTTTATAAACTAGGGATACCATGAGCTCACTGAGGTACCCAGTGTGCAGAGAGATGTGAAAGTGTTTTGGAAATTGCAAAGGGGAGAGGTGGTTGTAGAGAGTGTGGAAGACTGCCACACATGACGCCGTCAGTGGCCTGGCAGAAGGCCTCTAAATGCCCTGGACGTAGTAACGGATTTCCTGCGGGTTGTTGAAAGGCTGGTGTGGGGCTTCACTAGGACCGTCTCCCTCCCTGCAACCCCGCCTGAATGGTAAAGAGTTCTACCGCCATGCAATTCCCAGTCTTCCAGCATGGAGGCAGTTGAGCAAAGAGTGGCCATGCTGTCGGCAGAGGCCTGAGTTTGGGCCGGCAGAGGATAGAAACAAATGCACAAATGAAATATTCTGACTGTGGCTTCGTGAGGTAGTTAACCTCACTAATTCAGGGACAGGTATGCAGCCTCGAGACTCTGGTTGGTACTCGGGCACAGCTGACCTTGATCAAAAAAAATGTCACTTCCCTCTCACTGCAGCCTGAATTAAGCAGATCATTAGAAACAGACCCTTCCAGGCCTTTCCTCTAATGGCTCCGGCTGCAGCTCTCATCACTCACCAGGTTTTACGGGCAGGAGTGATGGGGCTTTTTCCAAATCAGTGGTGCACGCTAAAGGACAGGGGTGATTTTTCATGAAATAAATGGAGGCTTAGGTGGCTGAACCAGAAGGGACCTCACGGTCCCAGCCCACAATTCTACAGTAACTTAGGACTTTGTGTAGTTATGTGTGATCCTAATGGAGAAGATGGGATTTCCGGGTGCCCAGACCTCCAAAGGTCACCAGCAGTTGGAGGATAAGGTCAGGGTCTGAGAAATGTAGGAAAGTTTTGCAATGTCCGGAGAAAACTATGTGACATATCTGTCACGGTGGCTGTTAGCAGGGTATTAGATAATACCTGGTGACAGAGAAAAAGGTCACCGTCCTCTTTTCAGTGGGTTTGAAGCTTCCAGAACTGAGTAGGACCTGTTGTCATTTGGTTTTGCCTGTAAATACGACTTCTGTTTAGTTTGATGTTGATACCTGTGTGTGTTGGCTGAGAGAATTAATCAGCTTAGGTCAGGGTGATAAAGTCTGGTACAGTTTTATTGGGCATCACAGGCCATCTGAGTTCTGAGTGTATCCTAAGCACAGAATGTTGTGCCAGCAGCTGAAAAGGGCAGTGTACTGAGTCTACTTAGCTGTGTCTTCAGAGGATGACGAGCATGTGCCAGACAGCCGGGGGCACTTCCAAGTGTCTGGAGAGGCAGGCTGGGGTGCAATAGAGGGGCCCTCGCCCCGGCCCCATCAGGTCTTACACATCACATGTGTGGCTGCATCCCTCATGGTCCCTTCCATTCGGAACAGGCAAATGCTACTGCTCTACCCTCCCTGCCCGGGCGGGGAGGAGTGCACAGAGGGACGCTGTGTCTCTCACCATCTCCCTTTGCAGCGCTGATTTTTCTAAATTGCTTCTGAGTGGGAAGATTCGTCGGTTCGTGTTGAAGCATGACACTCTCCAGGGAGATCCAGAAAGCCCTCAAGATGTATTCCTGCAAATTTTTAGCTTTGGGAGCTCTGGAGAAAAGCCAGTGGATTGCCAGGAGGCAAAATAATTTCTAATACGAGACTAGATTTTTTCGTATCCAGCAGGGGCAGCTGCATTTTTCCTGACCCCTTTTTCAGCCCGCTTCTAAGTTATCCATCTCTTCAACCACCCTCAAGTCCCCAACAAAGAACTGGGTCCCCAGAGGATGGACAAGGACAGCACAGCCTGAGATTCCCCACGACGCGCCTAGTTAGATTCAGAAGGAGTGCTGGCACCTGAGCTCCTTTGAAGCGACTCCGGCTGCAGGAAAGCGGCTGCTTCACACCGGCAGCTCCCCTCTCACGTTTGCCTTCCTTAATGGCTTTTGAAGTTCCCAGGGCTCTGTTTTAACGTAGAAATGGTCTTCAAGGGCAGATCTTGCCTAGAGAAACATAGTGTCCCCTGCGAGGTGGTGGGAACTTTGGAAAACTCCCCTCCACAGCGTAGTGCACTGCCCAGGAAGTGAACAACTGGCGCCATCATTTACCCAAATGCCTTGGGCAGGGCTGACAAAGCTGCCTCTGCAGGTAATTACACACTGTAATATGGAGTGCAGTGGCATGGTCATAGCTCACTGCAGCCTCAAACCCCTGGGCTCAAGCCATCCTCCCACCTCAGCCCCCCAAGTAGCTGGAACTAAAGGGGCATGCAATCATGCCTGGCTGGTTTTTTATTTTTATTTTTTTAGAGATGGGAGTCTTGCAATTTTGCCCAGGCTGGTCTCAAACTCCTGGCCTCAAGCAGTCCTCCTGCCTCAGCCTTTCAAAATGCTGGGATTACAGGCATGAGCCACAGTGCCTGGCCTGGCATCTTATCTTAGTTCCATGCCATTCTGCACGTATTTCTCAGCCTCTGTTCTATGTGCAGCATCACTGGGCGTGACGCAAGAGAAGTAGAAGATACAGTCTCTCCCACATGGAGCTTAGAACTCACTGGAGATGCAAAAGTCCTACCTGAACCTCAGTTTTCTCATCTGTAAAGTGGGAATAAGAATATTAAGCCTGGCTGAACGCAGTGGCTCACACCTGTAATCCCAGCACTTAGGGAGGCCGAGGTGGGCGGATCACCTGAGGTCAGGAATTTGAGACCAGCCTGGCCAACCAACATGGTGAAACCCCGTCTTTACTAAAAATATAAAAATTAGCTGGACATGGTGGCAGGTACCTGTAATCCCAGCTACTTGGGAGGCTGAGGCAGCAGAATCACTTGAACTCAGGAGGCAGAGGTTGCAGTGAGCTGAGATCGCACCACTGCACTCCAGCCTGGGCGACAGTGCAAGACTCCTTCTCAAAAAAAAAAAAAAAACTATTAATTCAGTCACAAAAGGCCACATATTCTATGATTCCTTGTCTGTGAAATGTTCAAAACAGACAAATCCATGAGACAGAAAGTAGAGTAGTGGTTGCTGAGGGCTGGGGGAGGGAGATGGGGGTGACTGCTGATAGGCACAGGGTTTCTTTCTGAGGTGATGGGAATGTTTTAAATTTAGATTGTATACAACTCTGTAAATATACTGAAAACCACTAAACTGTGTTAAAGTACAAAATTACAACACATTTAATTTGAAGATCTAATTGGCTTGTATTAGTGACCCTAGAATCAGGAAACATGTCATTCTGTAAAATAGAACGAGTGCTCCAAGGAGCTGAGCAGAGGAGGCTGCTTTATAGGCAGAAAAAAAGTTGAGAAGGCAGAGACAGGGAACACAACGCAGATTGGTTGTTTCAAACTTCCTTCCATCATACTGTTAAAACAGAGGGGACTTCTTTATCATGGCAGCTCAGGAAAACCGGGTCGCTTCTGACTGGTTGCTGCACTTCTCCCAATGTTTGGAAAGCTGCCCTATTTCAAAGTTCAGTTGGATGGCGACATAGCACCTAGCACGAGGGACTCCATTCTGGTTTGGTCTAGTCTGTCAGGGCCTCATCCAAACAGTGGCCTCCCATGAATTTTATATAACAACTGTATCCTTTAAAGAGGCCAATTTTATGGTATGTAAATTATATCTCAACAAAGCTGTTGTTTTTTACAAAGTAACTTAAAAAGCAACAAAAAGGAATACTGTTCGTAGAAGGCGACAGGGCTTTTCTGTTTACGGAACACGTCCCAAGAGTTACCTTGTTATACTCACACCTTCACCAAAGCCAGAGGAGGTGCTGCCGCTGCACCCCCCTTACAGAGAAGTCTAGTATTTCATCATTCGTGCAAGCCAAATCCAGATCCGGATCCCTCCTCCCAGCTCCAAGCCTGCTGATGTTCAACCACCCTACAAGGAGCCCCCCGAGCTTTCTCCCAGCCTAGAGGCTGGACACCAGCGGGGCTCTCAGGGTTCATGATGTGTGGAAAAGGTAAGGCAAAAAAATCGACAACTAAAAGCCATTAGACGAAAATTCCAAATAGAATATAGCCAGATAAGCAGTCCCAACCCACCTGGGAGTCTGAAAGGGAGGGCCCTGTAGGAAGGTGATGGTCATAACCCTTGGCTGGGTTGATTTGTTACTGAGTTGCCAGGAGAAATCCAGGATAAAGGGTGGTAAGGCAGTGCATGCTCTTGCACTGGGAGAAAAAGGGCACAGGTTAGTGTAGGGGACCTGGGAACAGGGCAGAGCTCAGTCACTGTGTGTGTGAGCTTCATCTCAGACCAGGTGTAACGGGAGCAGCCCCGTCCACCATCACGTGCCTTGTAAGATTCAGAAAAGAACGTTTCCTCAGTGGTTCTCAAGCCTGGTTGCCCACTGAAGTCATCTGGGAGCTTTAGAACAATTCTGATCCCTGGGCCCACCTGGAGACTGATTGGACTGGTCAGGGGCCTGGCTGCAGCAGCCGAGTGTTAAAAGCCCCCGGTGAGTCTCGTGTGCAGCCTAGCTTAAGAACCATGTCTGCTCTAGACACACTCTCAGCCCAGGCTGCACTTGAGAATTCGCCCACCCCCAACTCCCAGGGGAGCTTTCAGAAATACCAGTGCACAGGCCTGCCCCAGCCCACTTCAGCCAGAGGCTCTGGGATGGAGCCCCCACCAGGTAGGATGGACGTGCCACAGGGCTGAGAAAGTTGGTGTAGGAGGGTCAGCAGGCCTTTCCCTTCCCTGCAATGCCATGCGGCAGTGTTCACAGCTCGCCGCCCCCTCCCTGTCCGTCCCACTTACTCCAGAGCCAGGCCCCATCCTGATCTGCGGATCTGCTGCACAGGTTCAGGTTGCCCCCTCTGTAACTTAGAGCTGACCCTCCAGACTCAGCCTCACCTCCCCTTTAGTAAGCCAACAATGAACTCACATACAAAATGCAATGTGGTGTGAGACCTACAGCTCTCCCCCTTGTGCGACCAACTGGTGTGTATAGGCTGTCCCTCAATAGCTCTTGCTGTGAAATTTGCAGCCTATTTAACAGGCTGTGCACGTGTGTGTGCACGTGTTGGGGTGGTGAGTGCAGGAGTTGGGTGGGAATCAGAGGTGAGCTAGGGTCCCCAATCCACACTCCAGGCACCTTGAATCCACCCATGGTGCACTGTTGAGGAAGGTCTGTAATAATTTTTGCTAATACCCCATCCCCTCTCCCCACCCCCAGATTCCACCTGCCCAGCCTGCCCCCTACACTCAGCACCAGCCGAGCGCCTGGCTCCCAGGAGTTGCCCAGTAAGCATTTGCTGAGTGACTGAACCATTCTTCTCTGCAGCCAGACCCGAGTCCAACCTGAGCCACCCTTTGCTGCCCTCTCCAACCTAGGGGAGGTTGTGGCTATGCTCAGCAGGGCCTCAATAAGGAACTGGGCATGGATTTTGCAGGGGGCTTTGGTGAAGAAAATGCTACCTATATGTTTTAAAGATAGAGATTAAGGGAATGAGCCACTCATCATTCCAGGCACATGCTGCTGTCTTGCTGAGCAGGGATGTGAATTTATTGGTCTCCTTAGCACAGAGTGGCTGGCCACAACCTGGCTGGGAACACTGAACTGAGGGATCCCACTACCGTAATAGGGCCCACCCTGCCCTCCTGGCAGAGCATCACTCAGAAGAATTTTTCCAGCCCGAAGGATCTGTCAGTACAGGGTCTAGCCAAAATCATAGAGCTTGCCTTAGTTTCAAAAGCAACCAGGTCAGAGGTGGAGGCTATTCTCTTTGAATCTTTGGAGGCCATTGATGTGGTGTTTGAAGTGCCCACACTGGCCGCCAGCCTGAGTTCCTCAGAGGCAGGCAGCCTGCGCAGACGACAGGGCTCGGGCCCCTGATGGAGGCCCCCAATGCCGCCCGCTGGTGTGCTGGCCTCGTGACGCCCTCACCAAGCGAGCAGTGGCTTTTAACAGCCAACCTCGATTTCCAGTTCCCTTGCAGATTTTGCTTTCTCCCGCTCATAGGTACAGGAAGTCCGATCGGGAGCAGGGTCAGCATCAGGGGCCTTGGCGAGGAATAGTAGCAGGTCGCCCTGGTTACGGTCTGACCCAAGGATGTGAGGAGGACCAGGCCAGGCTCCCACCTGAGCCCCTAGTCAGGGCCTCCTCATGCCTGAAGCCAGCTAATGTCACCCAAATCGGAGCACTCAGGACCAACGCATAGACGTTCCTTTTTCCCCTGGAGCACAGGGCTGGCTCATGTGGCTTAATTATACTGTTCAAAAGGGAGTGAGCTGAGAGAGGAAACTGCAGCAGACAGACCTGTACCTGGTGATCAAATGTAATCCGTTTCCAATGTAGGAAGATTTCAGGCATTTACCCAGGTGCTTGGGGGAGGGGACACAACAATTTGTGGTCTTCCTTCTCCTTCCCCTTATTTTTCTGATTCAGAAACCAGTCATCACAGAATCCATGAAGACTGGCTGCTTGCTCAGGAAGGATAAAGTGGGAGAGGGAGAATTCATTTTGAAAATTATAGTCATGCCTGAGACAGGGCAGCTTCGGTGACTTCCAAGCAGCAGTTCCTTAGCAGCGAAGCCCAAAATCCCTCCTGAGTTTCCAGCCTGTGTTGTGGCCTGAGGGCAGCAGCCACATCCTTCACTAGGTGCATTTTAACATGTTAAAAGGAAATATGTTAAAAGGATGGCTCTGAGTAGCCACTGAAATTAATTGCACAATTAGGCTTGTATAAAATCATTTTTATGCAGCAAGGGATTAGACCATGTAGATTTCCATTACAAAAAAAATTGTTCCTGTGATTCACAAAAGCACAGAAACGATGGGAGCACTTCATAGCCAGTATGTTGGCCTGATGATCTGACAACGTGGCCTTTTGGAATTTTGAAATTCAAATTATCTCTTTTAAATATTCTGAAAATAAAAGTATCAAATCCTGAAATAATAAATACTAGAATATAAATCAGAAATCTAATTTTGCCTAGGGCAAGAAATAATTTTTTCCAGTTAAAAAGTTCAAAAAAATACTTCTACCTTTATTGGCATTGTGTACGGAAAAAGTGGTCTGTTTAAGGGAAATGACAGGCTAGTAAAATATTTGTTATTTGCACTAGGAGATAATTTAAGGAACACCTTCTCAAATGTCATCAGACTTACTTTAAAGGCAAACCAAGTCCTAAAGTTCTAAATTGAGAAAGCTGGAAGGGAAACTTAAATATGATCCAACCCCGTTTTATGACCAGAGGGGAATGGATTGGCCAGGATCTCGGGGATAGTTAATAGGACCTGAGGCTCCTGGTCAGTGTGGGGCACTCACACCCATGACTCTAGAAAGCAAAGAACAACTGGATTCATGTTTCCTGTGTCAGAGCCCACCCAGTTCCAGTTCCACCTGAGCCCTTGATAGACATTAAAGGTAGGATTCACATCATGGAATAAGCATTTTTCTACTAGCGATTTTTTTAATAAAGCTTTATTGGAATATAATTTGCATACCATAACATTTCCCCTTTTAGATGGAAATAATAGACACTGGGAACTCCAAAAAAGCAGGGAGGAGAGGGAGGGTTGAAAAATTACCTGTTGGGTATAACATTCAATTGTAATCAGTTTCCAGTGTTTTGCATTCCTACCAGCCGTGTAATGCACTATGAACATTCATTTGGGGGATGAATACCCTAGGAGCCCAATCCCCACCATTACATGTGTAATACCCATGTAACAGACAAGCACATGTACCCCAAATAAAATCCCCTTTTAAAGTGTGTCATTCACTGGTTTTCAGTGTATTCACAGTTATGCAACCATCACCACAATCCAAATGTTTAACATTTCCATCACTCACTTAGCCCCCTCAAAGAAATCCTAGACCTACTAGCAGCCACTCCCCATTACCCACTTCCAGGCTCTGGCAACCACCCTTCGGCTTCCGGTCTTTATAGATTTGCATATGCTGGGCATTTCATAGAAAAGGAGCGTGTGCCCTTTTGAATCTGATTTCTTTCACTCAGCAGATTCATCCATGCTTCAGTTCATCCACGTTGTAACAGGTATTAGTACTTCATTCCTTTTCATAGCCAAGTAATATTCCAGTTTATGGCTATACTACATTTTATTAATGTACATTTGAGTTGTTTACCCTTTTTGGCTGTTAGGAATAATGCTCTGTGAACATTTGTTTACAAAGTTTCTGTGTATACGTACGTTTTCAGTTTCCTTAGGTGTACACCCAGTAGTAGAATTGCTAGGTCATATGGGAATTCTGTGTTCAACCTTTGGAGGCGCTGCCAGCCGGTTTTCCAGAGTGGCTGCACCATTTGACATTCCCTCCAGCCGTGTGTGAGGGTTCGCTTTCTCCAGGCCCTCGCTGATACCTGTGATTTTTTGTTATGTGAGCCTCCTCGTGAATGTTATTCCACTGACATTAATCTCATGGCACCGTCAGTGATTGAAATGATCTTGTTCTCTGTCTTTGCCTCTGGATCATGACCTTCCCGAAGACTGAGTGTGTCATAAAATCCCCAGTATCTAGCAGTACATGTGTATTGAGTTGGATCACATGCTGGACCCATGGCTTGTCATCGTGTGTACATGTAGCCGACTTTGACTCTCAACTGTGTCAGTTCTGGGCTAGAGACTGTTACATTATACAAAGAGGGATAAACTGTGGCCCTTGTCCTCAAATAAATAGGTTGGACTACTAGGGTATTTACAGAACAGAGTGTAGGTGAAGAAAAGGAAATTTCAGCCACAAATTAGGAGGCACTTAAGAAATACTGGACATTTTCAATTAATTTGGCAAAATGAAAAATAATAGATACATTTCCTTGGTTGTGGCTGTGATGGGTAGAGACAGTGGTGCTGAACCTCACTTGCACGTGTGATAGCTTGTCTCCTCCAGAAGTAAAAGAGAGCCTTCCAGTTGCTAAGGCCCTGTCCAGGGCCGGGCTCCTGCCAGGTGGCAGGCAGAGGCTTCCTCAAGCCCTGTGTCCCTCTGCTGGGTTCAGAGACCACTCTCAGGCTTGGTCTATCAGCACACTCCACGCATACAGGTGCAGAATGCTCTCCCCCGCCACCCGAGACCACACCTCAGCCAGGACCTTGTGCAGGGCTTGCTTGGGCCAAGGTACATGATCCAGGAAAGCTGAGCTCAAGAAAAATGAATGCAATGCTGAGTGTGGTGGCTCGTGGCTCGTGCTTATAATCCCAGCTAATCAGGAGGCTGAGGTGGGAGGATTGCCTGAGCCCAGGAGTTCGAGGCTGTGGTGAGCCATGATTGCGCCACCGCACTCCAGCTTGGGTGACAAAGGGCCCTGTTTCTTAAAAAGAAAAAAAAAAAGAAAGGAGGGAGAAATTAATTCCCTGCCTGATGAAAAACTGGTCTATGGGTCCCAGAGGATCTCGAGCATTTCCCCTTCTGTACCTTTCCTCGTCCTGTTGCCTCCGCCTGGAATGCCTGTTTTAAGTAACTGGTGAGGATGGCCATGATGGCCATACACTTTATCCAAACTAGAGCACTTTGAGAGTGAAAGAGGATTATGCCAGGACAACAGGCAGAAGCCGGGACCGTCCAGGGCAAACCAAGGCTGCCTCCACTCCACGCATCAGTTCCGCCCTCTGGGGAAGGCCCTGTCCACCTACTTCCCACTGCCATCTTCCCTAAGAAGGCCTGCCGTCCCCTGAGCCCACTGCACATGATAGGGACCATTCCGCCTCATGTGTTGTCATTGGGTTACCTGTGTTATCCTCCTCACTGGATCACGGACTTCTCAAAATCAGGGACCAGGTCAAGGGGCTTGGTATTCGGGAGGTGCTTATGAAATTCTCATAAGATTGAGGAATTCCTACAGACTGAAAGTCAAAGGTAAATCTGGATCATGCATGAGGCCTCATCTAGGTACCAAGGGCCTTGTGAGAGATGTCACGAAGGCATTTCCTGAAGCACTCATTACTTTTTCTTCTACCCATGACCCTCCTGCACGAAGCTCAGCATGTTGATATCCTAGAAGATACATGTGTGGACAAACATATTTAGAGTTCCAAGTGTCCAGAACCTTCCGGGAATTCTAGCCAGCACAGGTAGCAAAATACCTTTCACCCAGCATTGTGGGGAGCATCTCCAAACTGAATGTATCTGGAGTTCAGAACCGTGACTTTCTGATTCATTTCTAATTCAAATCCTTCCCAGATTGATGTCTTCCCATTAAGACCCTACTCTATGGTAATTGCTTTACTAGGAACAGCGTTGAGATATTCTTGAGCTGACATTTTCCCCTCCTGTTTTCCAGGATCAGTACAAGTTCTGCTATGAGGTGGCCCTAGAATACTTGAATTCTGGCTGATGGCGTAAACAGCTCTGCAAACAATCCCTTTCATACCACGAAGCCAAGACGTTCCATGGTATTTGTGCAAAAGAGATGAAGACTTCTCAATATGCTTATTTTGCTTTGCATAATTGGCTCTTTTTAAGAGCCCAAGAAAGTGTTTCTAAAACTGCTTGCACTGCCCAATCCCAGTAATGCTGCTGCCTGACAGAAACACACACACAGCCACAGTCGCCAAATCCCGTACTCCTTGCCACCGGCTTCCTAGAGCAGCGTAGACATCTGGTAAACTGAAGAGCACAACTATATTCTTATGAAGGAATTTGTACCTTTGGGGTATTATTTTGTGGCCCGTGACCCTCGTTATTGTTACAGCTGAGTGTATGTTTTTGTTCTGTGGAGAATGCTGTCTGGCATTATGATAATATATTATTTTAGGTAATATTTGTACTTTAACATGTTGCATAATATATGCTTATGTAGCTTTCCAGGACTAACAGATAAATGTGTAATGAACAAAGATATGTTGTATGAGTCGTCGTTTCTATCAGATTTGTATTGTTTCCAAGGGAAAAGCTTGGGGGAGGACTCAGTTCACAAAATGTAAAACTCTACGATCAGATTCACGGACCCAGAGCTTTTCCATGTGTTTATATTGTAAATATTTTTGATTTCATCAAATTATTTATTCATTAAAAGAAATTTTTGTGAAGCACAGTGAGTGACAATCATTTTTCTTAAGGCCTGGAAACGATTTTCTGTATGATGTTACTTTATGTGAATTCTCATCTCAATAAATGATGACCCGTGAGCAGCCGTGGCGTGTTCCTGGTGTCCCAGCGCACAGGCGGTGGAGACCGCACCCAACACGCCAGCGCACAGTGGGAGAGAGTGCGGCGGGGGCCTGTTTGCCGGAGCAGGTAGAGTAGAGTTTTTTGAGAGAGAGTGTTCATCACTGAGAGCACTGGGCCCATCAGGGTGGCCTGCCCTGGTGCCGAGGAGGCTCAGCCATGAGCCTGCGCCATGGGGCATGAGCCCTGACCTTGTGGGGCAGCCAGGCCAGGGGCCATGGCAGGGACTTGCTAACTGGAGCATCCTCTTCCTTTCTCTGTTTCCCCTCAGTCTGCAAGGGATACTATCTCTCTTCTCTGTGCCTCAGGCCAACCTAAGACTTGCTGAGAGAAAGTTTTTAAAGGGTTAGAGAATCAGAGTACACTGAAGGACACTGCGCTGAACAAGTTCCCACCAGAGCGCCTGCTCCGTGCCACCCCGGGCTCTGGCTGCTGATACAGAAGGCGGGTACACGGTGGCCTTGCAGCTTGCATTTAGCTTGGGTTTTAGGCTGTGTTAATGATTGCCAAGAGCTGACAGAGACAAAACTCTGTCCAACACCTCTTGTGAGCCAGATACCATGCAGAGCACCTTCCTGTGTGGCAGTGCGTGCTCCCAAAACATGAGGCAGGTACGACTACGAAACCCACCTGACAGATGAAGAAACTCAAGCTAGAAAAGACTGAATAACCCGTCCAAAGTCACACTGGCTAGCAAGTGCCAGAAGCCTCCAGAGCCCGTGGGAGGTGGAAGAGCAGTACCCTCACCGCGGCAGAGGAGCAGAGTCTGCTGGCGCCGAGACACAGGCTGGCCCGCCACCCCCTGTGGGAAGTGGAGAGGCTTGAGAGCACTGTTCCTGCCTGCGCTGGGGATCTTGGTGACCAAAGACTTCAAGGGCAGAGGTTGCCCTCCAAGAGGACTGACCTGGACATCTGCATGTTAGACCTTTACTGCTTTGCTGTATCCTGAGCAATCTATATGCTCCGATTGGTGTAAGTTTCTCTAGACCCCTCCTTAAACTGGATGAGTGGGACCCTGTCCTCCCCCAGGAAGAGCTGGCTGCAGCAGAGCTTCGAGTCTGTACTCAATGCCTCACATTCAGACTCCTCCTGGAGGATGGCCCCTCGCCATCCCACCCGGTTCTCTTTGCTAAGCTCCTAAAAGACTAGCAGGCTGCTATTTTTCTGTCCCTCTTCCAAATGATTTCTCCAGGATATAGGAATAGGGATGAAGACATATGGACCGCTGTACCCTTTGTGGGTGAGTTGGGCCCTGACCAGGAGAGCCCTTGGCCCTCCGTGATCATGGCAGTGTGGCTCTGGGCTCCAGTCCGTCAGCCTGGGTGACAAGACAGCTCATCTGAGCATGGCGAGGAAGTGACCTCAGATGTGCGAGTCTAATGACACAGCCACTTCCCAGTCATTCCCTGCGTCGTCATACCCTGGTCTCGCATGGTAGCCAGTTGTTTTCAATCTCTTGGATTTTTATCTTTCTTTCGCTTATTTCACCTTTTAGCAGAAACAGTGATAGAAAAAAAGGCACAGGCATTTTGTGGCTTTTTCAGATTTCCCACGAGGCCTCACAGCGTGGTTGAGACCTGTTATTTCCAGTACACAGAGAAAGTCTCTGCCCCTCGCAAGCAAGAGGAGCCACCCTCTTGGCTGAGAGTCCTTCTCTGTGTTCTCACAGTGCTCTGGATTCCCCTCTGTTGTGGCATCCAGAACCCCCCAGACACTTCAAAGCCTGTGACCGCTCTGGAAGCTGATGGTCCTGCCCCCGACTCCCTGGCACGGTCCCCCCCAAAGTCAGCTTCACAGCAGCACCTTATGATGCTTTTGTAACATGTCAGCACAGCAAGACTGAGGTGCATTTCCAGAATTCCATTCTCTGTATATTTCCAGATGGGGTGCGCTGCAGAGGTCATTTGGTGTAAGACGTAGAGGCAGGAGGGAAACAGCAGCCGTATTGTTTTTACACTCAGAAAGTGGAGCAGCTGTGGGCCCACAGGTGGATAGCAATGGTGTGAGCTCCTCCACCTCTCTCCTAAGGGCCCTCCCAGCCTCTGCTCACTGGGTCAAGACTCATGCCTGCATTTTTAGGTTTTGTTAAGGTATCCTAGTGCCAGGACTAAAATGTGCATTAGTTACCTTCTGCTGGATAACAAATTGTCCCCAAAGTTGGAAACTGAACAATGAACATTTGTTATCTCATACCATTTCGGTGGGTCAGAAGTTCAGAAATGATTTAGTTGGATGATCCTGGCTCAAAGATCGCTCATGAGGTGGCCATCAAAATGGGTCAGGGCCGCAGTCATCTGAGAGCTTGACTGGAGCTGGAAATAAACTTCTAAGGTAGCTCAGTCACAGGCCTGGCAAAGTGCAACTGGCTGTTGATGGGAGGCCCCAGTTTCCCCCCATGTGGGCATTTCCACAGCTGCTTAACTGTCCTCACAGCATGATACTGGCTTCTTCCAGGAATTCAGAAAGGAACAAGGCAGAAGCCACAATTTCTTCTACGATCTAGCCTTGGAAATCATATACTGTCATTGCCACAATATCCTATAGTTTCAAAAGTCAGTCCTATTCACTATGGGAGGGGACTGCACAAATACCAGGGCATGGGGATCACTGGAGTCATCTGGGAGGTTGGCCACCACCTGCTGGCCAGCTGCAGACCTCCCACATCAGCCAGCCCCTCAGCATCTGCAGGCTGGTTGGCTGGAGCTTAGCAAATCTCATCCCTGGAACATCTGGATTGCCAGTCAAGGCTCCTCCCATATACCATCCCCTCTGTCCTGCTATGCATTTTCATCCTACCACCTTCTACTGTGGACAGTGCTCCAAGTCGTTTGTAGTATGCCCTAAGAAAACTTCATTCCATTGTAAATAAACTTGATTAACACAGGCTTGATTAACGAGGCTCTCTTTCCCCAAATTCACGGTAATGACCCCTCTGAAACTTTCTCAAATAGAGGTAAGTCATTCTTTCATGTCTCAAAGATTTAATCAATTTCAACAACCACCCTCATACTCTACTTGAGCTGATGGCCACACCCTGCAGCCTGTCACCTTGAACTGCCTGACCTCTGAAATCTTGAATAAACATGCCAAATTCTGACTCCAACCTCTTCAACTGCTAGCTTTCTCTTCACGTTATTCTTTTATTCTTGTTCTTTGTATTTATGGAAACCTCCAGTCCAATCCTGAGTGCTGCACCCTTTCTTACCTTTTCCACAGAACAACCCAAGCCCCATGATGTATCACTTCAACCAGTTTTGCTAACACCTCTCAATGCCCTTGACACTTCATACTTCCATCATATCCACTCTACAAATGGTTAATTTTAGAGAAACTCTTCTAGGACTTTTGATCTCAGACAAACTAGGGTAACAAAAACCAGTTTACCCTCCTAAGTGTAAGAAATAACTGGGAAATATATATATTTTTTAAAAATGGTGTGCAAGATACTGGACATCAGGCAATGGAGGATAACAATCTCCAAGAAACAGGAAACAAATTAGGTGACCCCTAGGATTGCCCCAGCTTATGGCCTGAGAGAACTTCTAGAACATGGGTGCAGGGAGGGGGGAATCCAGGTGGAGTCACATGGTTTCTCTTATTTGAGGAGATAAGGCTGAAAGTCAAAAAGGCCAAAGTGCCAAAGATCAGCAGAGCAGAGTATGAGACATAGAGCTACGTAGAGAAAGAGTTCTGAAGATCCCAGAGTGTTCCCCGCAAGTCTTTAGCTAAGTACTGATCACAACAAGCTTGTAAGGACATTACAAAGAAAAAAGAAACACCCAAAAAGATTAGAAGGAACAATACTCAGAGTTCACACAGGCCAGAATAGTTCCTGTTTCTTTTGAATAGAGCACCCACTCACTACAATAGAGACTCTGTAGTGGGGCAAAATTACCTCTGGGCTAAGCACAGCTGTGGGCCTGCCTAACGAAGCAATAACTGAGGCATCCAACTGTTTCCAAGTAACTTAATTGCACCTCAGAACAAAACTCAAGAACATTTACAGGAATACAAAAATATCCAGCACCCAAGAAAGTAAAATTCACAATGTCTGGCATCCAATCCAAACTTACTAGGCACACAAAGAATCAGGAAAACATGACATATGATGAGGAGAAAATCAACCAATGAAACTGATTCAGAAATAATACAAATGAATTAGTAGACAAGCACATTAAAGCAGTTGTTTCATAACTGTACTCCAGATTATCAAAAAGAGGAAAGATTTAGCATGTATGGCAAAGACATGGAAAATATTTTTTAACGACCCAAATTGAACTTCAAGAGATGAAAACTACAAAGCCTGAGACAAAAAAAATTTATATACTAAATGTGGTAAACAGCAGATTAGGTGCCAAAGAAGAAAAAATGAGCAAACTTGAAGACATCAGTAAAAACAATCTAAAAACACAGAAAGACAATATTGGCAAAAAAAAAAAAAAAAAATGAAGAGAGCATGAATGAACCATTGGAGTCTCAGTAAAGTTAGGGAGAAGGGGCAGAAAAAAAATTGGTGAAATAATGGCCCAAATTTTCAAAACTGGGTGGTAATTATAAACCCACATATCCAATAAGCTCAAAAAACCCTCAAGAACAAGAAACATGAAGAAAACTATACTAAGGTACATCATAATCAAATTGCTTATAACCAATGACAAGGAGAAAATCTTATAAGCAGCCAGAGAGGACTCACTCTGTGCAGGGAAAGATAAGAATGACAGCAGACTTCAAATACATTGAAAGTCAGAAGATAGTAGAACAGCAATTTAAAGTTCTGAATGAATTTTTTTAATATCAACCAACAATTCTATACCCAGAAATGATATTTTCCAAAGTAAAATACAGAAAATTTCCAACAAAGAAAAGTTGAAAGAATTCATCCCCAAAAGGCCCATGATACAAGAAATAAAGCGAATGATCTCAAATAGAAATCTGCAAAGGAATGAAGAGCACTGGAAACAGTAATTAAATGGAGAAGTATAAAATACTTTTTTCTTTCCACCTCCCAGCACAGCAGGCATTCTCAGGATACACTAAGGCTGAGGAAAAGGGAGGTGGCAAAGGGTCAAGGTCCTGGTCCCTCTCATCCAAATGCCCAGCCAGATAGGAGGGAGTCGTAATGTCTGGTAGCCACCATGCCGGGTCAGACTCCACTGGGACGAGCCCCTGCTCCTCAGCCTCTTTGGTGACTTTTGCCTCCTTGTCCTTATCGTCTTCCCCATTGCCCCCGCTGTGGCAGCTTCGGCAGTGGTGCTGTTGTCCAGCGGGGCGGCCCAGGCCACCAGCTTGGATAGCCTTGGGGCCCAGTGTGGCCTGTGTTGGTGGTGCCCACCGTGTCAGGCAGTGGCAGGGTGCTGTCCATAGTCCTGTCCCGGCTCAGCTGCATGCCCAGGCCCAGTGCTGGTATAGGAGGCAGCAGCTGTAGCCTAGGCAGCAGCAGGAAGCAACCTCTGCTTGCCCCTCCCCTCTCCAACAGGCTCATCAACTCATATAAGGACAACAGCAATGATTTCATATGCCCCATCTGCTTTGATATGATTGAAGAGGCATACATGACAAAATGTGGCCACAGCTTTTGCTATAAGTATATTCGTCAGAGTTCAGAGGACAATAATAGATGTACCAAGTGTAACTATGTTGTGGACAATACTAACCATCTGTTTCCTAATTTGTTGGTGAATGAGCTCATTTTCAAACAGAAGCAAAGATTTGAGGAAAAGAGGTTCAAATCGGACCACTCAGTGAATAGCACCAATGGCCACAGGTGACAAATATTTCAAGATTTTTTGGGAACTGACCAAGATAACCTTGATTTGGCCAATATCAACCTCATATTGAAGTTACTAGTGCAGAAGAAGAAACAACTGGAAGCAGAATCACATGCAGCCCAACTATAGAATCTTACACAATTCCTCAAGATTGCAAGAAGAAATAAGAGAGAGCAACTGGGACAGTTCCAGAGGAGCTAGGTGTTTTGGAAGAGGATATTAAAAGAGTGGAAGAAATGAGTGGCTTATACTCTCCTGTCAGTGAGGATAGCACAGTGCCTCAACGTGAAGCTCCTCCTGCATCACACAGTAGCATTATGGATTCCACACAGTATAGCCAACATCCAGGTTTCAGTGGCAGTTCTTAGACAAAGAAACAGCCTTGATATAACAGCACGTTAACATCAAAATGAAAATGGTCCACTGCTCATTTTGAAGACCTGGAGCACTGTTACTTTTCTACAAGGATGTCTCATATCTCAGATGATAGTTGAACTGCAAGCCAATTGGATGAATTTCAGAAATGCTTGTCCAAGGTTACTCAATATAAATCAGTATGAACGTCAGCCACATTATCATGCCCTAGTGATCTCTATAGTGATTCCAGGATAGTCTCTGGTATTGAATTTGACCAGGATTGTGACTATTTTGCAATTGCTGAGGTTACAACGAAGATTAAAGTCTATGAATATGGCACAGTCATCCAGGATGCAGTGGATATTCATTACCGTGCAAATGAAATGACCTCAATTCCAAAATCAGCTGTATCAGCTGGAGTAGTTATCATAAGAACCTGTTAGCTAGCAGTGATTATGAAGGCATTGTTATCCTGTGGGATGGATTCACAGAACAGAGGTCAAAGGTCTAACAGGAGCATGAGAAGAGGTGTTGAAGTGTTTAATTTGATGGATCCTAAACTCCTGGCTTCGGGTTCTGATGATGTAAAAGTGAAGCTGTGATCTACCGGTCTAGACAACTCAGTGGCAAGCACTGAGGCAAAGGCTGATGTGTGCCGTGTTAAATTCAGCCCCTCTTTCAGATGCCATTTGGCTTTTGGCTGTGCAGATCACTGTGTCCATTACTATGATCTTCGTAACGCTAAACAGCCAATCGTGGTATTCAAAGGACACCAAAAAGCAGTCTCTTATGCAAAGTTTGTGAGTGGTGAGGAAATTGTCTCTGCCTCAACAGACAGCCAGCTAACACTGTGGAATGTAGGGAAACTGTACTGCCTACATTCCTTCAAGGGTCATATCAATGAAAAAAACTTTGTAGGCCTTGCTTCCCATGGAGAGTATATAGCTTGTGGAAGTGAGAACAACTCTCTCAACCTGTACTATAAAGCACTTTCTAGGACTTCACTAACTTTTAAGTTTGATACAGTCAAAAGTGTTCTGGACAAAGAACGACAAGAAGATGATACAAATGAATTTGTTGGTGCTGCGTGCTGGAGGGCACAACCAGATGGAGAGTTCAATGTGCTGATTGCTGCTAACAGTGAGGGTACAATTAAGGTGCTAGAATTGGTATGAAGGGTTTACTCAAGCCTAATTGTACTTGATCCTGCTGAAATACATCTGCAGCTGACAATGACAGAAGAAACAGAAAATGTCATGTGATGTCTCTCCCCAAAGTCATCATGGGTTTTGGATTTGTTTTGAGTATTTTTTCTTTTTCTCTTTTTCCTCCTTTGTGACCTTTGGGACATTGGGAATACCCAGTGAACTCTCCACCATCAGTGCAACTCCACGGACATTGCTACTGTTGGTGCTGTGGTTGTGGTTATCTAATTTTTGTGATAGGGAAACACATTCTTTTAAATAAAAATAAATAACAAAAAAGTTTATTGAGCCACGAATAAATAAATATGTATATATTACTTTTTTGTTATTTAAATATTTTTAAAAGATAGTTTTTACATAAAAATACTGTATGTAGGTTATAACATGCAGAAGTAAAAGGCATAACAACAATAGCTGGGAGGGGAAAAATTGAAGTATTCTGCTATAAAATTCTTCTACTATGCATGAAGTATAATATCACCAGAAGGTAGACAGTGATAAGTTTAAGATGTACACATACACCCTAGAGCAACCACTATAATAACACAGCAAAGAGTTATGGTTACTAAGCCAACAAAAAAGATAAAATGGAATCTAAAAGAGACTCAATTAATCCCAAAGAAGGCAGAAAAAGAGGGAAAATGGAATAAGGAACAGATGGGATGAACAGAAAACAAAGAGCAAGATGGTAGATTTAAACTTAACTATATCAATAATCACATTAAAATGTAAATGGGCTAAACACCCCAATTAAAAGTCAGAGATTATCAGATTGAATAAAAAGAAAGATCCAACTATATGCTGCCTACCAGAAACCCACTTTAAACATTAAAAAAAACAACAACGAATAAAGAAAGCCATCCAGCTGCTTTCTTCGATACACCAAGCTGTTGAGAGCAGCTAGGAAAAAAAAATTACACAAATGAGTATCTTATTGCTGCTATAAATTCATGGTATTCATCTTTCTTTTTGCACTCCTCATGGCCATTAATCTAAGGTTTCTCCACACTAAAGCTGCCTATGCTATAGCAATGGCATTCTTCCCTACTCCACAGGAAAAATAAGCTGTTCACCCTCATACCTGTTATGTTTCCACACCCATCCTTACCCCATGTTTGCCAAATTCAGAGAAACAGGAATCATGTCCCTCCTTCAAAAGACAAGTCTTAAGAGCAGGAATGGCCTCTGAGGCCCCACGGGGACAGGAGGCGCGGGTTGCTTCCTCTCCCCCGGGAGGTCCTTCTCACTGCCTCTGTATTTCACACCCCATTTCCCCAGGTGCTTGATCAGAGAACCTAAGCATTCTCAGACAACCTCCTAAATATCTCATAGATCCATTCTGATCTCTCTAATTCCACTGGCAGGGTGCTTCCAAGCCTCATTTATCTGGTTTCTACCTGACCGGCAAACTCTTCTCCTAGTATTTCATCCTGTTCCTCCAATCCACCCTCCGGTCTGCACCCAGACTGATCCTTCAGAAAGCCAAATGTGAAGCTGTCACTCACCCCTGCTTCCCACTCCCTGCCTTCCCACTGACTTTGAGACAAAGCTCTGGCTCTTCAGCCAGCCTCATGTGGCCAGTCACCTCATTCCACTCCAGCCTCCCTGCTCCTAGGGGCCACAGTCCTCCTTCAGGTCCTCTGCATCTCAGCTGTTTCTTATCTCAAAACACTGGCATATGCTCTGCCCTCAGCCTTGAAAGCAACTGCACCCTCTCTCCATCTCCTCCCCATACCCATCCTCCAGCTTTAGTGGCATGACTTATCCCACAAACACAGGGCATGCAAGTTTCACTGTCAAAACCTTCTTCCAGTCAACTTATATCTGACTCCAGCCCTATCACGTCAGGCTGGAGGAAAATTAGATCTCCATCTTTCCTGAGGCTTTCACTCTACCCTACCCTCCAAATTTTACAGAATCCTGGGGTCTTATGCTGGGAAGCCCCCAGTGTCCAGTCAGCATTCATCAGTCTGCCTCTGTCTGTGATTGCCTGGAAACCCCTGTCCAGTCCGTGTGGTCATGTGACCTGCAGGCTCCACTGTTTCCTGGAACTGCCTGGACCACAGGACACTGGGGAAGGCGGGGCAGCCGGGTGGCCAGAGCGCTTTCCTCTGTGTGCACCACCCAGACAGCCTCTCTGGGGTCCTGCCACCTCCTGGGGTTACAACGACAGATGGCTGCATAGTTCGCTCATTCTCTCTCCACAGTCCTGAGACATTGTTTCTCTCTTGTGCAACATCTCCCAGTCTCTCTCCCTCTCCCTTGGGGACACCTGTAACAACTATTTCCGTGTGCTCTCCTCCCATCAGCAAAGGTCCTGGAAGCTAAGACTCAGAAAGCCTCACTTCCTGCTTCCAGGGGGAAAGGGAAATGATAACAGAAAGGAAACACCAACTCAGAAAGGTATCCTGCCTCATTCCAGAGAGCCTTCCCTGGCCCCGCAGGCTACGCTCACTGATCTGTCTCTTAGGACTCTTCTCCCTCCTTTCTAACGCTCAGTGTCCCCGTATCCACATGTTCAGTGTCTGAGTCACCCACCAGACTGGAAGCCCCGTAGGGCCCGGAACCTCGCACAGTGCCTGCCACTTCGTGTTTCTTAGTACTGGTGGAATAAGTGGACGAAGGCAAGAATCAACAAACAGTACACTTGCTAGCCCTTTTGCATGCACAGGCAAAACCTATATACTTGGAGAATCTGTTCTGGGTTTTGACAAACTCTGAAACACCCAGAAAAAAAAAATGCTTGCTCTTTCTCGAGAAACTGCTGTAAAGCCCAGGCTAGAAAGGATAAACGAATCGATTATTGGTCTTGGTCCTGATAGAAAAAATTGTGGAAAGCCAAAGGAAAGGTACCTGTTTTAAAGGAAGGGAGCTTAAATGCAGGCAAACAGCAGACAACATGTCATTGTCACTTGTTTTTATTCTAGCTAATGGCGTTTAAATGGCTGTGGTGATACAGTGTCTCAGCCCCGGGTGACATACACTCTGTAAAGGGAAGTCTGAAGTGTGGGAGCAACCACTGCGCAGTCTATTGTGTCCCACATCAGAATAACAACTCTTACCTCCTCTCCAGCACTCGTGCTTAGGGGAGCGGTGGTGCTTTCAAAATAGGTCCACAAATTCTCTGCTGAACTTCCTTGCAAGAGGTGGAGGCTAATTCCCATCTTCTTGAATATGGGCTGGACTGAGTGACTCAGTTGTAACAAGGAGGACAAAGTGGAATGAAGGTGTACAATTCCAGGATGAGGTCATGAGAAGGCACAGGGGTGAATGCCCCTTTGGAGAAGCCCCACAGGTGAGGAACCGAGGCCTCCAACCAACAGCCTGCGAGGACCCAACAGTCATAGACTGAGTGGGAAGTGGATCCTCCAGCCCCAGGCAATCCAATGACCTGAGCCCCAGCCTACACCTTGACTGCAAGCCCATGAGAGACACTGCACCAGAGCCTCCCACCCAAACCATACTGACTCCCGGCTCTCCAAAACTGTGCAAGATCACTAATATTTGTCATTTTAAGCTGTGAAATTTTGAGGGTGATTCTGTACCTCTGGCTTAGGCTCTAGTTCTGGCATCCAGTTCTGGAGCTTCCAGAGAGAGGTACTTCTAGCCTAGAAACTTAAAGGTGTAGGTCAAAGTTCCTTATAGTCCAGGTTCTGGAAACTTCTACCCATGGGGTATTTCCCCAAGTGTGGTACACAAGATGATTGTAGACGGTGTAAAGATGAGCGTTTATTTTCATAACACTTCTGAATTTAGTTTACTATGTATTGGAAAGTGCTGGTTTTCCACTTTGGAAAAGTGATGGATTTCTTAGTGTCTAAGGGGAATTTGTGCAGGGAAAGGAATGCTCACTAGTAACTGTAATTTAGGCAATGTACCAATTATTAATCTTTGGAATTTATTAGATAATTAGCATTCCTTGAGATAGTAAATAATCAACACTGCCCTCAATATTTATACTTACTTACAACTAATAATAAAAAATTATGGATTTAGCAAAACAAATTTTCCCAATCAATAAAAACCTAGATTGCAAACTTAACCCAGCACTTTTAGGCATTTAATTAAAATCTCAATTCTAACATATTAACTTCCTTCAATGTTCTAAGACCCTTCAAATGCAAACGGGTCCCACACACGAAAAATAGATTACAAAATTGATTAATACCCTTACTCCAAAAGTAGTTACAACAATGTGGATACCAAGACTTTAATCAGTGTCCTTTTTTGATCCTCTTCTGCCTGTATATTTTCACTGTTACATTCTTTACATTGTCCTAAGATTTCAGTAACTACGAGTTCAGTAACTCCTATTTTTCACCTTTCTGGAATTTCACAAATTTTACCAGACTCTAAAGTAAGAGAATATTTTCTTGATCCCACTGGGACTTGGCAGGTCTCGTATAGGTGACCTGTTGATTTTTGGTCAGGACATGGTTATACAGACCAAGCAGATTCAAACCTGAGCTTGGCCATCAGGATGTTTCTTTTTATTACAAAGAAGCTGCACTGGTTATACCCTGGGACTTCTATGTTCCTGTCTTCCTTAGTGATGGTAACTTTGGAGACTTGGTGTCTTTCCCAGGAATGAAATGGTCTTTAAGTTTTGTATTTGACCTCTCCTTATTTTCCAATAATTATGATTTATTATTCTGGTCTATTAGCATAATTGGAAGCTTATGGGCATATGTCTTATTAGTATCTCTTTATAATTAGTAGAGTTATCCGGAGGTTTCCTCCTTTGAGAAAAGATGGAGTAAGTCTGGAGTTGGCTCATTCTTCTTTTAAGGACATTTGACCGCCTCGTTCTGCAGGAACGCATGTTTGACTCCTCTTTAACTGGTTACTGTGTGAGAGCAGCAAGACTGACCAACAGCTGGGGCACTCCCCATCTGCCATCCACATGTTCCTGGAATTACGCCGTTCCTTTTTATGCTGTGATGATTTTAACTGACCACCAATTTCAGGTCACTCTTTCCTGCTCATGCTGGTCCGTCAATGTAACTGCTAAATAGACATGTGTTTGCCAAAGAAACAAGACACCCACAGACAGCAGCACTTTTCCACTATTGAAAATAATAAGGATGAGGCATATTCTATTAAACTCACTCTTTAAATCACTCCATTTTTAATACTTAATATTACCTGTCCTGACATTCTTTTCTTGCCCCCAAATATACCTGCAGGCTGTACAGGAAACATAGCGGCTTCTGCTTCTGGGGAGGCCTCAGGAAGCTTCCAATCATGGTGGAACGAGGCATCTCACATGGCAAGAGCAGGAGGAAGAGAGGTTGGGGGAGGTGCTACACACTGTTAAACAACCAGGTCTTGTGAGAACTCACGTACTATCACGAGACAGCACCAAGGGCACAGTGCTAAACCATTCACGAAGGATCCACCCCCATGATCCAATCGCCTCCCACCAGGCCCCACCTCCAACACTGGGGATTGCAATTCCACACAAGATTTAGTGGGGACACAGAACCAAATCCTATCAACCCTCAACAGAGTCTTTTTTTCTTTTAGTTGGAGAATGATGTTAGAGACTAAAATCTGGGTCCCAGGCACGTGTGTGAGCTGTGATGTTGGAAAAATGCTGTTTCTGATGTTGCTACTGGAACATTTTTTCTAAGAGTTGCCATTTCTTTTAAAATCGTATCTTCACATTGACTTATCCGAATTGGTGTATGATAATACTAGCAGATCTTTCTAATAGCATGAGTCCACCAACCACCACGACATTCTCTCTAGGATTGATGTGCTATAGAGATATAGTTTCCTTTTGAAATATCATTTAACATCAAAAAGTGCAATGGTTAAAAAATACATTGCAAATAATAGTACAGGCAGTACTGGAATATGACAAGCAACTTGAGTGTGAACTGTGAACGAGCAAAGCTAAGCAACACCTGCAAAGCAAGCTCTGAACTTGCTCACTGGTCTGACCACCTCGGAGGCCCTCTCATGCAACATGTTGGATTGAGTTCCTGGGGTTGCCACAGCAAAGCATCATAGGCTTGGGCTGGAAACAGCAGAAATGTATTGTCTCAGTTCTGAAGGCTGAAGTCCTCAGTCAAGGTACAAGCAGCACCTTGCTCCCTTGAAACCTGTCAGGGAGACATTTCCTTGCCTCCTCCGAGCTTCCGGTGTGGCTGGCCATCCTTGGAGTCCTTGGTTTGCAGTTGCAGCGCTTCAGTCACTGCCTCTTTCTTCACACAGCCATCTCCCCTGCATGTCTGTATGTGTCCGTGTTTCTTTTCCTTTTATAGGATGCCAGTCATATTGGATTAAGGGCCCACCCTACTTCATCTTAACTAATTACATCTACGCTTATTTCCAAATAAGGTCACATTCACAGGCATTGGGGTGACGACTTCAACATACCTTTTTTAGGAGCATAATTCAACCCATAACAACAGGCTTGTCAGGAAGCAGAGCTCAGCCTTGGCCCGATGCACATTCTGGGTCTGCCCTTCATTCAAGGTCAGCAAGTGCAGAGGCTGCAGGTATTGAGGTTAGAGACGCTCATCCTGGCTCCGTGTGGGCCCCAGGCTCATGCCACAGGCCTCAAGCCCATCTTCAGCCTCTGGGCTGGACCACAGGGGCCACAGCTTTCTCCTTTAGGTCATCAGGGCAGGATCTCAACCGGAGGGTGGTTGGCTGATCAGAATTCAAACTGAGAGTGGAGAGGTAGTTTGGAAGAAGAAACTTATTTCTACCTTAGAGTTTCCTGAACTATAAAACGAAGGTTTTAGGCTAATTCAGAGGTTTTCCTACTTCACTCTGAGGAGTGATCTCAAGGTCATGTGCAGAAAGAGTGGAGGCTGAGTTCCACGAGAGCGATACTTTCTGTTCTTTCTCCATCTGTGCAACTGTCTACTCTGCACCAAAATCAAGGCTAGGTTCTTTGTGCATATTTATTCTCCTTAACCTTTTTTTTTTTTTTTTTGAGACAGAGTCTCACTCTGTCACCCAGGCTGGAGTGCAGTGGTGCAATCTCAGCTCACTGCAACCTCCACCTCCCGGGTTCAAGCGATTCTCCTGCCTCTGCCTCCCAAGTAGCTGGGATTATAGGCGCCTACCACCACGCATGGCTATATTTGTATTTTTAGTAGAGATGGGTTTTCACCATGTTGGCCAGGCTGGTCTCGAACTTCTGACCTCAGGTGATCCACCCACTTCGGCTTCCCAAAGTGCTGGGATTACAGGCATGAGCCACCATCTCCGGCCTACTCTCCTTAACTTTTAAATAAGCCTATGATATAGATGCTCTCCCCACTTTTTAGAGCAAAACAGACTCAGAATAATTTTTCGAGGTCACTTGAATGTTGCCTGAGATGCGTTCGATCATCGGTGTGTGTTTTGTATTTTATTTGGCAGCAATGAGCAAAGTGGTCTCAGTTCCCACCCCGGGGAATGAACAATCTAGTCGGGGAAGAAATTTTAAAACCACAAAAGTGAATAAATTACAGGTCACAGAGAACACTGTACAGATGGGGCACGTGGAGGACATAAGCCAAGTTCAGACGAGGGTTCTGATGACAGCCTCTGTGAGGTTGTCAGGGGAGAGCAGCCCAGGCTGGGCGCCTGGAGAAGTGCAGGAATTGGAACGCTCCGCGCTGCTGGTGGGAAGGCGAGTGGTCCTGCCGCTGTGGGAAACAGTGCCGTGTTTCCTCAGAAACGCTAAATAGAGAAGCATCTCATGATCCAGCAATTGCTCTTCCGGGTATTTGCGCAGAAAAACTGAAAGTAGGGAGTCGAACAGATATTAGTTGGTAGAGTTTGGATGTTTGTCCCCACCCAAATCTCATGTTGAGGTGTGATCCCCAGGGCTGGAGGTGGGGCCTGGTGAGAGGTGTTTGGGTCGTGGGGACAGATCCCTCATGGCTTGGTGCTGGCCTAGAGATAGTGGGTAAGTTCTCATGAGATCTGGTTGTTTAAAAAGTGCGCGACACCTCCCCAGCCCCCACCGTTGCCCCTGCTTTCGCCATGTGATGTGCCTGCTCCCGTTTCGCCTTCCACCATAGTCAAAGCTCCCCGAGGCCTCTCCAGAAGCTGAGCAGATGCCGGCACCGTGCTTCCTGTACAGCCCGCAAAACCGTGAGCCCACAAAACCTCTTTTCTTTATAAATCACCCAGTCTTGGGTATTCCTTTATAGCAATGCAAGGACAGCCTAACACATTGGCACACCCATGTTGATAGCAGCACTACTCACAATAGTCAAAAGTTTCCATTGGTGGAAGAAAGGATTTTTAAAATGGGCATATACACATACAGAAATACTATTACTGTTCAACCTTAAAAAGGAAGGAAATTGTGACTTCTGCTACAACGTGGATGAACTTGAAGGCATTATGCTGAGTGAAGTGAGCCAGTCACGAAAGATCAAATACTTTCTGATCCCACTGGCGTGATGTCCTGAGAGCAGTCGCATTCCTAGAGGTAGAAAATAGAGTGGGGGCCACCAGAGGCTGGGGATGGGTGGGCTGAGAGGGTTCGTGTTTGACGGGTACAGAGTTTCACTTTGGGAGGATGAAAAAGTTCTGGAGAAGGATTGGTGACAGTTGTATGATAATATGAATTTACTTAATGCCACTGAAGTGTCCACTTAAATGATGTAAATAGTCAATTTTATGTTACATGTATTTTAGCACAATGATATAAAACAAAATACTTTTCTCCCTCCTGTTCAGGTGAAGGCAGTGCCTCAGAGTAAAGGAGTGCTCTCCCAGCTCTGGGCCTGCACGGCTCACAGGCGGCCTTCTGTGCTGGTGACAGCCTCCCTCGTGGGTCCCCTCTCCTCACTGTCCCCAGGCCCGGTTCCAGTCACAGCCTTGCCCCTGCAGGGCCCTCGGGCTCTGGGGAAAACAGTCTGAAAATCCCTGGGCCTTGGATTTCCTCTGCATGTAAGGCCCATGGGTTGAGGGTTTGCCTGGGTAGGCTTTGAAGTGTCTGGATTTTTCTCAGCCCGGAAGAGAAACGCCGATGTCTCATGGGACAGAGGCGGGACATTTGCTCATGGAAATCTCTAAGCCCTCTCATCAGTTTGGATCCTCCCAGCTCACCATGGCCACAGCAGCCCCCGGGCCTGCACTGTCTCTCGGTGGGAGCTCATCCTTCAGGAAACATCTATGTCCATGTGGGCAGCATGTGTGAGCATCAGCCCCCAACCGCCAGGACAAAGCTCCTATTACGAATCCTTCCCTTCTCTGTGGGGCCGTCTCTCCCACATCACCCTCCTTTAGGAAGGGATGGGGAGGCTTCTTCAATGAAAGGGCTGGCACCAGGTCTCTGTCTCTGACACTGGTGTAAGCTTCCAGAGCTTTCTCTTGTGCCAGTGCTGAGCTGGAGCCCACTGAATTGAAGATCTGAGTTAGGGGAGCCATGTGACCATGACTGCCCTCACATGGGCTGCTGGGATCGGGGAGCACCTGACCCTGCTCACCTTTTCCCGTAAGAGAAGTGGGGCCAGCCCCTCAGTCCTCTCTAGTTGTTCGAATCTAAATGTACCGTTTAAGTCACGGGTGATCCCTAGAAACCCATTTTCACTGGGTGCTTCTCAAGTATATTTGGGAAAAGAACAGGACAGTGACTCGCTCCACGCTATCTTCCTGCAAGAAACCAGAGACTCCCAAGCCCCCCAGGCCTCCTGTCAAACAGAAATGAAACCAAACTAGCCACAGCCAACTGGGGGTCTCTTCCCTGCCTCAGTTTCCTCGCCTGTTGAAGGCACACACAAAGATGTGTGTGGTGTGGAACAAAATGAAATAGGAAGCTGTGGTGAAAATTAAGAGAGCTATGCAAATGTAAAATGCAGCCACTGAGTATTCGAGGTAAGGAATTATATCACGGCCGGGTGCAGTGGCTCACACCTGTAATCCCAGCACTTTGGGAGGCTGAGACAGGCGGATCACCAGAGGTCAAGAGTTCAAGACCAGCCTGACCAATATAGTGAAACTCCGTCTCTGCTAAGACTACAAAAGTTAGCTGGGCATGGTGGCACGTGCCTGTAATCCCAGCTACTCGGGAGGCTAAAACAGGAGAATCGCTTGAACCCAGGAGGTGGAGGTTGCAGTGAGCAGAGATCATGCCACTACACTCCAGCCTGGGTCACAGAGTAAGACTCTGTCTAAAAAAATAAAAATAAATAAATAAAAAATAAAAAAGGACGTTCACGTGGATAGAGTGAAAAACGTGGTAAGTGAAACACTAACTAGTATAACTAACAACCGTGGGCAGGCAGAGGGGGCCAGTGCTCTTCTCTGCTGTGTCTGGGCTGCAAGGAAGCCGGTGTTGACCTGGGCTGGAGGGGCCCTCGACCCTCGGACATCAAGAGCAGCCAGCAGGGTCCTGTAAACAGTGGCAATGCCACAGCCCTGGCCACATGCTGCTTGGAAGCCCATGTAGGTTTGCTGTTGGTTCATTAAAGCAACATTAAGATGCCCTTTGGGCCGGGCACGGTGGCTCACGCCTGTAATCCCAGCACTTTGGGAGGCCGAGGCGGGCGGATCACGAGGTCAGGAGATCGAGACCATCCTGGCTAACACAGTGAAACCCCGTCTCTACTAAAAATACAAAAAAATTAGTCGGGCGAGATGGCGGGCGCCTGTAGTCCCAGCTACTCGGGAGGCTGAGGCAGGAGAATGGCGTGAACCCCGGGGGGCGGAGCCTGCAGTGAGCCGAGATTGCGCCACTGCACTCCAGCCTGGGCGACAGCGCGACTCTGCCTCAAAAAAAAAAAAAAAAAAAAAAAAAAGATGCCCTTTATCCCTCTCTGTTAACACAAATAATAGAATGAAAATGTAATTGCCACAGCATTAAAAGCATTTCTGAAAGTTGCCCCTTGCTCCTGGTGTATTGAAGACTAGATTTGGAGCCACTTGTCACCAGCCCCATAGTGGACTGTGCCATTTACTCCCCCAAAGGAGCCCAGGAAACTAACGTAATCAGCCCCATTTTACAAGTGAAGAAACTGATGTTCTAGGAGGGTGAGTGGCCTCCCTGAGGCTGCACGGCTGCACAGGGGCAGCTGCAGGATTTGAACTCAGGCTGACCTCACCTGCGAGCCCCACGGCCCCCCCGGGGTGTTGGGGATCTGGGGCCAACTGCCTGGGTCCCAGGAGCCAGCGCCTGGCTCTTGGGCTGTTTGATCTAGGTCAGTGTATATAATCTCTGTATCTTAATTCCTGGATCTGATCAACTCAATTAAGTTCTTCCTCGCGGCCGGGCGCGGTGGCTCACGCTTGTAATCCCAGCACTTTGGGAGGCCGAGGCAGGCGGATCACGAGGTCAGGAGATCAAGACCACAGTGAAACCCCGTCTCTACTAAAAATACAAAAAAAAATTAGCCGGGCGTGGTGGCGGGCGCCTGTAGTCCCAGCTACTCGGAGAGGCTGAGGCAGGAGAATGGCGTGAACCCGGGAGGCGGAGCTTGCAGTGAGCCGAGATTGCGCCACTGCACTCCAGCCTGGGTGAGAGAGCGAGACTCCGTCTCAAAAAAAAAAAAAAAAAAAAGTTCTTTCTCGCATACTGCATATTTTGAGAACATGCCTGGTTATTCCTTCCTTTCCTTCCCTCCCCTTATTGAAAACAAACTGCTGTCTTGTGATTAGTGTGGCCTTGGCAGTTTTCGCCCGGGGCATTTCCACGGAGGCGGCTTCCTCCACTTCCTCCCACACGAAAGACAGCACATTAGCAGCTAATTCACGGGACAAAGGCAGAGGCGGTGCAGATCAGTGAGCCTGGGAGCAGATGATGAATGCCGGGGGGGGGTGCCTTCACTGCAGCAAGCACTCAGCCTTGCAGCGTGACTCAGAGAGCGGCCTCGGGCAATCCACCAGCCTGAAACCACAGGACAGGACTGGCAATCTCAGCACGGAACACTGATGCCCGTCATCATTTAAAGACTCAGAAGCAGTCATGAGGCGGAGTGGATCAGAGCCACTCTGGACTTCTCACGGCCAGATCAGACGCTCGCATATGTGACATGCACAGGGTGCCCACGTCTTCCTGGGCCTTTGGATGGAGCCCCCGGCCACCTGGAGGGAGTATTGAAACTGATGACGCTAAACTCGCACTTGGAGTTGCCTTCTCAGGTCCCAGCACCTGTGCAGAGGCCTCTCGGGGTGTGACAGTCCCCTGCTGAATGGCACCTTCCCCTCCAGCACCTGCAGGCCTTCCCTGCCTGCTGCACCTGCCTTGCCCCAGCCCTCCTGCCTGACCCTGGAGAAGGTTGGAGATGCAGGGTTTTGTGGGGAGTGCCAGGAAGGGGCCTCCTCGAGGAAGGGAAGCTGATGGCAGCCCCGCCCTCACCTGCCCCAGCAGCTGAGCTCATCCCCTGGGGGGCACTCATGCTCCCTAGAAGTGACAGGTGGGCCCGCTACCCACAGGCCAGCAGAATGCAGCTCCTTTGGGGTGGGGGAATTCCTGCCCTGGCCTTGGCCACAGAACCCCAGGATGAGTTTTGTGACAGAGCCATCCCCAGGCACCCACTGAATCAGGACGGAGGTCCAGCCTGGAGGTGGGGACTGCAGAGAGTGCAGAGGGCATGAGGAGGCACTCCAGCCATTCCTTGTTCTAAGTGGGACCTCCCTGGGAGGACAGATGACTGCTGCATTAGGAGGGTGTTTCAGGCCCACCTGCCACCTCCAAGGAGTGTAAGCTGGCAATGTTGGAAATCAGCCTACAGCTGTCCCTCCAGGTGACCGCATCAGGGGACCAGGACTACGGGACTAGCCACCCAGGTATTGAAGGATTGTCACTCTCCAGGACCTCGCTGCTGGAGCCAGGCCAGTGCTGAAATCCCCGCCAGCAAGGGGCAGCGTGCAGGCTTTCCGGGGCCTGCTCTAGCCTGCCAAGAGAATGTGAGATTCATGGATTTGCATGCGGGCGGCTGCACCCTTCCAGGCCACACATTGGACCTAATAGCTCCTGTCTGGTTAGCAGTGCCCAAGAGATTTTCCTGGTGCTGGAAACCTATTGGATTTGGGGTGTGCGTGACCCACCTGGGTCAGAGTGCTTGGCTTTCTGCTCATCTGCTGACTCAATGGGGGGGTCTGTGTCCATATACCCATCTCCCCTTTTCCTTGCACTATCTCAGAATCTCTATCTATTTCATAAAACACCAATTATTTGGCTATTACCCTCATTTTAAATTATATATATTAGTTAGAACGTAATCCTCCTTCTCTCTCCGATCTCATTAGCTGACAAAAGCATTAGCAAATTGTCACATGTCTAAATGACCGTGTAATAGGTATTGGTTTTAATTGTTGGTACTTAAGTGCTCGTTATAACAAAATGTTTTGCTTCATAAGCCAGGTGAGCCCCTCGCTCTCCGAGGAGGAACGCTGGAGACTCGGCTGCTCAGAGCCGGATTTGTAATCTGCTGGCCACCCGTGTATAGGACTCCAATATTTTGATATTGGCCTCTAGAGTCGTTTTTTTTTGTTTGTTTTTGTCTTTAGAGGATATAAAATTTACCAGTTTAAATGTACTGATCAGTGGCATTAACTACATTACATTGTCATGTAACCATCACCACCATCCATCTCCAGAACTTTTTCATCCTCCCAAGTTGAACCCAATAAAGAACAACTCCCTTCCCCCAGGCCCTGGTGACCATCATTCTACTTTCTTTCTGTATGACCTGACTACTCTAAGTACTTCATATAAGTGCAATCGTCAACTCTTTGTCCTGTCATTGCTGGCTTATTTCACTCAGCATGTTACCCTCAAGGTTCCTCTATGTTGTGGCATATGTCAGAATTCGCTTCCTTTTTAAGGCTTCATAATACTCCCCTGTGTGTATATATTACATTTTTTGTATTCATTCATCCACTTGTAGATGCTTGGGTTGTTTCCATCTTTTGGCAATTGTGAATTGAATTACTGACCTCAGATACCTTTGTTTTGTTTTATATTCCAATTTTTTTTTTTGAAATGGAGTCTTGCTCTGTCGCCCTTGCTCTGTCTGCTGGAGTTCAGTGGCGTGATCTCTGCTCACTGCAACCTCTGCCTCCCAGGCTCAAGTGATTCTCGTGCCTCAGCCTCCCGAGTAGCTGGGACTACAGGCATGTGCCACCACGCCTGGCTAATTTTTGTATTTTTAGCAGAGATGGGGTTTCGCCATGTTGGCCAGGCTGGTCTCGAACTCCTGACCTCAGGTGACCTGCCTGCCTTGACCTCCCTAAGTGCTAGGATTACAGGCGTGAGCCACCACACCTGGCTTTTTCTCATCTGCTTCTAATTTTTACTCTTCAGTGACTGACATTAGACTCCTTTGTGGCCCCTTTCATAAATTCTACTAAACCACCTGAGCAACATCTGAGACGAAATTCCAAGAGCCAGTGAGTGAACTCTTTTCCTATGCAGGAAAGAGCTCTTAACCACTGGGGGGGGTCACCCACCCATTTGAGAATCTGAGAAAGTTTTGAATCCTCTCCCATTTGAAAACCATACAGTCACTCACACAAATGTGACCTTTTCAGTTTCCATGGACACCCCTGAGACCCATTTTTAGACCACAGGTTTATCTCTGCTCTACTTAATTCATTTCTTCCCAGAACGTGGTAAATCAAAAGTTTTCTAATCAGAGCGTGGTTGAAATGCTTGAATAAAACACAGAATCACTTCCAGTTTGGCAATGATATAAAGCGGAATGTCTGTGTTTGGAACTTCCCCAGTGCAGAACACGACAGTAAAAAAACAAACAAACCAAACCAAACAAACAAAAAACACTCAGTGCATCCATGGAGTGTCTCCAAAAAGCATGGGAGGCTGGGAGTTGAGTGCGGGACTCTCCTTCTGGCTTCAGAGGGGATTGGTGACTCTAGACATGCAGGGGAGAGCATGCTGGGGAAAGAGGCAGAAATGCCCCCCTCCAAATAGGAGTCCCTCCCAGTACCTGCCTCCTGTGCTCTGACCATTCTGATTGCTGGCAGCTCTAGCCCCAGCCCACCAACCCCGCCTAAGCACACACCCCCTCCCACTGTCCCAGCACAGGGAATCAGTTAGGGAACCAGGAGGCCCTAGCTTCCAATTAGACTGCACATGACTGTGTGTCACTGACCAGGGAGGGGCTTCTGCATGTGGCAGCCGACCTCCGCCTCAGGGCAGCTCCAGTTGCACAGGCCATGGAGGCTGCTGCCATCCAGCTTCGGCTGCAGGAGCCCGGGATCAGCCAGACTTGTCTACTGAGGATGGGGGTGTGTGGATAAATCTGCCATATCTGAACAGGAAATACAAGTCAGCCTGGATTTAACACAGAGCTGGAGGCTGAGCCTCAGCTGAGATGCCATGTGTGGCAGTGTGCTGGGGGATGTGTGTGCTGATATCCAGGCATCTTTACAGAAGGTGATGTGTCTAGGAGACATGGGTCCTCGGGTGTGTGCACCTGGGGTTGGACACAGGTCCCTGTGTGTGTGGAAGGGTGAAGTGGGAAGAGGGGAATACAACAGGAGCACAATGTCTGGAACCTGGTTCCCCACAGAGGGCAGAGCTCCAGAACCAAACCCAAACCCTCCTGTCCTGAGGCCTGTGCAGCACAGGATGCCTGGGACAGCCATTCTGCCTGGGTGTCCCACAGAGCGAGGGACAAGGACAATCTCCCTTCCACCTTGGTCAGGGACTCCCAAGGGGCTGCAGCCACATTGCTCCTTTTGAGGTTTTGCCACAGCACTCTGGCAGAAATGAAGCCGTCGCTCAGGGCAGCCCTGATGGGGGCTCTCTCCCTTCCCAGGAACCTTGGAACCTCATGGCCAACTGACACCTAACCCTTGTGGCACTTTAAAATCACCCAGGGAGCTTTGGAAACAGGCCCCCGTTCCAGACCCATCATTATAAGAATCTCCGGAAATGGGGCCTGGGCCCCGGACATTTTTTAAGCCCCCAGGTGATTCAAATGTGCAGGCTAGACCCACTGATGGCCTCTTCTTTCCCCTTGGGAAGCCCTCACCCATCTTTGGTAAATACATGATTGATTATGCGTAAGGCGGGTAACTGCCAATACTGAGTCCACTGAAAGATGCGCATTTTAGGATTCTGATAGGGATATTCCTTACAATCACTGTCAGGCAGGTGACAGGTATAAAAAGCTGCCATCGTCATTAATGAAGCGTGTGTTTACCCCATCAAAGTATTTCATATGGTTGTCACTTTAATGGGCATTATTGGACGACACATGGAGAGTTTAATTGCTATTTTAAAATATCCTCAAAAATGTTACACTATGATTTGGCCTTGAAATGAAAAAATATTGTGTGTTTGATGAGCATGTACACAGAGCACCAGGGTGTACCTTTGATGTCACCGAAGCAAATATTTCTCACTTCCATTTCATGGGGTTTTTTGCAAAGTCATAGCCAAGGGCTTTATAGAACCTAACAAAGAAAGACGCCACAAAGAGTGATCCATGAGAAGGAACTGTCCATCATACACCTAGAAACGCAACCCAAAGGCCAAGAGATATCCAAATCTCGGAAACAGCTTCCTAAGAGACACACAGCTCTACTGCACTCTACAGCCCAGTCACCAGGGGAAACACAGGCCCATGCTCTGAGCCCAAAACAAGAGCCACACAGTTGCATAAGGATGCGGAATAGAGAAAAATTTTAGAAAGACCCCACCAATGTATTTCACTCATTTATTCAGTTTTATGTAAGTATGAGAGTGACATGATACAATCCATGTCCATGAATTTCAAAAAGAGATCTTTCAGCAAATATAAAGAAAAATTTGAAGTGATATAAAGCATTGTTTCAGCTTTATTGGAAATGCTTTTCTTAGTGATTCACAAAATGGATGCATCTTAGAATCAATGGTCTGTTAGTTTCTGTGAAATATGGTCATTTGCTACTGGGTCTAATTCTTAGCACTCAAGTTTAACCTGCCCATTGCACGGGCCATCCGAGCTCCCATACTCTGGTTGTATTCTCTTCTGAGAATGCCAATAGGCGCCCCCTTCCCAGGCTTTTCCATTTCATGGAGAGACTCTGCGGCACTGGCCTCTGCCCTCACACTTTCTCACCCAGCCCCATCCTGACAGGTCTTTCAGCTCTTCTCCCCTGAGTTAACCCTCAGGCTTTCTTCTGCCATTTCTCATTTTCACAGTGCCTCTTTCCCTGTAATTCCAGCCTATTTCCACCACACACTGGCAAACAGGGGCCCTAATTTCAATCTGTCACACTTACTCATCTCTAAAATGGGAGGCAGTAAGACAGAGACTCAAGGCATACACTGGGGAGTGACAGATATTGATTCCCTCCAAGCTTTCTCACTCAGAAGCTGGGTAACCTTGGACATGTTACTTCGCTTCGCCTGAGAAGGGAAGAAAAGAATCACTATGTCTGGGGTTGCTGCAGGATTAAATGAGAGAGTGTGTGCACATTGCAGACCCTCTTAATTATAGCTGCCTCCGTGGCATCCTTCCCAAGTGCAGCTACTATGGAGTTTGGGTGGGATTGACCAGGTCAGGGCTTGATTGGCTTAATCCCAACCATGTGACCTAGGGCATGTGACCTAGGTTGGTCTAGTCAGATTAAAGCTCAGTTCTTACTCGGATGGTTTGGGGAAGATAATTTCCTTTTTGCCCTGATGGTATAGTACAGTCATCCCTTGGTATCTGCTGAGGGTTGGTTCCAGGACCCTTGAGGATACCGAAATCAAAGATGCTCAAGTTCCTGATATAAAATGGGATAGTATTTGCAAGTAACCTACAACAATCCTCCCGTATTTTTAAAATCATCTCTCGATTATGGCCGGGCGCGGTGGCTCACACCTGTAATCCCAGCGCTTTGGGGGGCTGAGGCAGACAGATCATAAGGTCAGGAGATTGAGACCATCCTGGCGAACACTGTGAAACCCCGTCTCTACTAAAAATACAAAACAATTAGCCGGGCTTGGTGGCGGGCACCTGTAGTCCCAGCTACTTTGGAGGCTGAGGCAGGAGAATGGCATGAACCCAGGGGGCGGAGGTTGCAGTGAGCGGAGATGGCACCACTGCACTCTGCACTCCAGCCTGGGCAACAGAGCGAAACTCTGTCTCAAAAAAAAAAAAAAAATCATCTCTTGATTACCTATAATAGAATACCTAATACAATGTAAATGCCATGTAAATAGTTGCTATACTGTATTGGGTTTTCATTTGTATTATTTTTCATTGTTGGATTGTTCTTTTTAATTGTTGTTTATTTTTTTCTGGTCCTCAGTTGGTTGAATCCACGGATGCTGAACCTGTGGATCCAGAGGGTCAACTGTGTCTATGAAGGCTGTAAGTAACCCCAGGAGTTGTTGGCTACCAAGAAGCCAGCCTGAAAAAGAGGCTGGCCTTTGAGGAGGACAGGAGGACAGAGGAGGAAAACGGAGCCAGGGCCCCTGTCAAACCACATCTGATCCCTACAGTGACTCAGGTATGTGAGCCATAAAAATTATTTTATTTAAACACATTTCAAGTGTCTTTTCTATCATTTGCAGCCAAAAGCATTTTAAAGGATCCAATATGAAAAGCATTTAACAAGAACTTAACAGACAGTAGTTATGCTATCAACTCAAGGGTTTAAAATTTATAACGGAGATGAGGGAAATGAGTGACATGTCTGTCGCTCCAAGTGAACCTGTTCTGTAGCAGCATGTAAACCCCTGTGCCCTGTTCTAGAATTTTGCCAATAAATGATCACCCCAGAACCCCTAACCTCCACTCTACCAACCAGAATACATCCCATTTCCACATTCGAAGTAAGTAACTCAGGGCAAACCCTTTTAGTGACAGAAAGTATTGACTCCGAACCCCATCTCTCCACTCTCCCCTAGATTAATTAAGTGGAAGGAATAGGAAGCCTGCTGCTCCTCCACAGTGCCCTATGGCACCAGGGTGCCTCACAGAAGCCGCACTGGCCCCACACGCCTCGCTGTGTGCACAGAAGCCTGGGCCTGATGCTCCCGAGTGTTACTGAACTGAGCTGGGATCCACGCACCTGCCGCGGTAGAACCAGATAGCCACACTGAGCTTTTTCTGCGGTAGAAAGGAAGGTGTTTATTTGCAGGGCGCCATGCAAGGAGGCCCAGCAGCCTCTGCTCAGTCCTGGCCTCCCCGATGGCTTGCGGGCAAGGGCTCTCCCAGGCAGGTGCCGCAGGAAAGCGGATGCTTCGGGCACAGTTGTAAATCAACATGTGGAGGGGACACACTGGTCTTTGCTATTAGTTCAGGGGGTGAAGTTTGTTTAAATTTTAGGGTCCGCAAAAAAATATGTTAACTGGCTGGGGAGGGAGGCAGTGACTCCCTCCAAGCCCCCCAGGAAGAAACTCAGAAGAAAGAATGGCCGTCAGGGTTCAGTCCTCAGCTCTCCCTCATCTGAGGTCTGCCTGCCAGTGGATCTGGTTGGTGAGGGTCCTCGGCGGCGGGGTGGGGGTCCAGGTTTCTGGATTTGAACTTCCCTGGCTATTGTTTTAGGCTACTGTGACATTCTTGCTTTCAAGTTGCCCACTTCCTTCTCAGGGCTAGCTAGGTGCCTGGAATTTCTCTTGAAGGAACGTAGGATTTTCTTTTATTTCCTTGCTTGGTCGGGGGACCACAAGCCTCTAAAAAAGGGGACCCTGCTCTGGCTCAAGAGCAGGAAGGTGTCGAGCCAAATCAATCCTCCCAGGGAAGTGTGGTCTCCAGGAAGCAGAGGCTCCGGACGCACTTCTGAGCCTTCCTTGTCTGGCCTTGGCTCCGCACATGGAAGGAAGGCCGGGGCAGCCCCAAACTTCCTTCTTCACCCTCTGCAGGCGGCCAAGTGCCTCCTGCAAAGAGGTTGACGTGTGCTGCGGACCACAGAGCGCCTGTGCCTCCAGCAGGTCACCGGGCGTGTGGCTGTCCCTTCAGAGCACAAGGGTAGTGTTCCTGCAGTTTTCACAGTGGTGGAAAGGGCTCTTTCCGCCCTGGCCCTGCCACCTTGGAGGGGGTAGAAGGTGGCCCCCAGCTCCGTGGTGAGCTTGCTTGCTGTGATAGATTCATCACAGCAGCACACTCTGTGTGCACCCAGTTGTCACAACGTAGGTGGTGTGACTTGAAATCCAGTTCCTCAGAGTAGGGTGAGCAAACTGGGGTTATGGGGCTCTGAGTGGGGAAGGCACTTCAGCTGGCAGAGCCAAGCAGAGCTAACTGTGAAGGACGGGTTGCCAATATAAATTCTTCCATCAACAAGCAGAAAACGTGCTTATCACTTTATCATTGTACCCAGGGCTCTGCTACAATTCATATCTTCTTCATGGTTAATGGCGTTTTAGCCCACTGATGCCACATAATACATTTCATCAATTCTAGGGGGAGGCTCCTGCCCAGAACATCAAAGCCAATTTGTAAATATGGAGTGATGGATTTTGCCAGTAAATTCGTATCAGAACAAGGCAATAACGTTCCCACACAAATTAATGTATCTTAGCAGATGTTTAACTTTGAATACCCTGTTTTGAATATATATTACCTGATAATGTATATACACAAAGCATTTTTTATTTCCACTCATTAAATCTCAATCAAACAAGTAATCGTCCTAAACCACAGAGGCACAGAAATCCGTTTTCCCTGCCCATCAAATAGTAGCAATTTATTGTGGTGTAAAATAAATGAACTGCTAATACAATTTTTTAAAAACAGCAATAACAAAGCTAAAGGGCCGTGACCCTGAGAAAGGATCACGGGGCGCAGAACCAGTGATCAGGTTTGAATTCTAGCTCTGCCGCTGACTGAGCGACCTCAGCCAGGTACCTCCCTCCCTGGGCCTCTGTTTCCCCTCTCCTGAAGGAGATGAGTGTCATCTACTTCATAGGGTTGTGGAGGGACTTAAATGGATTAATTTGTGTGAAGCGTTTAGAACCCTGCCTGGCATTATGTACCTGCTCATATTATTATACCTTAAATGACATACAAGAAAGGTGGAAGCAAGAGTATGCTTCTCCTTCAGGGGAGGGCCTGGGTGTCAGGAGCAATGCCAACCCCTGCATCCAGCTGGCTCCTCCCTAATGCGACTCCTGGAAAAAGAGAGCCTTGGTTTCCCCAGGTGCAGGTGCAGATAAGCATTTTCGTCTCCTCCTGGTGCAGCTGAGCCCAGACCCACCTTACCAGTTCTCTCTGAAGTGCCAATTTCTGGCTCACCTGTCCCCTGCCTCGGGAGGTCACCAGGGCAGGGGGCTTGATGGTAGCGCCCAGTGATATGGGAGCGGGGCAGGGAAGTGCTAGGTAGAGAAAGGCAGGGTCCCTGATGAAGGCTCCACCCTCCAGCCTGTGCCCATGGACCTAGGTGTAGACAGGTACTTCTGTTTTCACACCCAAATGTTGCATTTTCCAAGACCCACCCTGACCCACCATGCCCCCCATCTTGTGCCTGTAAAACCCCAAGACCCTAGTGGGCATACACATGAGCGGCTGGACATTGAGAGGAACACACCAACAGAAGAACACACTGGCAGACTCCAGCAAGCCATTGACAACAGAACCGTGCAGATGGCATGGAATTCGGCCAGGAAATTTCGGAGGAGAGTCCGGCTGCTGAATGGCCTGAATCCAGGGGAAAACCACCTTCCCACTCCATCCCCCTTCTGGCTCCCATCCGTCTGCTGAGGGCTACTTCCACCACTCAATAAAACCTTGCACTCACTCTCCAAGCCCACATGTGATCTGATTTCTCTGGTACACTAGGGCAAGAACCCCGGGATACAGAAAGCCCTCTGTCCTTGCGATAAGGCAGAGGGTCTAACTGAGCTGATTAACACAAGCCACCTGTGAACAGCTAAGCTGAAAAAGTGCACTGTAACACACGCCCACCGGGGCTTTGGGAGCTGTAAACACTCAACCCTAGACGCTGCCATGGGGTCAGAGCCCACGCTTCCCAGGACCTGCCCATCTGCATGCTGCCTCTAGGGGTTTGAACTGCGGGACACGGAAGAAGTGAGCCACGCCTTCATCACACGCCCAAACTCCTCCCATTTCACCAGGCAGGATAGAAGATGCAAACCCAGTGTGCAGCCATGCTCAGTCAGCAGGCGGCAAGCGGCACGATGCTGCACACCTGTCCTCCCTTTTCCAGGCCCCTTGCTCACAGCTGTCTGGGTTTCCCGTCTCTTTATTCTTCCTTTCCTCATCTCTTGTCTTCTCTCGTTCCATCCACTTGTCTGACACGTTGTAGATGCTTTTCTCTCCTTGTTGCCATTTCTGACATCGATTTCTGTTCTTTTGCTCACTTGATTACTTTTCTCTCACTTGATTTGTCTTTTTGACTTCTGATGACCTTCCCTGGGAAGCTCACTTCAAGAGCCTGGTCTCCCCCTCCAACCTCCCTTAGAGGTGGACCATGTTAGACAAGAGGGGTGGGCAAGAGGCCCTTCCAGGCCCACCTTTGCCTGCTTGCCTGCCACGTGCCAGCCACTGTGTTGAGTGCTTGCCTGCAGAGCACCTGGAATCCCGCACGCCACCCAACGTAACAATAACAGTCACAGGCACATTTTGAGTGCGTGCTTGCTGAGTGCTACGTGTCCGATTCTTCACTTGCCTTAACTATTGAGTCCTCACGAACCATATACGTAGGTACTATTGTTATTCTATCCTTGTAGATGAGGAAAACGAGACACAGAGAGGCTAGGTAGCATGCCAGCATGTCATCGACAGCAGGTGATGGCAGAATTCAGACTCAGGCAGTGCAATCTCAGCCCCCTACACTAAATGGTAAGATTATTCCTCTTGATTTTTCCTTGATTAGGAACTGAAGTTCAGAGAGAATGAGTAACTTACCTGAGGTCACAGAGCTTACCTTACCCAAGGCCTCCAAGCTAAGTGGAACATCTTTGCATTCAACTGATGTTCTCCTTATATGCGAGTCTGTGTCCAAATTTCCCCTTTTATATGGACACTAGTCATACTGGATTAGGGCCCACCCAATGGCTCCATTTTAGCTTAATAGAGACCCTATCTCCAAATAAGGTGACACTTTTGGGGAGACACAATTCAACCCTTACCACAAGGGCAGTGCCTGGATGCAGCAGCCTCAGGAGTGATGATGCAGCCACAGCCTCCCATTAACAGTCCCAGGTCTACATTGTTTCAGTACAAACAGGTTCCAAGACCACCGTGTGGTGAGTGATGACAGCGTTACTGCTTTTGTCTCATGGAGATGTGACCTTAGCCAGCAAGAGTGAACTTGACAATAAAGAACAGAGAGAGATGGTGCCTGGACACCTCGGAGAACTTTCTTGTGCACTGACGACAATAAATACATAGGTAAGTAGGCCTTCTCCCATCATCCCAGATCTTCATTAGCCAACCACTAGACCTCACATGGACCCAAGAATTTTTAAATACATTTTAATCATACTATTCATACAGACACGACTCCCAGCAAAATATTTTCTCATGGCCTCTCACACCCAAGGGGTGACCCAGGGACCCACTCTGTGCCTGGGAAGCACTGCTGCTGGCCCGAGTCCCCTCTTCATTCCAGCTGCCACCTCCCTGTGTCTCCTTTCTTGATGAGGGTGTGGCTCTCATTAATCATCAATGAGATATCGACACAGGGTTTCTGTCCACCTTAGTAGGGTGTCCTGATGATATTCCACTTTCTATTCCTCCCTCCGGAATTCCCTCCACCCTCTCCCAGCAGGGAATCTTAGCCTCTGTGGAATTTTCTGTTGCCCTCAACTTGGGGTGCTCAGATCCCCCAGTCCACCCACTCTTGCCCTCTGCTAATTCCAGGACCCTTTGACATATTAGCCAGATGCTGGCTCTGCATCTTGCTTCCTGCAGCCCTGAGTACATTGCACACAGAAACGGTGCACCTCCCCACCAGCTTCTCCAAGAGCTTTCCCTTCCCCCTGCAGATGGAGACGGACTAGCGGTGCTGGAGGGCCCACTCAGCACCAGTGCCTTTGCATATGCTTCCTCATGGAATCCTCATACCGGCCTGGGTTTGGCAGATGAGAAAAGCTAGGCTCAGATTAGGGAGTGAGCTGCTTGAGGTGGTGCAGCTGTTCACGTAGGCGCTAGCACCCTGAGCCTGGTGCAGTGTCTGAGCAGGGCTGTTTAATAAAGCTTTAGAGAGGGCATGGGTGAGCCCAGGTTTTGTGGGACCTGAAGCTTACACAATGTGGAGGACCCGCTTGAACTTATGGAGACGTAAAAGACAGGGCTTTGGAAGGGGCCTGTGCAAGTGAGGGACCCTGAGGCTTCAACTTCATTAGCTTCGCAGTAAATCTGCCTCTGAGTCAATAAGTAAGTGAGTAGATGAATAAAGTCGAAGTACAAAGATATATAATTTTAGAGCTTATAGGACCTAAAAAATGATCAAGTCCTATGTCCTTTTTTAATAGTTTCAGAAACCAGGACTGGAGAGAGTAGCTTTCCCATGAACACACAGCTAAAAGTCTTACCAAGGTTGAGTGGCTGTCCTAGGATATCATGACTGCAGCCTGGTGGTGCTGAGCCCAAGGCCATGTCTATACTCTGCCACTAACTCCATCCCTACCTTAGGAACAGTTGGTGCTCATCTGCTGTACATAACTCACCTCTCCACGTCAGGGCTGCCAACAACTGTACAATGTCAAGGGCCAGGCACAATGAGGTCTTTGTCAAAGGACTCCCCGGAATTATGGGGCACTTACACTGGGTAGCCATACACAGCATGATCCTGTTAATGGTCTTGACCTCCTCTTTTGGTGCTGGTTTCTGGAGGGAAGAGAAAGGAAAAGTGCTTTTTCCTCTCCCAGAACCTCACATTTCTTTTTTTTTTAATTTATCAAGATTTTTTAAAGTTAATTTTTATTTCAGTAGCTTTTGGGGTACAAGTGGATTTTGTTACATGGATGAGTTAGCTAGTGGTGAATTCTGAGACTTTAGTGCACCTGTCACCAGAGTAGTGCACGTTGTGCCTAATGTATAGTTTTTAATCCCTACCCCTCCTTCCAGCCTCCCCATTCTGAGTCTCTAAAGTCCGTTATATCACTCTGTATGCCTTTGCATGCTCATAGCTTAGCTTGCACTTGCAAGTGAGAACCTACGGTTTTTGGTTTTTCATTCCTCTGATACTTCACTACGAGTGGAGAATAACGGCCTCCAGCTCCATCCAAGTTGTTGCAAAAGACATTATTTTAGAACCTCAAGTTTCTTGACTCATGGGAATTCAATTAACTCAGTTATGCCAGTTATCAATTTATATCCTGTCAGTTCTAAACTCAAATTTCATTGCCTGCTCTGCAAAAATGGAGTGGGGCCCTGTAAACATGTCCTTTGCAGCAGGCAGGCTGCTGCTCCTTCTCAGTAGAGGGCGCTGGAGGGGCGCTGAATAAGAAAGGCGTTTTTCTCTCTCTGGCCCTGGTGTGCATCTCACCAGGCACCCAGAGCAGGCAGTTTCTCCAGCACTGGCATCTGCCATGTCCAGGGGCCAGCAGGAGCAGCTGCTCTCCCCAGCATGCCCCAGGGCAGCTTTGCAGCAAAAAATGCAGCTCCACCCTATGGACAGCTTCCCCCATTTCTCAGAGGGCAGATTTCCAGCAGGTTCTGGGGCAGCACCACAGTCACTTCTCTGCCCAGCAGTGAGTCACTACCATGCCCTCTCAACAGGTCTGGACCTCAGCCCTGAGGGGTAGAGAGCCTCTTCCCTGGATGTTTTATCTCAGCTCCCAGAGTAATAGCTACTTCTTACGCCTGCGATTCCTGCATTCTTTAGAGTTCTCCTGACTTTTTACTAGGCAATCTCCCATTATGCAATCATTTGAGTTAGTTAATACCTTTTATATTAAACTTTCAAATTACTTTGTGGTTTCTGTCTCCTAGTTGGACCCTAACTGATACCCAGTCACTTAGTTCTGAAGTCATGGGCCCTTTGTGCCTGACATTCCCAATTTAGCTTTGTCAGCTCCAGAGATCTCCAGACCCAGCTAAATTGCTCTGAAGAGACCCTACCTGTGTGTGGTTCTTCCCCAGAATGGTGTGGCAGTGACTTTTTGGAGGCAATCAGGAATTAAAGCCTGCATACCAGCCACCCAGTAAGCATCACATATGTGACGTGTGTTTATATGATCCAATTAGAAAAATGGATACATTGAAAACAAATTTACAAATGGGCTCTATACAGCTAGAATCAAGGATTAAATTCAGCATTAAAACTGTCAAGAGTGCTTGTTCTTTCTGAAACTTTTTTTTTTTTTTTTTGAGATGGAGTCTCGCTCTGTCGCCCAGGCTGGAGTGCAGTGGTGCGATCTCGGCTCACTGCAAGCTCCACCTCCCAGGTTCACGCCATTGTCCTGCCTCAGCCACCCCAGTAGCTGGGACTACAGGCGCCCACCATCACACCTGGCTAATTTTTTTGTATTTTTAGTAGAGGCAGGGTTTCACCCTGCTAGCCAGGATGGTCTCGATCTCCTGACCTCGTGAACTGCCTGTCTTGGCCTCCCAAAGTGCTGGGATTACAGGCGTGAGCCACCATGCCTGGCCTCTGAAACATATTTTTGACACCAACAGTTGGCCATTCGTAGCCAGAAAGAATGGGTCATAAATCTGAGAGCTGGAAGAGACCTCAGAGATCCAGAGATCAATCCACAATCAGTCCCACCAAGTTTGTGGTCAGGATTCTGCCTTAGGCCACAAAGATATTTACCTATTTGCTCACAAAGAAGGGACAAAGAAAGATCTTATAAATGGGTGAGACCGCAAAGAGTGGAGGATGGGGCTATAATGCAGGGCCTACCCTCTGGTCACACCAGAAACACACCTGGTGACTGATGAGGATGTAGAGGGTGTAGAGGTTTGACATTTTGGCCAAACGTAGAAACCACAGAGTTTTAAAGGTCAAAAAATCTTAGAATTTTTATTTTACCTCCTCCCTATTTTACAGATATATTAGTCTGTTTTCATGCTGCTGATAAAGACATACCTGAGACTGGGCAATTTACAAAAGAGAAAGGTTTAATGGGCTCACAGTTCCACGTGGCTGGGGAGGCCTCACAATCATGGCAGAAGATGAAAGGCGTGTCTCACATGGCAGCAGACAAGAGAAGAGAACTTGTGCAGGGAAACTCCTTTATAAAACCATCAGATCTGGTAAGACTTACTCACTATCAGAAGAATAGCATGGGAAAGACCTGCACCTGTGATTCAATTATCTCCAACCAGGTCCCTCCCACAACATGTGGGAATTATGGGAGCTACAATTCAAGATGACATTTGGGTGGGGACACAGCCAAACCATATCAACAGATGAGGGAACGGAGGCCTAGGACTCCAAAGTCGCTTGAGTGAACTCCACCTTTGGTTCTGCAGAGCTCACACAAAGTGGGGGCCAAGGCATTGCTCAGAGCAGCTGAAAAGACCTTAAGCAACATCCTTGACATTTGTTGACCTATGACCTTTGGACAGTCACAAAACATATGCACACTACTCCCTCACATCTTTGATGGCATATTCCCCTTGACCCAACTTTAAAATAAATAAAAATCAATATAATTTTTTTTGAGATGGAGTCTCGCTCTGTCGCCCAGGCTGGAGTGCAGTGGCACGACCTCTGCTCTGCTCACTGCAAGCTTCGCTTCCCAGGTTCATGCCATTCTCCTGCCTCAGCCACCCAAGTAACTGGGACTACAGGTGCCCACCACCACGCCCGGCTAATTTTTTGTATTTTTGATAGAGACAGGGTTTCACCGTGTTAGCCAGGATGGTGTTGATCTCCTGACCTCGTGATCCGCCCACCTCGGCCTCCCAGAGTGCTGAGATTACAAGCGTGAGCCACCACACCTGGACAAAAATCAATATAATTTTTTTAAAATTAAAAATTACAGTTCAGCAGCCACCTCAACAGACAAAGAGCCCCAGATACAGAAACAGGGAGGCCTTGGTGGCTCCATTTCTTTGAGCCTCCTCAGATCCTCTCCCTGAATGTTTTCCATCAAAGCCCTGCACCCAGGGACACTCCAGAATTTTCCTGACTGACTAGTGGAGTGCTATTGAGATTATTGTCATGGGAAGAAGGGCTGATGAAGGTGAATTTAGAGTGATTTTGCAGACTGAAGAGCTGCAGCTTGGGGATCTCACACCAGGCTGGATCTTCCTGTGTCATTGTGGTGACCATGATCATCACGGTGAGTATCTGAGGAGCCCTTGGCCCAAGGCAGCACTGTTGTAACTGCTCTGTAGAGAGGAGAGAGCCCCAGGGTTACTTACTGGATCTCCCCACCCCTAGCCCACGCTCTCCCAATTACCTGGCATATGCATTTTTTTTCTATTGCTGCTGTAATAAATTATCACAAACTTAATGGCTTAAATCAACACCCATTTTTAATTCACAGTTCTTATGTGGTATGCTTTGGATGTTTGTCCCCTTCAAATCTCATGTTGAAATGTAACCTCCCATGTTGGAGGTTGGCCCTGATGGGAGATACTTTGATCATGGAGGCAGATCACTTGTGAATGGCTTAGCACCATCCCCTTGGTGATGAGTGAGTTCTCGCTCTGAGTTCACAGGAAATATGCTTGTTTAAAAGTTGGTGGCACCTCCCTACTCTCTCTCTTGCTCTTGCTCTGGCTCCTGTCACTTTCTGCCACAATTGTAAGCTTCTTGAAGAATCACCAGAAGCAGATGCCAGCACCATGCTTTCTGTATAGCCTGCAGAACTATGAACCAATTAAACCTCTTTTCTTTATAAATTACCGAGTCTCGAGTATTTATAGTGATGCAAGATTGGGCTAACACACTGTGGGTCAGAAGTCTGAGTACAGTGTGGCTCAGCTGGTTTTCTGTTCAGATTCTCACAAGGCCAAAATCAAGGTGGCAGCAGGGCTATGTCCTTTTCTGAAAGTCTCTATAATCCATATGCAGGGTCATTTAGGCTGTGGTGGGATTCAGTTCTGTGTGGGTGTAGGACCGTTTTCTTGTGGGTGCTCAACCAGGTCTGGTCCTTAGATTCTAGAGCCACTCACGTTGTCTGGTTTCTCACCTTCTTCAAAGCTGGCAGCAGCAAATCAAAAGCTGTGAGTCTTTTTGATCCCCCACCTTCCTCGTCTCTCCTCCTTTTCTCTTTCACTGAATCTGTCTGACTGTAGCCAGATAAATTTATCTGCTTTTAAGGGCCAAGTGGTCAGTTTGGGCTTGTCGGGAAAATCCAGAAATTGCATCTACAAAACCCCATTAAAGCAGTACCTACATTAGTGTTTGGTTGGATAACCAGTGATGGGAATCTAGGGGGACATCTTTAGAATCCCGCCAACCTTACCTGGCTGTGAACTACCTGGGAGTGAGGATCCCTTCTCTCCCAAGAAGAGAGGATGGGCCACTTGAGGTCTCAGCTCACCACAAGGTCATTGCGGGGTAGAGATCAGAACTGGTGGCAGCCCCTTAGGCAGCTCAGTCACCATCCCCACCCCAGCCCCTTAGTTGTCAGCAGTCAGTCACTATCCCCAAAAACCTCCCTCCAGGACAGGGGGCAGACATTCCCTCTGTGTCTTCATCTGCAAAGTGAGGGTACTAATTGTGGTTCACAGTCTGAGACCCCTGGTCCTTCTGAAGTTATCCAATGGTCGGTATTTAAAAATTGTATAATAAAATCATGCATTTAGAAGCAGTAAGCCAAAACTGCTCAATTTACCCCAAGTCTGTGTGGCAGCTCTGCTAATCAAATGGGGATCAGAGGCTCCAACTTGCCCTTCAGTAGCTTTTGTATAGTTCCTGAATCATTTCTTAAAAACAAAAAGCAAGCAAACAGATAACAACTTGAAGTAAATTTCAGACTGCAGAAAAATGGCAAGAATAGAACAAAGAATTCTCATATACACTTAACCCAGATTCCCCAAAAGTTAACATTGTATTACATTTACCAATTCCCCTCTCTCTGAATCTCTCTCCATCCCTCCCTCAATTTTAAGCTGCTGGTAACAAGCTGCTATATTGTAACCAGCCCTCTGGAGGATCCTGAGGGTCATGATGAGGAATGGAGTGATATACACAAAAAACTGAAGCCTGCTGACAGCCACATGAGTGAGTTTGGAAGAAAATCCTTCAGCCCCACAGCCCTGCCAACAGTGTGTTTTTACACTTTTTACCTTTGCAGATCTAAGAAATGTGTGAGAAATAATATATTTCTTCTTCTTTTTTTTTTTTTTTTTGAGATGGAGTCTCACTGTCACCCAGGCTGGAGTGCAGTGGTGCAATCTTGGCTCACTGCAACCTCGGCCTCCTGGGTTCAAGCAATCCTCCTGCCTCAGCCTTCCAAGTAGTTGGGACTACAGGCACGCGCCACCATGCTGGGCTAATTCTTTGTAGTTTTAATAGAAACGGGGTTTCACTGTGTTAGCCAGGATGGTCTCAATTTTCTGACTTTGTGATTCACCCGCCTTAGCATCCCAAAGTGCTGGGATTACAGGCATAAGCCACTGTGCCCAGCCCAAGAAATAATATATTTTAATCAGTTTTAATTTGTCCTCTTATTAACAGTGATGTTGAGTCCTTTTTCATATATTTAAGGAACATTTTAGTATATTTTTGTGAATTATTTGTTCATGTATTTGCCCATTTTTCTCTCAAATATATGCATTAGGAATATTAGGCTTTTATTACATATGCTGCAAATTTTTTTCCCAGATCTTCATTTTCCTTTGATATGCAAAAGTTATTTTCATTTTTATGTAGTTGAACTTATCTATCTTTTCTTTTATTTCATTTAGATTTTGGGACATAGAAAGCTTTTTCCTACATCCAGGTAGTAAGTTACAGAGAAATTCATCCATGTTTTCTTCTAGCTCTTGTGTGGTTTTGGTTTTTACATTTGGACCCCGACCTTGTTTATCTTTGTGTGTGGTATGAGGTGTGGATCTAATTTTTATCTTTTTCCAAGTGGCTAACCAGTTGTCTCAGTATCATTTACTAAAAATTCCATCTCTGTCACAAGTGATTTAAGATGCCACCTTTATCATACACTAAATTTTCATATGTAGTTTGGTCTATTTCTGGTGTGTGTGTTCTGTTCAATAGGTCTTTCTGCCTACTCATGCAACAATATGATAGTTTCAATTATTGAGGCTTTATAGTATGTTTCAAGGTCTGATAGGGCTAGCCTCCCTCATATATATGTTCTGGCTATCCCTGCATATTTGTTTGCTTGTTTTAGAGACAGTGTTTTGTTCTGTTACCCAGGGTGGAGTGCAGGGGTGCAATCATAGTTCACTGCAGCCTTGAACTCCTGGGCTGAAGTGATCCTCCAACCTCAGCCTCCTGAGTAGCAGTGACTACAGGTGTGCAGCACCACATCTGGCTAATTTTTATTTTTATTTTTATTTTTTTACAGAGATGGTGTATTAGTCCATTTTCATGCTGTTGATAAAGACATACCAGAGACTGGGAAGAAAAAGGGGTTTAATTGGACTTAGGGTTCCACATGGCTGGGGAGGCCTCAGAGTCATGGCGGGAGGTGAAAGGCACTTCTTACATGGCGGCAGCAGCAAGAGAAAATGAAGAAGATGCAAAAAAACCCTGATAAACCCATTAGATCTCATGAGACTTAGTCACTACCACAAGAATAGTATGGGAAAAACCGCCTCCATGATTCAAATTATCTCCCACTGGGTCCCTCCCATAACATGTGGGTATTATGGGAGTACAATTCAAGAAGAAATTTGGGTGGGGACACAGAGCCAACTGTATCAGATGGAATCTTCCTATGTTTCCCAGGCTGGACTAGAACTCTTGGCCTCAGGTAATCCTCCTACCTTGGCTTCTCTAAGGTCTGGGATTAAAGGCGTGAACCACCACATCCAGCCATGTTTATTTATGCATATGAGCTTTAATATCAACTTGTCAGGGTTTTAAAAGTTTCTTGGGATTGTGTTAAATGTATAAATTAAAATAGAGAGAACTAACATCTTTGTATTGCTGAGTTGCCCTGTCCAAGAGCAAGTTTAATATTTGCTCAAACCTAAGTTTATACCTTCAAGACCTTGTTTATCTTTGTGTGTTGGTCTAATTTTTATCTTTTTTCAAGTGGTTAACCAGTTGTCTCAGTATCATTTACTAAAAATTCCATCTCTAAAATTCCATCTCTACAATGGGCAGAAAAAAAAAAAAAGAACATTGGGAATACCTGGTCTTTGAGACTTTGGTAGAATTATCCTATAAGACCATATGGGTCTGATGCCTTTTTTGTGTAAGAGTTCCTCGATAACTCTCTGTCTCTAATAGGATCAATTTTGGTAAACTGTATTTTTTAAGGAAATTATCCCTTTCAACTCAGCCTGTGAGTGATCTAACGCTTATTAAACTTCTTTTGTGTCAAGTTATTTCCTTGTTGCCATTTCTTAGTTTATTTATTTATGCTTTCTACCCTCTCTTTTTTTCTAAGTTAGCTAGTAGTTTACTATTTTGTTACTTTCTGAATGGAGGTATTGATTTATTGATTGTGAGTTATTGTATTAGTTTTCTAGGGCTCCTGTAGCAAAGTACCCCAAAAGGGATGGCTTAAGCAGCGACGTTTATTCTCTCACAGTTCTGGAGGCCAGGAGTCAGCATTTGGTCTCAGCTCCGTTATACTACTTTATGTTAAAATTACCACATTGTGTTGAAAGTGCTGTGTTTCTTCTTCTTTGTGATAAGTTTATTTTGTTCTTTTAGTTTTTAAAACAATTTCTTTTGGGATTTAGGAAGGTTCAAAGTTTTGTTCTACAGACACTTTTCAAAAGAAGACATACATGCAGCCAACCCAATCATATGAAAAAAATCTCAACATCACTGATTGTTAGAGAAATACAAATCAAAACTACAATGAGAAACCATCTAAGGCCAGTCAAAATGGCTATTATTAAAAAGTCAAAAAATAACAGATGCTGGCAATGTTGCGGAGAAAAAGGAATGCTTATACACTGTTTGTGGGAGTTTAAATTAGTTCAACCATTGTGGAAGACAGTGTGGTGATTCCTCAGAGACCTAAAGACAGAACTACCATTCGACCCAGCAATCCCATTACTGGGTCTATACCCAAATGAATATAAATTATTCTATTATAAAGACACATGCATATGTATGTTCATTGCAGCACTATTCACAATAGCAAAGGAATGGAATCAATCCAAATGCCCATCAATGATAGACTGGATAAAGAAAATGTGGTATATATATACCATGGAATACTATGCAGCCATATAAAGAATGAGATCATATCCTTTGCAGGGACATGGATTGAGCTGAAGGCCATCATCCTTAGAAACTAACACAGAAGGAGAAAACCAAATACTGCACGTTTTCACTTATAAGCGGGAGCTAAATGATGAGAACACATGGACACATAGAGGGGAACAACAGACACTGGGCTCTACCTGAGGGCGGAGGGTGGGAGGAGGGAGAGGATCAGGAAAAATAACTAATGGGTACTAGGCTTAATACCTGGGAGATGAAGTCATCTGTACAACAAACCCTCATGACTCAAGTTTACCTATACAACAGCCTTGCACATGTACCCCTGAATTTAAAATACTTGTTAAAAAAATAAAGTTGTGCTCTAGTAGTTATATTTGTACTCACAACGTTTTAAATGCCACTAGTCCCTTTGTTAGTTTATTTTTATCTTTTACCACGTGGCTTTTAATTGTTTTGAATAAATTATTTAATACTATACTGAAATGTGTCTGTTGTACTCTTGAACACTCATCCACGAGATTGACCACAATTGCTGTGGCTTGCTGCTTTTTAATGGTATCCACCAACTGCTGGTGTCACAGTCAATGATATTGTTCTGCTTTTTCCTTTTCTGCTCCCTTCTCCTCCCACTTTTAGTTGCATTATTTCCCCCTTGTGGGAATATTTACCAGAAAATAAGCACTTTTTCTTTTCTCACACAGCCAACACAACACAGAAGAGCTCTGGTCACTAAAATGGGGTGAGAAGTACATTCCCCACACACTAAGCAATTCTCCAGAGACACTGGCTCGGTGTCCTATGATTCAACTCCATTCTGACACCATCTACCTGGATTTAGAGTCAGATCGCACAGGTTAAGGGCTCAGACCCACAAGACAGCCCCCCATTTTGGACGCTACTTGCAAGTAGTAGGTTGTTACCTATATGTCTTACCTATTGGATATAAATCGGGGTTCCCATGACCAACTCTTTGGGTTTGGCTAATTTGCTAGGAAGGCTCACAGAACTCAGAGAAACACATTTACAAGCTTATTATATTAACAGAGGATGTGACCAAGGACAGAGATGAAAGTCAGGTAAAGAGGCGCAATAGGGTGAGGTCTGGAAGGGTCGTGAGTACAGGAGCTCCTGTCATCAGGGAGTTGGGGTGCACCACCCTCCAAGCACACAGATGTGTTCAACCCTGAAGCTCTCTAAACCCCATAGTTCAGGTGTTTTATGGAGGCTTCACACATCATGTAGGTGTGATCAACAATTAACTCGATAACCAGCTCCTCTCCTTTTCCCGGAGGTTGAAAGATGGAGCTGAATGTTCCAAGCTTCTCATTATGGTGTGGCTTCTCTGATGACGATCCCCAATTCAGAAGTCCACCAAGAGTCACCTCACTGGAACAAAAGACGTCCCTACTGCCCAGGAAATTCCAAATGATTCAGCAGATCTGTGTCAGGATCCAAGATCAAAGCCAAATATTGGAATAAAAGATTATCCCAGCATCTATCTACAAAGGTTTTAGGAGTTTGGTCTCAGGAACTGGGGGCAGAGATCAACAGATACATATTTCTTATTATTTCACAGAATATATGACACATGGCATATAACCTACAACATATAAAATACTATTCCTTCACCCTTGTTCTGAATTATTTTTATTCATGGGTCTACAAATAACTATTAAGTGCTTATTATAAATACTTCTGTTGAAGTTTTCCCATTCAGCTGTCGGTTGAATGAAGTTCATCCTGTAGTTGATTCCTCAAGAGAGGCTCACAGAGAATTCTCTATATTTTTGTTTGTTTAAAACTCTTTTTCTATAACCTTCATACTTTAAGCATAGCTTCACTTGATATAAAATATTTTGTACATATTTTCCATGACTCTGTTTGAAAATACTGCTTAGTTGTTGGCATATGTGTATGTTGTTTTGGGGAACTCTGATACCAGTCTTACTCTCTTGTCCTTGAAGGTTATTTTATTTTATTTTATTTTTTTGAGATGGAGTTTTCACTCTTGTTGCCCAAGCTGGAGTGAAGTGGTGCGATCTCAACTCACTGCAACCTCTGCCTCCCAGGTTCAAGGGATTCTCTTGCCTCAGCCTCCTGAGTAGCTGGGATTACAGGCATCTGCCACGATGCCTGGCTGGTTTTTTGTATTTTTAGTAGAGATAGGGTATCATCATGTTGGCCAGGCTGGTCTGGAACTCCTGACCTCAGGTGATCCACCTGCCTCAGCCTCCCAAAGTGCTGGGATTACAGGCTGAGCCACCACACCCTGCCAGGATTTTTTTTCTTTATCTTTAAATTCCAGTAGTTTCACTGGGATATGTCTCAGAGTTGATGGTTTTTGGTTTATCCAGGTACTCAGTGGCCCCCTTCAGTATCGAGATTTCAGTTTCCTCATAATTCCAGAAGGTTTTCTTGCAGTGTAGTAGTTTGATGTATAAGCTTTGTTCCAGCATTTTGTTTTTCTTCTTCATGGTTTTCAGTTACATATATTGTCTGCTTCTTCCATTTCAGTTGCTTTCTCTCTGAACTTTTTTCTTCTTTCTTTAGCTTATTTTTATTTTTTAGCTAGTCTCCTGTCTTCCTTCAATGCTTCTTCTTAAATTTTCATTTCTGTCTATTATCCCTTGTGCACCTGGGAATCTATTTTTTATTCCTGAGATCATTTTGTCTTTTTCGTTTTCTTTCCTGAAATCAATCAACTCTCTTTATTCTTTCTATTTTTGTCTTTCTGGTTTAAGCTTTTTAATTTCTGACTGAAGATGATATTTTCTATCCTGAAATGTTTGTTTGATGAGCTCTCACTGAATTTTGAGTGTAATATGACCGTTGCCTTCTGCTTTGTGATCATTTGGGGGAGGAAGAGTTTGATGCACTGAGAAGTCATGGTGTTAAACTAGGTTTATATATATTTAGTTTGCTCTGCCTATTCATTTTATGGGATGGCTTACAAAACTACTAGTTAAGGGCCCGTCTGTCAGTGTAGGAAAGTGTGGTTTCTTTAATGGGTGGCTTGTTTTGGAGGGGCATGGGCGAAGGGTTGTGTGAATGTTTTTTGCTTCTCTCTTGCCCTTCAGAGCCCTAAAGCTTCCCACTTATGCCCTATCTTCCAAAGGATCTTCCTTCCTTTTAGCTTCTGCCCTAGAAGCAATGCCCTTGGAGCCAGGTCACTTTGTATTTTTGCTGTAGGAGCCTCTCCTGTGGGCAGTAATCTTGGGTCAGTCTCAGACCCACCGTTAGGCGGCCTCTCCTCTCCTCCATTCCCTTTTTCCCATACCGCCCTTGCTTTCCATTGTCTTGAGACCCACACACGGGAAATGGCTTGCTGAGATTTGGTGTTCATTGCTCTACTCGCCAGCAGCTTAAAGTCTGTGAATTCTCCATCTCCTACATGTGCTGAGAGTTGGGCTTCACATCACCTCGTCTGACCTTCCTGTTGTTGTCTACTGATTTTTGGAGGATATGTTGGGAGATTCAGATTAATCCAGATGCTATTACTTCAACTCCCTAGAATTCTTTATATATTTTTGATTAACATAACAAGAAAAAATTTACTTGGTGTTTTAAAATTCAAAAACCTACCAGCAAAATTAAATGGATTATAATTAATTTCCACTTTTTGGAGGTCCCGGAAGGTGACTTTAGTTCTAACGTGCAATTGGATGAACAAAATATTTCAACATGTGATGTCCTCAGAGAGAAAAACAATAAAATGTGTTCTTGATGGTGTTAATATCAGGAACCTCAGAGTGAACTTTTCTGACTGAATTCTCATCACTGTGGTCACAGCCACAGTGACACTAATGGGGGACGTCCTAGGCCCTAAGCCAGGAGTAAACATGGCCCCTTCAGAAGCCCTCCCTCTCCAGCGAGCAGCCCTCCACTCACGGCTCATTACAGCCCTCCTTGGGTGTTTGGCTGAGGGATGTTCCCCCCATATAGGCAGGAAATTTATCAACATCCTGGCATTTGTCTCAATCAAAGAAAAGAAAAGAAAAAGATTGAGTTTATGGCCAAGTACAGGAAAACACTATGTGACTTCTTTGCCTCTTTTCTTTCTTGCCCTCAATAACCATCCTCAATAACTGGTTAATCAGAAAAATGGACCCAAGTGCATACACAGAGACACACTCACACACACATGCACGCCGAGCTGGAGCCATGCCCACAGCCTAGCAAGGCCTCCCTTTCCTTCCCTCCAAGCACACGTGCCATCAGGGGTATCTGAGAGGCCTTGGTCCAAAAGGAATGACAGGAACAGACAGCCCCAGCTCCACCCCACATGCTATGCCCCCAGCTTGGGGCTCCTGCCCAGGAGTCGGGGCCACAGAGGCCCTGCCCCATGTGCGGTCAGCACCACTCAGGGTTCTCAGAATCAGCTTACCCTCCAGGGGCCTGCATTGCTCATTAGCAGCCATCGGTAACATTCGTGCTCATAGAGTCCCCATGAACTGATGGATGGACTGTAACATGGAATATTATGCTCAGTAAATGTTTAGTTTCGGGAGCTACAATGGTGATCGTGAGGTGCAGAGGTTGGGTATGGGTCACCAGAGGACCAGCCTGCCTTCCTTTGTTCCTTGCCTGCAGAGCTGGCCCCATCCTGGCTTGGGTGTGGGTTCAATTGCTCAGTGGTGTCACCGAGGTCTTTCCCAGTTCCTTCAAGCAGCCGCCAGGGGTAGGGTGCTGAAGCAGGGAGAAAGAAAACTATGATACAAAGATTTTCCCTCTCACCTCTGCAGTTTTTCTGTGGCTCCAAGGATTTTCTTTTGTGCAAAAACAAAAAGGAAAAAAAGCCTTTCATCTGCCAAGATTTTTACTTACCACATATGAAAGGATAGCGTCTTCTATGGATTTTAAAATGCCTTAAAAACGGGTATCAAAGAGTCCGAGGCCCATTAATCTAAATTGCTTTAACACTTAGAGAAGAATAAAAGGCACTTTCTAAAATCTGCAAATGAGACTAACCTACAAAATCATGGATTAAATGCTGGGGGAAAAAACTTTAAGTTTTCACTTGAAACAGGCATCTTTAAAAGGAAAGAAATATTTCTCCAATATTTAAAAAATCATGTTTTGAAATAGATACGAAAAAGACAGATATGTACTTAGACTTGATGGAAAGAGACAGGGAAAAAAATTCTAGTTCAGCTAAGACAAGCCACCAACAAGTTTCATTCAGTGAAATTTCCCAAGGAGGATCCAAGACAGGCTGTTTTTACCAACTTTGCAGAAACCCTTCTACATGAATCTCGATTTCTAAGTCATTTTTCTCCCTTGGAAAAAAGATACACAGTTTTCAAAGTTTAGAGCTGAATTCTCAACTGTTACAATTGGTAGGAAAGAGGTCATCTTACTTTTCAGTCTCTCCTATTTAAATTTATTATCCGTTACTTCGATACTAAAAATAGAACATAAGGCTATAATATTTAATAGTCTTGATTTTTCAGCGCCAGCCAGGATGGGAAAGCCATAATAATATAATAACACCTTAAATTTACATCCTGAATATCTCTAAGGAGCTAATGGAGTTTTATCAGGCAATTTTAAAATCCGATTAATCCTATCATCATCCCTGACAGGTCGGTACCTAGATGGGGTCTTTGCACGGACCCTCTCTGCTCAGCAGTGTGAGGCCGAGTTCTAGAGACCACATCTCCAGCACCCACAGCTTCCCTCAGTCTCCTTCCCCGTCCCTACTGAGCTGCTCTGATTCTGCTGGAGGAACAAGCTCTCTTCTAGAGGTCTAGAGGTCATGTTTGACTTTTTCCTAATTTTCCATATTATAGGAGAAATACAAGCTAATGCAGAAAAACTAGAATATTCAGGCAAACAAGCTATTGGGGGAAATGACTCAAAACACCACAACCGAGAGACCACTATTATCATTTTGGCACACATCCATCCAACCAAGCTACTTCTCTGCACTCAGACATAAAGATAGGATTCTACTATATTTGTTTATATAAAACATAAATATAAAATATATGTACATACATACATATATCACACACACACATACATCCCTCTAACAACATATACAATACACAACAACATTTTTTTTTTTTTTTTTTTTGAGACAGAGTCTCGCTGTCGCCCAGGCTGGAGTGCAGTGGCACGATCTCGGCTCACTGCAGGCTCCGCCCCCCAGGGTTCACGCCATTCTCCTGCCTCAGCCTCCGAGCAGCTGGGACTACAGGCGCCCGCCACCTCGTCTGGCTGATTTTTTGTATTTCTAGTAGAGACGGGGTTTCACTGTGTTAGCCAGGATGGTCTCAATCTCCTGACCTCGTGATCCGCCAGCCTCGGCCTCCCAAAGTGCTGGGATTACAGGCGTGAGCCACCGCGCCCGGCCCTAACATTTGTTAATGGCTTCAGAGACTTTTGTTTTTTGCAAGTATGAAACCTCTTTAGCTAAACAATTATTTCCAAGTATTTATCAACATCAACAGTGTTACCAATGAAAGATATATATTATTTATGATCTTCTAAAGTTATTTTCTTTTAAAATTTTTAATTAAATTTTACTTTTAATTGGCTTGAATTTTTCTCTAAAATTTTTTTAATTACAAATAATTTTCTTTAAAATGTTTTAAATTTAAAAGAATTTTCTTTACAAATTTTTTAAATTTAAAACATTTTTTCTTTAAAAAATTTTTAAAATTAAAAAAATTTTTCTTTGAAAATTTTTTTTCTGTTTTATCTCCTTCTTCCACGTTTGATGTTCCCCTATACTTCCAATATAACCAAAATTATTGGCTTGATTCCTCTCTTTCCACGTACTTCTCTGTGTGTAGAGAAACACATATACATGTAGGAAGTAAAGTCCGCATTTCAAGAAAGTTAGTAAGTGAATTAGACAGGTGTGTTTAGCCAAAAACAACAGAAAGCCTAATGAACTGCTGGTTAAAGAGGAATTTATTTTTATCATTAACAAGAAGATTGGAAACAGGAAGCTTGGGTGTGGGTTCAACTGCTCAGGTGTGTCACGGAGGCCTTCTGCTGGCTCCATCTCTGGGCTTTGCTATCCTTGGGCTCTTTTCATTTCATGTTTGTTGCCTCGTGTTCATAAGATGGCTGCCCCAGACACACGCAAGTTTGGAGCATGAGAGGAAGAAGCTGTCTCTTAGGAGGAAACCAAGCATTCCCATCACAGACTTTCCTTTCATCCCATTGGCCAGAGCTGGGTCACATGGCCCTTCCTCACTGCAAAAGTACCTGGAAAGGCAAGAATTCGTATTGGCTGCCTTCGGTGAGCAAAGTGGCTTCCCACAGGGAAAAGGAGCAGAAATGGCTGTGGTGTTTGGTAACCACACTTTCTGTAAGAATAATACACTAATGTCCAGAATAAAAGAGCAGTGATTCCTTCTGTAGGGACCAAAAAGATTCCCTTCCCTGCTCCAGGGTCCAGAGAGACCGTGGGACTGACTGGCCTCCTCAGACCCTCTTCAGGTCTCTGAATAGTCCAAAGTCATTTTTGCACAAGACTTTTGGGACTTGGAATTAAATTTGGCCAAGGTGGAAAGGCATCTTACCTCTGATGTGATAATTTGCTTCTGGGATGTCTTGTCTCCCAGTTCCTTTGGTCTTTCTGCAGTTGAGACTTCTATATCACACAGGCGACATTTGACCAAATGTCAGATGAAAACTTGGGGCCTTTCACTCCTGGTAGCACCTTGCAGAATCCCTCCTATCACTTGTCATAGGCGGGCATGCAGTTGACTCCACCATACAGAGCCGCACTCTTACGGCTTGGCCACACTTTCTTTTTTTCATGTACCATGGGTTTCTGCAAATCACATCTCCCTGGACATACCCTCATGTGAATGAATTTGGGTCACCTTCTCAGGACATGGGTAGTGGTCATCCTGACTTCCTGGTCAGGCCTCTGCTTTTCATAAAAGACCCCAACACCTCTACACAGAACTTAAACACTCTTCAAAGATGGTAGTTCCAATGACTCTGTGATTGACGAATCTTTCACCTTTCCTTGTGTTACTGTGCTTTCCTATAATTCTGTGTTATACTTACTGCCGCTGTTTGGTGAGGGAGAATTATATGATGAATTGAAATCGTTATAATTGTCAAGCATAAAACTGACAATATCTGAAACACAAATAAGACACCCGTCTCTGGACGGTGTTGAAAATTTTGAAAACCAACAATAACAACAACTTTGCTACAAGGAAAACTCTTTTTGATAAAAATAGTTATCACTTACAATATTGTTTTATTTGCACGAAATTCTGGTTTATGCAGGAATCTGCACCCACAGAACTCGTGCCCAGGTATGATTCAGCCACTAAGAGGGCTCATAGTTCACTTTGATTACTTAGTTTATATCTTTTTTATTTGATTGAAAGTTGCTTCCCGTAAAGAAAGAAATTTGCATGCAGTGACCAAAGGATCAACCCAGTTACCTGATCCTTTCTATTAAGAGTTTCCTTGTTTTATGTTGTGTTATTAGACTCTGTCCATTAGTGGGAATGGTTCTGGGCATCCTCTCTGGACTTGGGCTTATATTTCAGGCTCATGGCTGCTTGAGTGAGCTGTTTATGTTCAGTGTTAAGGAAGTTTGTGAAGAGATGTTTTTCCCCCATAGCCTTCTAATACCATCATCGACACAGAAACCTAATGCCATTTTTAGGAGAAAGTTGGAGTAAAGTAAACACTCAAAGTGGTTTTGGGAAGGTGAGTGCTCTGTCTCCCCCAGGAAGCTTTTCCCACTTCTCTCACACCGGAGTCCAGCAGACCCACCACCTATCTTGGGACATACATACAAAAGACTGATGAGGTTGCTACTGAGAGGATGTTACTTTTGGTGATGATTATAAACAGCATGGAAATTCATTTAAAAGCTAAATTTATAGAACAAAGCATCATCCTAACTAACTATTGTCTACAAATATTTTTTACCTACCAGTGGCAGTAGGATAGACTTTACTACTCTTAGATCCTGTGGTCTCAGATGCATGCCTCTCAGATGGAGGTGTCTTGGTGGCAGAGTTGGGAACACTGGCTGTCATTTCTGATCATTGTTAATTATCTTTAACACTAGCAAGAAGCTCTGCTATTGAGTTCCTCTCCTAGGAGACTGTCATTAGACCTGATGGCCCTTGACGTCTCTATTTTTCCAGTCATTACTCCAAGACAAGTAGATTCTCTTCACTGGTTGTTCTTCTCCCTAAGCCAGCAATCCTGCCCTCTTCTCTTTGTCCTTCTTCTCCAGCTCAAAGCAGACACCTGCACAGTCACAATATGACAGCTGCTTCCTCCTTGAGCAAGACGTGGGCTGGTGCCAGCTCTGAGGCCACAAGCAACAGCTGAGAGGAGGGAGGGGACGGGAACATCCAGAAACAATGACAGAAAACCTGGCTTTAGAATGGAGCAAGTGACCAGAGAGCAAACACATGCCACAGGAGGTTACAGTGAGTGTCTGGTTCAGTAACTTCCTCATTCCAAAAGAAGGTGCTTAGCTCAGCGCCCACTTCAAGGTAAAAGTTGTTGAAATGCAAAAGTTGGAGAAAGGGATTCCTGTAGAGCGGCATTGCTGGCACTGGGGGAGAATGGAGGTGCTTTCCTCACTCAGACCTAATGAAAGGCTTCACAAAGAACCCGCAGAGAGAGCTTCTCCTTGGGGATGCCTTGTAGCATTGGGCTGGTAGGCACTGCGTGAAGCCACCTGGCCAATAGGTAGGTGGGGGCTGAAATCTAGCCAGTTCCCCTCACCAAGCCTTGCACACCCCACACATCTTTTTCTAATCTGTACATGCACTGGAGTGCACACACATGCAATTTTTGGGATAATCAGGGGCCCTGCTGACAATCACCTGAGACTACAGAGTCCTGGGGGAAGAGGTGGGCTACAGTGGCTGGGCCAGTGAGCAGCTGGGTGGGCTGGGAAGGAGTTGCCTATGACCAGGGCCAGGTAGATATAGGCCTGCCCAAGGGCATGCTCTGGAGGGTTGAGGGAACCCCACAGAAAAAGACTGGACATGGCCACTGGATGCCCAGAGGCAGAGGGAGTTTTTCTTTCTTTCTTTTTTTATTATACTTTAAGCTCTGTGTTACATGTGCAGAACATGCAGTTTTGTTACATAGGTATACACATGCCCTGGTGGTTTGCTGCACCCATCAACCTATCACCTATATTAGGTATTTCTCCTAATGTTACTCCTAGCCCCCCACCCCCCGATAGCCCCCAGCATGTGATGTTCCCCTCCCTGTGCCCATGTGTTCTCATTGTTCAACTCCCACTTATGAGTGAGAACATGTGGTGTTTGGTTTTCTGTTCCTGTGTTAGTTTGCTGAGAATGATGGTTTCCAGCTTCATCCATGTCCCTGCGAAAGACATAAACTCATCCTTTTTTATGGCTGCATAGTATTCCATGGTATATACACGCCACATTTTCTTGATCCAGTCTATCATTGATGGCATTGATGGACATTTGGGTTGGTTCCAAGTCTTTGCTATGTGAATAGTGCCACAATAAACATACGTGTGCATGTGTTTTTATCATAGTAGAATGATTTATAATCCTTTGGGTATATGTCCAGTAATGGGATTGCTGGGTCAAATGGTACTTCCTGTTCTAGATCCTTGAGGAATTGCCACACTGTCTTCCACAATGGTTGAACTAATTCACACTCCCACCAACAGTGTAAAAGCATTCCTATTTCTCCACATCTGGCAGAGGGAGTTTGTCAATAGGAGACATGGAAAACAGTCACGTTTCTTAGGATATACGACTCTTACAAGTTCTGTTCCTATCATAATTGGCTATAGACATGAACAAATGTCCATCACTACATAAAGAAACATGAAAGCAACAACGACATATTATTTTTCATCACATTGGCAAATATTCCAAAACCAGTAGTATTCAAAGCTGGTGAGGGCAAGGAGAGATGGGCGCCCTGATGTACAAGTGAGGTTTTCAATTACTTAAAACTTTCTGAAAAGCAACTTGGCAATAGATAACGTAAGTCTTACAAATAATAAAACCATTTTGCACAGTAATTACTGTAATTACAGTTGTAGGACTCTATCCAAAGGAAATAAGAAATGAATATAAAGATCTTCCTTGCATGTATAGAAAGAAAATTTTTAACATCCCAAATGTCTAACATTAGTATGAGAAAATTTATTAATTTCTGCTATTTCTGTTGAGCATTCATAGGAATTAAAATTATGTTTATGAAGCTCTTTAAAAGCCTAAAAAATATCAAGTGAAAAAAAAGTGGAATTCTAACAGCATGTAGAAAAAAGACTAGAAGAAGAGATAGCAAAGTGTCAATGATGGATCTTTCTGGATCAGGGATTATGGGGAACTTTTCTTCTTTATGCTTTAATTTCCCACAATAGACATATATCACTTTTCTCTTTAAATCAAGAAGAAAAAATGTCAGTGATAAAGGGCTGGTAACTGGTAGCTGAATGAAAGGCCTGGTGACTGGTGGCTGAAAGAAAGGCCTGGTGACTGGTGACTGAATGAAAGGCCTGGTGACTGGTAGCCGAATGCTGGTGCTGGTGGGGGCTGTAGCCCAGCACGCAGATGACCATCCTGGGCCTGGTCTTGCCTGGCAGAGATGCTCAGCTCTGAGCTGTGTGGGTGCTGGTGGAACACCTTCTCAGCAGACACAGGGGTCTAGGCTGCAGGCAGCCACCCTCAGGTTTAAGGGGTGTCCCCCCCAAATGCTCAGGGCTGTTACCACTCTTCGGAATAGTTCTTTAGGGCAGTGCTTCTCAGACTTGAATGTGCAGACCTATCACCAGGGGACTTGTTAAAATGCAGACTCTGATTCAGAAAGTCTTGGGTACAGCCTGAGGTTCTGCTTCCCTATCACCTTCTAGGGTATGGAGATGACCCAACTGAAGATCACGCTCTGAGTGCTCACGAGCGGCACGGCTCTAGAGGAGTTTCTCAGACTTTAATCACACACGAAGATCCCCTGGATCATTTGTTAGACACAGCTTTCTGGACCCTGCACGCAGAGATCCTGACCCCATAGGTCTGGGCGGAGCTTGATCAGCTGCATCCTGCTCAGCTCCCCGGTGATGCTGATGCTGCCTGTCTGCGGACCACACTTCGGGCCCATTGCACTCACATCTCTAGCACCTTGTTCCTCAAAGAGCGGTCCCAGACCCAGCAGTATCAGCATCACCTGGCAGCCTGCCGAAAATGTAAGTGCTCAGACTCCACTCAGACCTGTGGAATCAGAGTCTGCAGCTTAACAAGATTCCTGGGTGATTTCAGGTACGTTAGAGTTTGGGACACCCTGGTCTACAACAGACTCCCCAAGAGCTGATTGAGGGCATTTTCCGGATGATCAGTGGGTGTCCTCCCTCTCCCAACCCTCGATCACTGGGTGAATGAGCAGTCCTCCTGAGCCAGCTGAGCTGCTTTCTTGGTCTCCCTATCACGGTCACCATCAGAGTCATGCGGCTGATTACCTGCTGACAAGGGACGACTTCTGCTCTCAGCTTATTTCCTTGAGTGGTCGTTCAGGAGAAAAGCAGCTCAGTGGCCATGGAGCAAACTTGGAATTCTTACATCAATTCCTTAACCAAAACTCCTTGCCTAGATAAGTGGAGGTGACCAGGGGAAACTATTTTCCAGGTAAGAAATGTGAGCTTGCTTAAGGTTCCTTGTTGTAGGACTTTGGGAATAGGAGCAGGGGAAGGAAGTCTATGTTCTAGATCACCTCAAAACAATGCTGTGCTCTGAAAAATTGACTGTTCTTTCACTGGAAAGAATTTGCTTAAAAATACCCTGTCCTTATTTCTTTTTAATACACCACAACTTTAGGAGAACATTTTTCTTTTCCCGAGATGGTAGAGTATTGGAAAAGAAAGAAAAAGTGCTCTGTTTATGGAAGATGTAATTATTTGCTAAGGTACTTTCCTTAGCCCTGGGCAGAATGAAATGTACATTCTAGATTTTCTCTTTGCTTGAATTTAAATGCAGAGTATGTTATCATATTTCCTGCTAGTTGAAGGTGCGGGTTTTTTTAAAATCTAACAGGAGGATGGGGAGGGATGCTATTCACTAGTGGCTATTTGAAATATAGTGATTCCCTAGAAAGGAAGAAAAAAACCCCACCCCAATGTTACTTTTGAGCAGTGAATATTTTTTACTTTGCTAAGAAAATTACTGCAAGGGCCAGGTGCAGTGGCTCATGCCTGTAATCCTAGCACCTTGGGAGGCCAAGGTGGGCAGATCACAAGGTCAGTAGTTCGAGTCCAGCTTGGCCAACACGGTGAAACCCCATCTCTACTAAAAATAAAAAAATTAGCCGGACGTGGTGGTGGGCAACTGCAATCCCAGGTACTCGGGAGGCTGAGGCAGGAGAATGGCTTGAACCCTGGAGGCAGAGGTTTGCAGTGAGCTGAGACCACGCCACTGCACTCCAGCCCAGGTGACAGTGCGAGACTCCATCTCAAAAAATAAAAAAGAAATTACTGCAATTTGACACACAAAATCTAAGGCATAGATAAGCATGATCCTGAAAAATTATCTTTTGTTGGCTTGATAGTAACAAAACAAAATCATGTCAATGCTATAGGCATTTTCTCATGCTTCGTGAGAATTCTGCCTGTGCAGCAGAAAACCATCCAACACCCTCCCTACATTATTATAACAGGAAAAATGGGGCTGACTTCTGAAAATGATGGGGGTGACCACTCTGCCCATTGGGCAAGGCAAATCATGATTGTCACTTATTGCAAGAAAATCATTTCAAATCATTTTAAATGTAGGATGCATTACACATCCTGACATACTTAAAATTCTGCCTCTTTATAAAAGGTTTAGATTTACCAAAAGAGTGTCTTTTTCTGTTTTTGTTTTTGAGAAGAATCCATTTGTCTTTAAGTCGTATTTAACAGGTTTGAATAACCAAATTTTTTCTTAAAATTGTCATTTACCCGTAGAAATATTAGATATAAATGTTGGAATATAACTTCAGCCTTTGAAAACGTTTCCACCCAAATGAACTCTTTCAGGGTCACTGTGTAATCTATCATTCTCCAAAGGGGACACCATCACAGTCATTGACCTAATACTCTCCAACCTCAGAGCAGAAGTGAATGATGAAGAGAAGTCTCTGGGCATGGTCACCTTCTTGGATATGAAGGTGAAATATACAATATTCTATTTTAGCTTTTGAGAATTTTTGTGGAGTATGAGTATGCGTGTGTAGGGATAAGAGAGGAGGTAAATTTTGCTTAGTTTTGCCAAGCTTATGAAAATAAGTTACCCACAATACCTGTTGGAACTTGGCTTAATTGGAAAGTGAGTCACAGATGGGCATTTTCCGGGGACACAGGCCCAGAAGGCTGACTGCTCAGTCCTAGGTGAGCTCCGTGAACGGTGCTCTAAACTCCGCATGGCACTGAGGCATGAGAACGAGGACATCTCATACACTTGTCTTTCCTTTATTACATCACTAACCGTGTTCCTCCTGGAGATTACCGTATCTGAGAAAACCGGAAACCTTTTCGATCGCATGATGGATGTAGTCAGCGAATGTTCCTACACGAAGAAGCTGGCTTTGGAAAGCTACTGGCTCACTGTGGTAAAGACTGATTCAGGGGCTGCATTGACCCTGCAGCTCAGTGGTGGGGTTGTTGGTGGGGTTTCGCTTAGTTTGCTTTTTTGAAATAGAAAGGGATAAAAATATTCCATTAGTCTTTTGTAACTTGGGAAGAGTATATAAAATAAAATAAAAAGATTAAATGAATTTCGTATTTATATGATGATCAGTAAAGAGTGACAAAGAAGTCTTGAGGCCATGGGAGGTAGAAATAAAGAGAGAAGGGTGAGGAGGAAGCATGAGCCTAGCCACAGGGGGGCCTCAGACGTAGACTGAGAAGGATGGAGACAGACACATACATATGTGAGACCGTCAGAATTTATTGTTTAGAAAAGCAAACAAAAACTCGTTCAACTTAAGCCTAATGCTCAAAAGCACAGCAGTGTGAGAGTCTTCTCTCCCCATCTCTGGAAGGGAGCAGTGATTGGAACTGGGTGTGTGGGGAGCTGCAGAATCCCTGATGTGTGGGGAGCTGCAGTATTCCTGGTAAAGCCCTTCCCGAGGCCCTGTCTTCTTGCAACACTTGTAAACTGCTGCCCTCTCTAGGAGCCCTCCACCCCTCTGGAATCAAGTGAGGGGCTGTGCCAGCTGCAGGGTGGTTGGTGCCAGAATGTGTAAGGCACTGAATTTTGAACAAATGATCAAAAGGCCATTTTTAATGGCTGTTAATAAAAAGTTACCATGCTTAGATGTTAACACAGGACTACTGTCAAAAGACAACTTACAATAAATTTAAACATCTTAATTGGCTTTTATGTGTGATTCTAGAATTGGGAAACACCTTGTTCTATAAGATAGAAAGTGTTCCAAAGAGCTGAGCAGAGGAGCTTGGTTTTCTAGACAGGGCTGAGGAAAGCAGAAACAGGGAACAGACAGCGGATTGGCCATTTCAAACTTACTTTTCTTGTGAAGGTTCAAGCAGAGCAGACTTCTTTATGCTGCTAAAACTGGCCTGTTTGGGGATTTGACTATCACCTCTCTCCATAATTTCTCGGCATGCTAAGGATCTTAGTTTCCACTTGGTGGTGTTGAATTCGCAGGAGTGACTCCATTTTGTCTGGTCCGCTGGGCCTGGTGCGGGAGCTTAGTCCAAACCAATGACCTTCCATAAATTGTATCTGACACGACTAACTATGATATAAGGAAAATTGTCTAGGTAGAGGAAGATCTTTTCTTCTTTCAGGTGGCCTCTGCATTGTTTTAAGAATGGATCCAGAGGCCCCAGGCTCTGTACACACATTTCCAACCTCTCCTAGAACTCAAATGAAAATGTTTCAGCATGGATTCCCTGAAAAGATGGACTAGACACCTCATCTTGGTAGTTCATCTCTGCACACAGTATTTCTAGATCCTGGAAAAGCATTTCCAGCATCAGAGTTTGTTTGGGGATGGGATCTGAGGGTCACCTGGAAGATAGGAGTCCCCTGTGTTCCCGAGGGCGAAGTCCCTCTAGTCCTGCCAGTAGGCCAGCCCAAGTGGCCAACCCACACCCCCATGTTTAACATGCAACCTGCCTTTTGCCTTTCTCTTTTCACAATGTCCCCTCCCCTACTGAGGTCCAGAATGTTCTCATTGAGCGATCTGTGCCTTTACTATAGGACCTGAGCCATCAGTGACTGGTGACAAAAAACTCTGAGGACGGGCTTTGTGAGGGAGCCAGAGGGCAGGCGGGAGGCCCCCACGTGGCAAGTCTACTCGCCCATTTCACCTGCTTCCCCTCTCTCGGGTGACTATGCACTTTGGCCCTGCCCTCACCACAGCAGGCACAGCAGGTCTGTGTTTCCACCAGGACCACAAGTAATCAGAATAGCTTGCCTCTGGGTCAGTCTGCTGGTCTCTCTTCCTGCCGCTGAGACTCTAAGACCCGCCACTGTAGCATAAAAAGGACACGGAGCTGCAGAGTTGGAAATGGCTAATCCACTGGGTGCAGTGGCTCACACCTGTAATCCCAGCACCTTGGGAGACTGAGATGGGAGGATGGCTTGAGTCCAGGAGTTCGAGACCCGCCTGGGTCTCAAATAGTGAGACCCTATCACCACAAAAAAACTTAAAAATTAGCCGAGCATGGTAGCTCACATCTGTAGTCCCAGCTACTCCGGAGCTTGAGGTGGGAGGATCACTGGAACCCAGGAAGTCTAGGCTGCAGTGAGCCATGATTGTACCACTGATTCCAGCCTGGGCGACAGAGCAAGACTGTCTCAAAAATAAATAAATACATGAATAGAAATGGCTGATCAGAAGCAGTGGCTCTACATGCTTGAGTGAGCCAGGTGGGACAGGGAGTGGGTGAGACGAGGCAGTGAGCAGCCCAGGAGCCCCGAGGGTGACCCAGGAGGAAGGAAGAGCAGGGGAGGTGGCACTAGAGCGCTTTTGCAGTTCCTGCCAGAGACACAGCTGCAAGGCTGGATTTCAAGAAGCACATTTACTCCTATGATTGCCTCCCACCAGCTGGTTGGCGATGCCACTCCCCTCTCAGTGTCTTTACCCAATAATCTGTAAAATGGGGATAATGATCCAGTCACATAGCCAACTTACCAAGCCACCAGGGGCCACACAGTACTTTAAAATCGCCATGGGCAAGGTTCAAAGTACCAGCCAGGATGTTTCTCTAGTGGTGAGAGCTTCGAAAGAGCAAGAAAGCTTTGGGAATGAAATGTGATGTTTCCTATTTGACAGAGGGATGTTTTAGGTGACAGTGCAAAAGACAGGAGGGTTGGCAGGGAGAGCAGGGGCTTGGCTGGGGAAGACCAGGCGGAGCTGGACACCTGCCGAGCTGAGTCTGTCTCTCTGCATTTATTTTCTGATTAGCATTCTAATGGTAGCCCAGAGGGTCAGATTAATCAAAGTGGGAAGCATTTCTCTTTCAATTGCAATTACAACCATTATTTATGTTATTGAAATTAATCAATCACTATTGACTGCCTTTACTGTTTTTATATCACTTTGAAGAATGGGACAAACAAATGTCCCACCCCTTCCCTGGTAGGCAGCCCCAAACCGAGAGGCACAAAAATTCTCCTCACCATGGAGTAGAAAAAGTAAGGAGGGTGGTGTGGTCGATATGAAATTTTTAACATGCAATTTATGTGTAAAGCAACATTCTGTTTGCATTCTTAGAATTTCTTGGCAAAAAGCTGGCACTCCTTAATAGACCTGTGTCTCATACGCAAGTCACTCACATCAGTACCACATTTTGGGGTGTCTTAAAGGACACTTTTTGGTATGGCATAGCCATTCTGCTTATCAGGGGGTGTTAGAAGTGGGGGCTAGACCACTGTTTTCAATCCGACCACATGGTTGTCTGTACATAAATTGAAAAAAGCATTCATGCTGTTCTCTTGCTAGTTTCAATGTACAGCATTTTTCCTTAGCACAGCAGAAAATGGATGAGTTTAATACTATGGTTAAAATCATTTCCACATTTTGAGTAAGACAACGATTAAGTCTATGACAGGGAGTTCTGAATACCTTCCAACGTATAAGACTTCCTAAACGTATACCTACTTCTAGCTTCTCCTTTCATCTTCATTACTCTGAGAGCTGAGCCAGGCAGTTGTTAGGAAGCTGCATGACATAGTAAAAAGAGCAAGGGTTAGCATCAAAAAGATCTGCCTTTGAAGGTTAGGTTCGCCGTTGTCCAGGCTGCAGGGAAGAGTGGCATTTGAGTCTACTTTGTAATTGGAGTTAGGGAGATAGAGAAGTAGGGTGACCGACCTTTCCCTATGCCTGGGGGCCTTCCTGGTTTTGGCACTGGAATTTCCCCAGCCAGGCAATACCCTCAGGCCAGGGGAAGCCAGGGTTATTGGTTACCCTATAAGGGATAGTGGGTGATGCGGGTTGGATTCCAGAAAAGGCACTGAGCAAACGTGCAGGCCATGATCATCCCTGGCCTTTCAGGGAGGAGAGAGCTTGGGTGGAAGCCACAGGGTGACAGGAGGTGCTAGAGAGGTGGGGGACAGACCATGAAGGCCTCTGAAAGGAGGGCCGGGCCTGCACTAAAAATCTATCAAGAGGGTGGATCTCATATTGAGTTTTTACCACACACACACACCAAAACACAAAACAAAGAACAAGAAAACCAAGGGGCATGAGGCAGCTTTTGGAGGTGACGGCTCTGTTGATATGGTTTAGATGTTTGTACCTCCAAATTTCATGTTGAAATGCGACCCCGAGCCTGGAGCAGTGACTCACGCCTGTAATCCCAGCACTTTGGGAGGCCAAGGCCAGGTGGATCCACCTGAGGTCAGGAGTTCGAGACCAGCCTGGCCAACGTGGCGAAACCCTGTCTCTACTAAAAATAACAAAAATTAGCTGGGCATGGTGGTGTGTGCCTGTAATACCAGCTACTCGGGAGGCTGAGGCAAGAGAATTGCTTGAACCCAGAAGGCAGAGGTTGCAGTGAGCCAGGACCGCACCATTATAGTCCAGCCTGGGTGACAGATCAAGACTTCGTCTCGAAAGAAAGAAAGAAAAAGAAAGAAAGAAAGAAAGAAAGAAAGAAAGAAAGAAAGAAAGAAAGAAAGAAAGAAAAGGAGAAAGAAAGAAGAAAGAAAGAAAGAAAGAAAGAAAGAAAGAAAGAAAGAAAGAAAGAAAGAAAGAAATGCGACCCCTAATGTTGGAGGTGGGCCTGGTGAGGAGTGTTTGAGTCATGGGCATGGACCCCTCGTGAGTGGCTTGGTGCTGTCCTTGTGATAGTGAGTGAGTTCTCACTCTATGAGTTCACATGCAATTGGGTTGTTTAAAAGAGTGTGGCGCCTCCCCCCTCACTCTCTCTCACCCAAACTCTCGCCATGTGACACACCTGCTCCCCCTTTGCCTTCTGTCATGATTGGAAGCTTCCTGAGGCCTCACCAGAAGCAAATGCTGGCACTGTGCCTCTTGTACAGACGGCAGAACCATGAGCCAATTAAACCTCTTTTCTTTATACATTACTCAGTCTTGGGTATTTCTTTATAACAATGCAAGATCAGCCTAACATATCTGTTTATTACCTTGATTGTGGTGATGGGTTCATGGGTCCATATGCATCAAATTGTGTAATTAAATATGTGCAGGGTTTTTTTGGTATGTCTAAATGAAAGGAAGGAAGAGAGGAAAGAAAGAAAGAAAGAAAGAAAAAGAAAGAAAGAAAGAAAGAGAAAAGAATGAAAAGAAAAAGAAGAAAGAAAGAGAAAAGAAAGAATGAAAAGAAAAAGAAGAAAGAAAGAAAAAAAGAAAGAAAAAGAGAAAAGAAAGAAAGAAGAAATAAAGAAAAAGAAAGAAAGAAAAGAAGGAAGAGAGAAAGAAAGAAATAGGGAGGGAGGAAAAAGGAAGGAAAGATTGATGTTCCTTCTCTCTGGGGACACCCTGCTCATAAGTGAGGCCCCACGGAGAGCAGAGCAAAGCCTGAGCACGGCCAGACCAGCCCCACACTCCCTTGGTGTGGGCCAGTAGAGCCCAGTTGCTGTTTAAACTGACTTGACGGGCCTTTTGTTTGTTGCCTCCAAAGTACCCTAACAGAAAGAAATAATCTTTTTCGCCACTGAACGTGTGGGAGCTTCATTTAAGGTGCTGCCCTCCACCCACCTTAACCACGGCCTAAGCCTGGGCTCCCTGTGTGTCCTCCATGCGTGCCACATCCACACTGCCTGCTGCTCCCCTTTCCTGATCCCATCTCCCACCTTCAGTGGAAGTGCAGGACTGGCCCTTCTAGAAGAAACAGTGCAAGGGAAGGATGGGGGACACTCAGTGATCCCCTGGCTTTGGAGACTGAGGGAGAGGGATGAGCAGACCACAGGCCTCCTCCCTGACCACTGAGATGTGCTTTGCAGCCTCCTGTAGCGAGTCAGGTCTGGACCCCAGGCCCCTTCCTTCGGGCCTCCTGGGGCTGTCTCTGCAGGAAACCCAGACAGAGGGAAGGCAGAAGGAAGCAGAGTCTGGATTGGGACAGGTGAGGGAGTGATCCCCCTTCCAACTACCTCAACCTCCGACTCAGGTCAGGCGTCATCCAGGCATATTTTATAAAAGCTCAAAGGCAAACTCTTTCTCAAGTGTTGCATGGGGCCCCTTCAAGGTTTCAAAGCGTTCATTTGTATCTGCAAGGTTGGAAGCTCTAATCAGGAGGAAGACAGCCTCATTGGAGCATAGTGGGGTGTCTCAACTTGATGTACTGACTTTTCCCATAGCTCAGAAGAGTTCCTTCCACTCCCTGTAGTTTTCTCCAGAACTCTCTCACTAGCCCCAGGCCCCAGATCTTGCAGCTGATTAAAGTCTAGTTCCAGAGGCTATTGTGCCCAGCTCTGTGCAGCTGGGCTAAGTGTGTGGGGTGTTGGGGTGTTGACTTGTTCTGCCTCCAATAGGAGAGGTGACTAGACCACTCCAGAAAACCACAATCCCATGACCAGAAATCTTTGCAGATAAACACCAAGACTCAGGTTAGGGCTCACTTCACCTAGGAGCCTCTCCCTCAGCCCCAGACCAGATAAGGACTGACTAACCTGTGCACGCCACGGTCATATTTCTCCATATGTTTAAATCATGTGTTTAAGTGCCTGTTTACCCCTCTCCTGCCAAGTCATAATCCAGGAGGTTTCAAGGACCAATTGCAAACCTAGCACAGTGGCTGCAATTTAGTACATTCTCAATGTGTTGAGTTGAACTGAGGAATTCGTAGAAATCAATTACTGTGTTCATGAACGTTAAGCCCGACTGTCATCTACCCATTTGGTTCCCCAGCTTTCTTCCAATTAAGAAAACGAATGGTCCACTGAAAATTGAATGAATGGTAAGATCAATAATAGTCTTGTGAAGCAATTTATCCCTTATCCATCCATATACACCCAGACACCATGGGCATTTCAACGTCTTAGTCTCAGGCCTTTTGTTAACTTTACAGATAAAAAGATTTCTCAGCTCTCAAATCCTATTTGACTTTTGAAGCCCCTACTAGGATTCGAAGCAGAGCAAAATACATTTGCTGCTTATTCTTGGAGCGTGTTATGTTTTGCTGTTCAGCCAAGAGAAGTGCTTCCTTGGGATTGTTGATGATCTAAGGCTGACACCTGGAAGCATTTCTCAGCTTCCCCTTCAGAACAAAGGAGTGAGAACCAAAACCTCTGAGCTGGATAAACACACTTCCCATCTCTGCATTAGCCCTGCTTTAAAACGCCACAGTTCACAGAACAGCATTGTCTAAAGTCTCTGAAATCTAGTGCATCTCCCATCACAATTGCAAGCAATTCTGCCCTGATTGCTGTAACCTAGATGACCATGCGTTTTCCTGTACAGGGAGAAACTAATGAGATGGAGAGCTTCCTCGGATGGGAACCTGCTGGCCCCCTGCCTAATGCACCATGCCAGGGACCTCCGGGAGCCCACCTCCCAGATTGCCTTTGTGCCTGGTTGCAGCGGAACGTGCTGATGTGTCTATTGATTGCAATAGGATGTAAGTGGACTGTAAAATAGAACAGCAGGTGAAAGGAGAGGCTACCAAGAAGCGACTAAATGTTCCTCCCAGCATGCTAGATATTAGCCTTATCACTGGACTGGCCTCTTCTCGATCACAGGGCATTTATCTACCCAGAGTGTCCATTAGGAACACACAGCTATGGAACTGGGAGGGGAAAACCCCAGGCTGGTATGCAGCAGCTTTCTGTTCACGAAGTTTCAGGCCTGAAAAGCTGTGCCAGGGAGCAGAGCCTTATGCTTTATTATTGGTAATGGTGAGTCCAGCAGTAGCTGGTCAGCATTGCTGCCAGTGTTCTAAGGTGAGTGCAGGTTGGTGGGGAGTGCTGGGGACAGGCTCTTCGCTGAACTTGTTCATTTAAGTTAAAAGGGGAGAGGATAAAATAGACAGGAAATAAGACACTGATGATTTGTTTCTCTGTGAGATCCAAATGCTGACCCAAGGAAAAGTAGAGGAACGGGAGCTTAGACAGAACACCATGAGGTCTCCAGAAAGGACTCTCAGCTTTCAGAAGTGAACACCCAGCTGGCCCTTCTATGCACCCTGTCGGCTTCCCTGACAGAGGCAGGCAGGATGCCAGCCTTGACAGTTCATCCCTGTGATAGATGACTCCATCACAGCCGCTTTCCTTCCCGCCTGATTCGGCATGCTTTCTCATCCAGTCTAGCTCTCAGCTGGAATCATCATGGGCTGGCCGCATTAAATAGAACAAACAGGAAAAAAGGAACATTCTGCTTTGCCCTGAATCACTAACTCTTTCCTAAGGAAGAGCCACCAACACCACTTTCTGCATTCTGTTTGCTAATGTCCCAGGAGACTCATGTGAATCACAAGCCTGACACCTGTCTTTCCCACATTACTCTCTACTGGGTTATGAGGCAAATGAAATGCTGGAGAGAGTAAGCGTTACAGAATCTGTGGCCGGGTTCTATCTGCAAGAACTGTCACTTTGACCTGGCAATAGAGTCCACTTGGTATGTGGGCTTAACTGACTTTCCCCAGATCACAGTGTCTCCTGGAGAGACAAGCCTTTGTCTCCGCTCTCAGCTCTGCATCTTTGGTCACTGCTCTGGATCCTGTCACTAGAACAAAGGGGGCTCAGCTTTGTCATTTGAGCAGGAGGAAGAATGCGATCTTCTGTGTAAGAAAGATACGAAACAGACCAACCCGGCAAGATGTAACCACCTGGGCTCTGCCACAAAAACAGAGGCACATTAGGGCTTGAGGGTTTGCGATTCCGTCAGCCCATCCTTTCCCAGGCTCTCTTCTGAACCAGCAGCAAAGCTCCCCCAAGATCTCTATGGAGACCAGCTGCAGCCACTTGTGTTTTTAGCATTCTCCCACCTCGACACCAAGCTCATTCAATCCAGCAGTTGGCAGAGGATCTAGAGAGTTCTGCTCTCCCCTAATTTTTCAGTCCTCATTGCATCAGCCTTCTTCCAAGTTGCAGAATACTACTTCCTGCTTTTGCGATGAGGAATGCTTTGGCTCGGATCTGGGGACTGCCTATGGCTATGCTGGCTAGTTCCCAGGGAAGAACATCTGAGCTCCTGAGTCAGCCTAGGCAGGGGACTTGCAAATCCTTGGTAAAGTCACCTCTACCCAAGCTCTGTCATGGCCAGAATTGTCTCTGCATTCTGTGATCCACCACAAATTACAGCGAAGAGAGGTTTTTCTGTGCATGACGCTTCTTAACTGGAAAATTAACTCCATCACAAAACAGTCTGGGGCTCTGTCGACACTGGCAGTACGCAAGTTGAAATGAGTATCTGTACTTCGACTGGTCCATAAATATGTTTTGAGCTTGTACTTTGCGCAAGGTGCTGAGCTGAGTGCTTAGAGGATTGATTCTCTGAGTCCTGTCAAAGAACGTGTGTCCAGCCAGAGGGATGAGCCTCAGACACTGGGAAATGACACTGACAGGGCTCAATAGAACAGAACACGCAGGTTGCAGGATGGAGGTGGGAAAGGTGCCGAGTGAGGAGGGAAGGCCTTTTAGTGTGCCTCCTCTGTTCCCCTGCCTGGCAGCCACCTGCACCCTTGTTCCTGGCTGTGGGATGCTGTCCACGAGGCAGATTCCTTTCACAGGAGACAAAATCCTCTTGGCCTAATTTATCAGATGAACCTGCAGAAACAGGATAAACATATATCTTATGAATTAGTGAATCTCTAAGCCTTCATTTGTACATCCAGCTGGGAGGATGCCCTCATGCCTCAGCCCACACCATTCTGGAACTGGCTCCATCAGCTAGGGAGAGCTAATGGTTAAATATGCATGACTTAAAGGCTGAGGCAGGCAGATCACTAGAATTCAGGAGTTTAAGACCAGCCTGACCAACATGGTAAAACCCTGTCTCTACTAAAAAACACAAAAATAGCTAGGTGTAGTGGTGCATGCCTGTAATCCTAGCTACTCGGGAGGCTGAGGCAGGAGAATCACTTGAACCTGCGAGGCAGAGGTTGCAGTGAGCCAAGATCATGCCACTGCACCCCAGCCTGAGCAAAAGTGAGGCTCTGTCTCAAAAAAAAAAAAAAAAAGGCATGATTTTTGTGAGCCAGTGTTAAGCAGTTGGTATCTTGACACTGGCCAGGAAGGGAGTATCACATCATGGAAATTCACAGACATTGCCCACTGGGGTCATCTTATTTTGTTTTATTTTTTGTGCACTGGTTTACCAGCACATCACTGGTTTAACACCACTTAGATTCTGAAAGTCTGTTTCCACCTGTCAATCTAGATAAGGATACCAGTTTCACAGCTTGGTGGGGAGGGTGCTGTGGATATACAGCCGTGGACATATGGGAAGGTCTCACTAAATGGGAGGCCTGTTAGTCTGTGTACAGAGGGAACTGCCCTTTCCCACAGTCTAAAGAGGATTGATTAGGACCACAAGGATTTTCAAAAACCTCATCCCCCCCCTGAAGGGAAAATACTGCTATCCTAGTGGACCCATGCCATTTTTTAAGACTTGCCAAGCTTGAGAAGTCTTGCCCTGTTCAAAGAAACCACATGGATAATTCCCGTGACTGGCGCTGGCAGCCCTGGCTGTTCCCACCAGCAGAACCGAAGGGTCCAATGAGTCACTGCTGCTTTGAAGGCTCAGGAAGCTCAGCCGCTGCTGATAGCCTGACCTGTCCACAGGGAAAACCTATAATGTGTCCTTTGATAAAAACGTGGGCTGGCCTCTGCTCAACTGACATCCTCCTCAGATGCTGTGTGTATGTGCCACTCCCTCCCATTGGCATCAATGCAGCTGTCCCTGACACGTGAACCACCACAGTTCTTTCTGGTGCTGCTATTGACAAAAAAGTGAGCAATTTTAAGATTCTTACAGAGGGCCAGGTGCAGTGGCACATGCCTATAGTCCCAGCTACTTGGGAGGCTGAGGCAGGAGGATCACTGGAACCCAGGAGCCCTGGGCTATAGTGCACTATGCTGATTGGGTGTCCACACTAAATTTGGCATCAATATGGTGACCTCCTAGGAGCAAAGACCACCAGGTCACCTAAGGAGGAGTGAACCAGCCCAGGTCGGATGCGGAGCAGGTCAAAACTCCTGTGCTGATCAGTAGTGGGATTGCGCCTGTGAATAGCCACTGCACTCCAACCTGGGCAACATAGCAAGACCCCATCACTAAAAAAAGAAAGATTCTTAGAAGGGACATTCATGTTTCTTATTGAAGTAGTATGTCCTGCTCTGTTCTGATATATCAGGAAATCTTCTATTCCGTTTTTCACATTAAAATTTCATGTATTTTTTTTTCTGATTACAAGAGCCACACAGCTCTGCATAGAAAATTGGGAAATTGGGCCAGGCACGGTGGCTCACACCTGTAATCCTAACACTTTAGGAAGCCTAGGCAGGCAGATCACTTGAGGTCAGGAGCTCGAGACCAGCCTTGCCAACATGGTGAAACCCCATCTATACTAAAAATACAAAATTAGCCGAGCATGGTGCATGCCTGTAATCCCAGCTACTCAAGAGGCTGAGACAGGAGAATCACTTGAACCAAGGAGGCAGAGGTTGTAGTGAGCCGAGATTGCTCCATTTCACTCTAGCCTGGGAAAAAAGAGTGAAACTCCAACTCAAAAAAAAAAAAAAAAAAAAGAAGAAGAAGAAGAAGAAGAAAGAAAGAAAAGAAAATTGGGAAATTGGCCTTCATTTTAGAATAGATGATGTTTGTACTTGGAGTTTGCTCAAATGGAGCTATTTCAGTGGTGGAATAAGTAGGAAAGATAAGAGGCTGGTGCCAGTTAGCTACTACCATCTGGGGGGCAAGAATGAGCTGGTAAATTTAGGGGTACTTTTTTTGAGGATGGGGTTACATACTGGTTTTTTTCTAGAGCCTTTGCTGACAAAAATCATGTCAGGCCATTTAAACCTCCTTTCTTCATCAGGGAATTCTTCAGCTGGGCTCAACCTTCCTCAAACAGGCGCCCAGCCTCCAGGAAGTAATGAAAGCCTGATAATCCTGTGTACTCAGGAATTCATTTTCCTTCAGAGTCATCAGAAGCCTAGATTCATTAAATTAATCAGAGGCTGGAGGCTGTGATATGATACCTTCAAATGTGCAGGTTGGTCGGCTAAGGGCGCCAGGCTGCAAATACTTGCATCCTCAACGTTAAGATCATCATCTTGGAAAACCAGGTTGCGTCTTTTGAGGGCAAGAGCTGTAGCAGCAGGGAAAAGGCAAAGACCCCAGGACAAAACACCGCCTACTGAGTTTATCCAGAACATCCCATGAGTTTGAATTTTATTTTATTTTTTCCTAGCTAACCCCTGTGGGGCGGAACTGAAGAATGTTGAAAGAATGAAGGAGTAAATAGATGAATAGTGAAATGGCTGTGTTAGTCCATTCTCACATTGCTATAAAGAAATACCAAAGTCCGGGTAATTTATAAGAAAAGAGGTTGAATTGGCTCACATTCTGCAGGCTGTGCAGGAAGCACGGAGGCATCTGCTTCTGGGGAGGCCTCAGGGAGCTTCGACTCATGGTGGGAGGCAAAGTGGGAGCAGGTGGCTTACATGGCAGGAGCCAGGACCAAGAGACAGAGGGGAGAGGTGCTACGCACTTTCAAATGACCAGATCTTGTGAGAATTCACTCACTATGACGAGCACAGTACCAAGAGGATAGCACTAAACCATTCATAAGAAACCTGCCCACAAGATCCAATCACCTCCCCCCAGGCTCCACCTCCAACACTGGACATTATAACCCAACAGGAGATTTGGGTGGGGATGCAGATCCAACCACATCAATGCCTCTCTGCGTTGAACCTCAGACCTAGATAGCAAGTTCGTGGGTGAATGTTGCTAGTGACAGCACAGCCCTGTGATGTCCCAGTCTCCCCTCCTGTGGCCCACCTAATGGGCCAAATCCCAGGTCAGGGCGGCTGCCTCTAGCCAACCACCCCAGCTGGTGTGTGATGTAGATCCAGCCCCCCGAATAAAACAGAGCTTCTCCTAAACTCCCCTTTCCCTTTCATTTCCTTGCATCTTTGTGCCATTTACTTGAGTCACTCTGCTCCAAATATGCCCACTTCCTTCTGTCCTTATTGATGAGCATGGCCCCGATGACCTGAGAAGGAAGCCAAAGTCATCATCAGTGTTCCCCTGACAAACCCATAAAGGCTGAGGAGTAAGAAACAGCGTATTACCTTTATTTTCTACTGTGATTGAAAAGACGAGTCCACAAACTCGGTCACATTTAAGTAAACTTCAGGGGCGGTCACTGGCAGTGGTGAGTCAGGTGGCTTCCTAAATCCCACCTCTTTAGGTGAGATAAGAAGAGCCATTCTCGTGGAATGCTGGGGATGGCCCGATCAGTCGTCCAGCCTCATGGAGACGGTAACAGAACTTGAGGTATTTTGACAGAATTATCCTATTAAGCCAAGGGAAGTGAGTCTGTTACATCTGCAGTAATATCGCACTACATGCCCAAATCTGACAGTCAAGGTCTGTTGAAAGATGGTCTAGTGAATTTAAGACAGAAAATCTGTTTGTACTTTTTGTTGTTGTTGGACTTTTAGTTGTTGGATTTTTAGTTTGAAAAATAATTCACAAAGTGATCATTATATAAAATAAAATAATTTCTGTGTACCTTTATCTCTGATCTATTTTATAACAGAGCCTATGTAATGACTTCTTACAATTTGCTTCAATATTTGACTCAGTTTTCATTTATTTTCATCATTGTTCATTATATTTTAGTGTTCTCCTGGCATCTATGATAGCCAGTGGGAAAACGGATTAAAAATGTATTTTAAAAATCCAACAAGATGCATGGTTTGAGGCTTATAGGGCTGACTCATGATAATATCATCACAATGCTTTATCCTTATATAACACCTTTTGAAAAGAGATTGAGAAAACCTTTAAAACCATAATTTAATTCTTCTTGTGGTATCTCTATAAAAGAGGTATTATAATCCCTGACTTATAAATGAGGAATCTAGCTTTAAGTATTAAATAATAAGCCACATCTTATTACAGACTCATGGTCAACTTTCTGATACCAAAAAGCTCAGAGTGCAAACTGTGCCATTCACACACACACACACACACACACACACACACACACACACCCACTACAGCATTGGGAAGAAGAAATGGAAGTTTCTGCTTTTCTTGATTAAACAAAGGTATGTTACTCACCTATGTTCCCAAAGTTCACCTTATCCTCCTCTCTCCCTTGCCCCTTCCCCTCCCTCCTCTTCCCCCATTCCCTCCACCTGTAGAGCAAAGCTATTTCCCCCTTCCCCTCCATGGCTTCATAAACAGATCTTACCCCTGGACTCTAGATTATACACTGTCAATAATAAGATACGCGGAGTGCCAGCCACTAGTTAATCACTTGACAGGAACTGACTCATTTAAAATCACCAACCCATGGATATAGAAATGAAGACCAAGGTCTCAAGCCAGGGTTATGTGCTACTCCCACCTGGCCCCCACACCTCTTGAGTGAAACCTAAACATTTGTGAGACCAAACAGATGTTGAGCACCTGCCTGATATGAAGCTCTGTGCTGGGCACTGGGAACATGGAATCCCCAAGGTGAAAGAGCTCAAGGAGCCACAACCCTGTATGTGGGGAGGGAAGTTTAGTTTACATGAAACGTCAACAGACTACCACAAAATGCGGTAAATGATGTGCTAGATCCATGCACCCTGGTGTTACTGGAATACACAAGGAGCACGTAGTCCAGGCAGAATGGGGTGCAGGGAAGCTTCATGGAGGAACTGATGGATGGTGCACTGAATCTTCAGGCTGCAGAGAGAAGCCTAGGCTGGCATAGTGAACTGCAGGAGCGCAGCAGGCTCGAAGAGCCCGGCCTGTGGCTGAACCACAAGTTCTCCTCTTTCCAGGGCATGAAGGCGCATATGCGGGTGGCTGGAGATGAGGCCAACAGCTAGTCAGACAGCAGGTTATGAAGAGCCTCAGATCCCATCTTATGCTGATGCGGGTGATGGGCACCCATGAAGCTTTTTGTCTCTCGCTGGGGTCTGTTGGTTGGGGAGCAGGTGGGAGCTGGCAAGGCCACTTATGGAGTCTGGTTGAAGAGGCTCTGGGACTCCAGGGAGAATTGTCCAGAGCAACCGGATGGGTGATCCTGGGGCTGGAGCATGTTCTGGGGGAGGAGGGCATCCTCATCGTGGTATCAGGCTATGGAGAGGCTAAGCTCACGTAAGGAAAGGACAAACTGGGAGGAGGAGAGGACAGACGCCACTGAAAGGACACCTGCACTTAAGGCAGGGACACCTGGGCTTAAGAAAAGGAGACTTCCAGAGGGTCTGAGAAGGAGCGGTCATGCAGTTTTAAAAAGAAAATAAATTCAAGAAAATGGATTTGGTCAACAGTGTCAAGTACTGTAGATGGAGGAGGACAGAATGTAGCAGCTACAGGGAGCACTGGCCTTGGGGAGAACTCAGTCAGCTGCAGGGGAGGAACTGCAGGCAGGAGCGGGGCTGGGGGGAGAGGGAAGGGAGGGAGGAGGTGGGGAGGGTGAATATAGATAGCAGGGCACTGGCCAGGCCGCTAGGGCAGGAGAGAGATGGCCAACGACAGGAGTTGTCTTTGGGTTTTTTTTTTTTCTAAGAAGGGAGTGTGTGTGTGTGTGTGTGTGCATGTGTGTGTGTGTGTGCATGTGTGTCTGTTTGGAGAAAGAGCCTGGGGAAAGGGAGAGGATGAAGATGCATTTGGGGGAGGGGGTGATTCGTCCCTGGGGTCGTGAGGGGGGTTGGGATCTCAGGCACAGATGGAAAACTTAGCCTTAGAGAGGGTACCAGGAAATGCAACTTCTCGGGAGTCTAGAGAAGATAACTAATCACACCCCTGTGTTTCTTCCCTCTACCTTTAGAACCTAAGAAAGAAGGAGCCAGAGATCTAGCAGCCTGATTTCTGATCAGAAGCTGCTGAGAGAGCTGGCTTCTCCTCTGCAGCCAGGGCCTTTCCTCTCACTCTTCTCTCCACCCCAGCCCACACACCCTCCTGACTCCAGCACTCAATTTCCCACCAGGACTCAAGACACACCGCAGATCACAGCATCTTCTGCTAGAGGAAACCACTTGCTACGTGTGGCCAAGGAGGGCTATTCAGCTTCCTGGGGATGCCAAAGAGAGAGCGAGAAGAGGGCTGGGCCCTGTTGCCTTCCTCCTCCCACACTTACCCACTGGTGGAAGCAAGGGAGGAGATGGAGAGAGGGATAGAGAGGCTCTTCCCAGGTTCTGGACTTTTCCAGAAGAGTAAGGTTTCCATTTAATAGGCCTAGGCAGGAGTGAAGAATGGAGAGACTATTTCCCCCAATACTTTCGCAAACATGGGAGGTAGACAAACCAGAAATTGAGGGGTTCCTGGCTATTTGTGCCGTTGGTAGTGGGAACATCCTCTGGGAGTAAGTGACAAGCACCAAAACAATAATAACAAGACTGCTCAAGGACTCACCTTTCAGTGAGACAGGAGGAGTAAGTTCCAGGTCTATTGTACAACATGAGACTGCAGTTAACAACATGTGTCATAAACTTGAAAATCGCCGACAGTAGATTGTTAAATGTTCTCACTACACACACAAAAAGATGTATGTGAGATGATGCTGATGTTAATTAGATTGCTTTGGCCATTCCACAGTATGTGCATATTTCAAAATGACGTCATACACCATACATATATGCAATTTTTGTCAACTAAAAAATTAATAACAAATAACAAAACAGCAACAAGACCATTGATGAGCTCCTCACATACAGGATTCTCTCTCATCCTTGCAACGTCCTCCACCTGGTGGTTGTCCTTGCCTTTGACAGGTGGGACAACTGAGGCTCAGAGGTGCTGTGACCTGGTTGGGGTGCGTCTGGCCCCAGGCCCGTGGCTGATGAGCCTGTAGGGAGGTGGTGAGGGAGTCATCACAGGGTGGCTGAGCGGCGTTGAGTGCTCAGCAGAAGCTGGAAACTCCATGCTTGTAACAGTCCCAATCTGTCCGCTGTGTGTGTTCAGCAGCCCAGGTTCAGCAGTGGAGGCAGCAGGAAGTTGGACTGACCCAGGATTGCGATTTTGCTAAGCAAGGCAGGGACACTGAGGGTATTGATCAGAGAGAGATTGAAGAATCAGAGATAGGGGGAGGAGATCCTTAGAGCAGCAGGCCTCCATCCTGGCTGTGCATCAGAGCTCCTGGGGAGCTCTGAAAAACTCTAGGCGTGCCCAACTCCAGCGATTCTGATTTAATTAGACTAGGGTGGAGTTGGGACCTTGCTGGCTTCTAAAGCCCTCCAGGTGATTGGAGTAAGCAGTCCTGGCTGAGCTTCAGCTCAAAGCAGCACTTCTTAAGGGTGGTCCCGCAGTTGCAGCAGCAGCAGCACTGCATATTTCTTGGAAATGCAAATTCATGAGTCCCATCCCAGACCTCTGGGAGATTCTGATGTACCCTAGAGTTGGAGAACCACCGGCTGACAAGATCTGAGAGGGAGCAGTGGCATTTGGGATGCTCAGAGCTGGAGTCGCCTGAGTGTGAGGAAGGACCAGGATGGGTTGGGTGGCTGACATGGAGTGCAGATCCAGGCCAATGGAGATCAGGGCTTGGGAAGCTGGGGAGCTGGAGAGCTGGCTTGTCATCGTTTCAGGTGATGTGGGACTTGTGATAGGCAGAGTGTGGGATGAGGATCTCAGGGGCACAAGTCTTCCATAGATGTTCGGGAGGGGGAGTTGGCAAGGGACAGTGACCATCGAGGGCAAATGCTGTGCGCAGAGGTTTTTGAATAGAGTCAAGATAACTCCTCAGGTACAGGTCCGGAGAGCAGGAGAATGCGGACCCTGCTGTCCTGGGATTGCAGGGTAAAGGAGGTCCTCGCAGAGTGCAGTTCCAGGTATAGCCAGCAGGTGGAGGGGCGCAGGGAGTGCTCTAGGAGGAGGCGGAGGATGCAGAGATGGTGCAGCAAAGCAAAACTTCCAGGGGCAGATGGAAGGTCTTCAGAGAGCAGAGCACAGAATGGCAAGGGCGGGAGGGAGCATGATCAGGTGCCAGGGCCACACCCCTGCTGCACTCTTGCTGTGAGGCCTCGGGAGAGTTGCTTAGCCTCTCTGAGCCCCAGTTTCTTCATCCTCAAGTGGGAGTGATGATAATAGGATCTCGGCTGTGGGTGTGAGGCATGGTGGGGCTCGCTGGTCTCCCAGGTCAAGTCGCGACTGGGGCTGTGCAGCCTGGGTCTGGCTGCTGCTGGACTCTGGAGCCCTTGCCAGTGCCAATCTCTGTTGCTCCTCGTCTGTTTTCCAGGCCTCCTTTCATCCTGGCTTGCTGTCTATGGTGCAGAATCCTCACCATTTTACTTCTTTCCCGTGTGATGCTGGGCAAAGCAGACAATCACTGTGACACTCAGTATTTTCATCTGTAACGGGGTAATCTCACCTCGCAGGATGGTGGTGAGATGAAATGAAGTGGCATAAATGCAGACACCTGGCACATTACAGAGCCCGACTCCTGGCTTCCTTTCTCTCTCCTTTGCACCACATGCAGGGCTGGTAGGGGTCCAGCGCTTCATTTAGAAGTTACCTTGCCCTGTCTCTAATGACCCCAGCCGCTATTACAAATCCTCGTCCTATGTATCTTTCAGAGGCTCTAAGGTGCTATAGGACAGTTTTTGAAATAATTCCTCCAGGTGCTAAGTGTGTGTGAGGAGGGGAGGGCAACAGGTGTGTCTCTTACTCCAGCGCCTTCTCTCATGTGAGCTCATTAATCCAGTGGTTTTCCACCCTGTCTGCACACTGTAATCAAATGGGGGAGTTTTCAGCATGTCACTGTCCATCTCCAGCCCAGGTCATAAATCTATTCATCAGATTACTAATCTTGCTTTTTTATTACTGCTATTTGCGAGTCTGATGTGCTCCCAGCTTCCTGCAGAGGAACATGGTACCCAGCAGAGTGGTGGGGAAGGTAGGTCGGGGCCTTGCAGAACTTCTCATGTCTCACTAGTTGGAGAGGTGACGCCCCCACTCCCACCCCAGTCCCGAAGCTCCCTCGGAGCATGCTTCATGCTCTGCTAACTCTGTCGCCCCCCAACCTACCCCCAGGACCAAGTGCACACGTGTGAGACCTCACTGCTGCCACATTGGAGGAAGGTATCTTTGCCAAATGTGTACACAAAGAGGACTGCTTATGTTACCGAAGCACTGCACTAAGTTTGGTCCGGAAAACACTGTTTTCCACGAGTGAAAACAGAAAGCTACCTGAGCCCCCATCAATTACCTTTGCCCTTGAGATCTTGAATTAAGTGCTTTTCAATTGAATCAGGCATAAGGAACAGTGTGCTTCTTGCCTGTTAATAGCAGAAACCAATCCATTTTGAAAATTGCATTGGGAAATGTCTTATTGGGGATTTATAGGACAAAAATTGTTCCACGATTTTAAGCACAGCTTATTTTCCCCCTATTTACACAAAGTTTGTAAGGAAAAAAATGGTGATGTTTGGAACAACTGTGTAAATATGTTTACGGATGTACTTTTCTATAGTGTTAGTATCCGTTTAACACACTAAAAGTCACCTAATAACAAATTAAGGAACCATGAAAGAATCAGAGAAGCAGCACGCCTGCCTCCAGATCATAACCAGGAGGCCTGGTGAAGCTTGGCCGCCAGTTGCAGATACCCTCATAGAAAACATCTCTGGAACTTCACAAGCTTTGCTGTGGCTACAGAGCCATCTTGTGGTTCTGCGCAGTATCAGCTACAAGGAATAGGACCGCACGAGGCCTTTCTCAGTCTATCAGCACCTAAAATGCGGCTTGGGACAAGTCCTTGTTTGTAATCAATAAAATCCATTCCTTCCTGCTGCACCGTGTCAGCATTTGCACTGCTCTCCTGAGTCAGGGGAGTGAATAAGACAGAAAGAACAGGTAAAGAGGAGGGCAGGCTTGAGAACTGACAAGAACTTGAGCTCTGGGAAATCTCTGTAGCTTAAGGAACGATATGTTCATCTATCCGTGGTCCTACACAACCAATTTACTGGCTAGGCCAGGAGAAAGAGCTGTCTAGCCTTTTCCATGTGACAAGGAAACGGTAACAATAGATATGAGACCTTTCAGAATTTTCAACAATTCTCAAGGCTTGAAGCCTGACTACCTTCGGGAAAAGACATTTCTGTAGGATGTGTCAGATCTCTCTGTGTTTTAATGTTTCTGTCAAACAGTGTAGGTCAATGTCAGCGTTCTAGGATGCAATATTTATAGGGCTCCCTTTTGCCTGGCCTTATCTTGCTTTCAGGGAGACGTGCACAGCCCTGTCTGCAAACACGCTCTGTGGCCTTTTGATTTGATGTGTTCCAGTTTGAATGATAGCTGGGTTTGTTAATTATGACTGCTATGTATCCTGGAGAAAACCTAGTAATCTTTATCAAATAATTTAAAATGAATAGTATAGTAACGTCTTGAAACATTTGGAATAAGCTTGAGACTTCTAGCAGAGAATCTGAAGAATAACTTGAGATCCACAATAACTCTACAGTTATCCACAGATAGATACTATGATGACTGGAATTTTTTGACTAATTTTTAAAAATTCAATATTGATACAGGTGCTTGGAAACAAAAGTAGCTAAATATGTTAGAAGGCACTGGAACCTTGGGATATGTTTCATGAGGTTGTATATTAGTAACCAGATTGCAGTGACATAAATCTATTGATGCCATAGAAGTTTTTCTTACAAATATTAATTAAACTTTCCATGAAAAAGAAATACATGTACATTATATAAATTTGAAACCATATAAATTTCAAGAGAAGATAAATGATGCATAATCTTATTACTGTTAATATTTCATATATTGCTTTCAGTTTTTTTTTCTTTTTATGTAGTGTTTAAAATATAGCTTGTGATAATAGACACATTATTTCATTTTTCCTCTAACACTGTGTCTCTATGTTAGCAAAAAAATTTTTTTTTTTTGAGACGGAGTCTTCCTCTGTCTTTTTTTTGAGACGGAGTCTTCCTCTGTCGCCTAGGCCGGACTGCAGTGGCGCTATCTTGGCTCACTGCAAGCTCCGCCTCCCGGGTTCACGCCATTCTCCTGCCTCAGCCTCCCGAGTAGCTGGGACTACAGGCACCCGCTACCACGCCCAGCTAATTTTTTTTGTATTTTTAGTAGAGACGGGGTTTCACTGTGTTAGCCAGGATGGTCTCAATCTCCTGACCTCGTGATCCGCCCGCCTCAGCCTCCCAAAGTGCTGGGATTACAGGCATGAGCCACCGCGCTAGGCCAGCAAATATTTTATAAATATCATATTAATAACAGCACAACAGTTCTAATATAGACAAAAAGTTATGCACAGACATACATTTACCTTATTATTAAAAATACTCCCCAAAGCCTGGGCAACATAGTAAAACCTCATCGCTACAAAAAAAAAAAAAATCTTTTTTTAATTGGTTGGGCATGGTAGTGTGCACCTGTAATCCTATCTACTCAGGAGGTTGAGGCAGGCGGATCCCTTGAGCTGAGGAGTTCGAGGCTGCAGTGAGCTATGATTGCGGCACAGCACTCCAGCCCGGGCAACAGAGCAAGACTTCTTCTCCTAACAACAACAAAAAACCTTCCAAAAGAGAAGCAAATATGTAAGCTAGGATTGCTTCTTAGTCCTTGCTATTATACATAACACTGCATTGCAAGTCTTTGTGCAAAAATTTATCTAGTTTTTTTTTTTTTTTTTTTTTTTTTTGAGACAGAGTCTCACTCTGTCACCCAGGCTGGAGGGTAGTGGCGTGATCTCGGCTCACTGCAACCTCTGTCTCTCGGATTCAAGCAATTCTCCTGCCTCAGCCTCCTGAGTAGCTGGGATTACAGGCATGTGCCACCATGCCTGGCTCATGTTTGTATTTTTAGTAGAGATGGGGTTTCACCATGTTGGCCAGGCTGGTCTCGAACTCCTGACCTCAGGTGATCCACCCACCTCGACCTCCCAAAGTGCTGGGATTACAGATGTGAACCACTGCACCTAGCCAAGATTTAGAATTATTACTTTAGGATGCAGTCCCAGAAGTAAAATGATTGCATCGAAGCGTATCCATGTATTCACAGGCCTCTATCACCATCCTGCTTTCCACAGGAGGTACCCACTAGCACTTCCACAAACAATATCCGAGAATACTTACCTTACCCATATCTGTTGCATGAGATGCATGATGTTAAGAAAGGATTCAGAATTAACCCCACCTGCCACGGACCAGATCATCATCACCCTGTCTTCAGTGAATGAACCCTCTGCCAGGGTATGGTGGTGGAGCAGGTGTCCTGAGCTTGAACACAACACCTTTCATGAGAAGTACTTATGGCCCCCAAAACAAATAAGCATGTGGACATCGTTTCTGGCTTTCTGTTTGTACTCTGTCCCGCTTCTTGGGTCAACCAGGCACCGCCCAAGCTTCCCAAGCTTGTGCATAGCTCTCCTTTTCTGTCATTCAGGCCCTGCCGGGGGGTTAACACAGCAGTCCTTGCTGTGTTGTTCTCGTGCCTGCTGGAATGACTTTTTTCTTTCCTCCAGGTGTCCAATGTCCTCCTATTCTTCCGCTCGTGGTTTGCAAGACACTGTGTCACCTCAGATTATAAGGTTCCCACACATATTCCCCTTTTACCCACTCCAGGGACTAATTCTTTTCTTTTCTTTTCTTTTCTTTTTGAGACAGGGTCTCATTCTCACCCAGGCTGAAGTGCAGTGGCACAATCATGGCTCATTCGAGGTCACTATCCTTGACCTCCCAGGCTCAGGTGATCCTTCCACCTCAGCCTCCCAAGTAGCTGGGACTATAGGCATGCACTACCACATCCAGCTATTAGTAATTTTTGTATTTTTTGTAGAGATGGGGTTTCACCATGTTGGCGAGGCTGGTCTCAAACTCCTGACCTCAAGAGATCTGCCCGTCTTGGCCTCCCAAATTACTGGGATTACAGGCATGAGCCATCGCACCCGGCCCTGATTCATTTCTTTGGTTTAAAGTGTAAATGGTGTTTCTTGTCACCTTTTAAAATGTGAGTGCTCTTGGGAAAGGAAATCCATTAAACTGCTCCAGACCATAATTATCTTAATATGAGGTAATCTATCAAGCCTGTCCCTTCTCCCCCTTTTTTCTCCTCTCCCCCATTACCTCCTTTTTCTTTCTTCCTTTCCTCCCTTTCATGCAGTTTTGCATATATAAGTGTTTATAAAAGTCAAATAGTTTTATAAGGCTTATAACAAAAAAAGAGGCATCTCTCTCTCTCCACGCTTCCTCACTCCCAGTTCTGACTTCTTAGAAAGCAACCACTCTTTTAACTTTTCCTTATGGTTTTTGACTCCATATTTCTAAATAAATGGGAATACTGTGATTTTTTGACTTTTAAAAAAAAATTTTAGATAGTGCTTGTTGGTTTTTGTTATGGAATATGAACATATAGCTCTTTTTTTTTTTTTACCCCAACCCACATAAACACACACCAACATCAAGGTTTACGTTATTATAATTAAATATTATTCACAGCTGAGCCACATACGGTACAGTAATTAAATGTCCCTTCTATAAATTTTCATTTTTGTTTTCTTTGATTATTAATTTATCCTCAATTCTCTACCACTTGTAGTATCTCCTTACAATCTGTTCAAATGCCTCAGAGCATCTGATCAATTTCATCTTCCTTCTTAAGACCTCCTTCTTGGTGTCCAGCCCATTATAACCTTGGCTGCTTTCCTAATGTCCCTATACCTCTCTTCCTGGGTAAATCCCACGTCTTCCTCTTCTTGACTCACTCGCTTATTTTGGAGGAGGACATCTTCCAGTAGCTTCCTTAGAAGAGTAAACGGAGAATGAAATTTGAGAACTTGTAGGTCTAAAATCTTTTTACCCTACTCTTATTCATGATTTGGTAACTTGGCTAGCTGTCTCAGTCCAGTCACACTGTTATAACAAAATACCATAGACCGGGCACCTTGTAAACCATAGAAATTTACAGCATTAGTTCTCGTCCACCTAGGGTATGGGGAGCCATGTCCGAAATCAGGAAGGCCCTTGACAGCCAAGCAGCAGCCTGAACACTCAACTTCATGGAGGATAAAGGCTGCCAGGAAGGAAGAGAAGGGGAGAGATTGTCAAAGAAAAATTGTTACTTCAATGTGGGCATTAGGCGAGCCAGGGCCTCCGTAAAGCTAATGCACTAAATCACAGACGGTCCAGCTACCAGGACAGGCCTCCCGTATGAAGTGCAGCAAGACACAGTCCAAGTCCTGTCTAAAGTTGCAGGATGACAGAGTAACAGAGCTGGAACATAGTAGCCACAGTGATCATCCATCCAACTCTTTCATTCGAGGCTTAGGGCTTCAGCGCTATGTCTTGGTTCACAGAATACAGTGCTGACTGCAACCGGTGCCACCATAGAGGGACAACACCCACTGTCCATGTGCTTTGCTCTCTGGCTCCACAGAACTTGATGCACAGCTTTGTGCACAGGGCACTAGCTGACTCCCTCGACAGTAACTGTTTCCCATCAGCTCCTCACAGTCTGCCTTCCAGCCACCCGGGGGCCCCTGGGCTCTGCAAATTCACCATCAGCTCTGCTTCTTTGAGCTTCTGACGTGCTGTTTTCTTAGGTCCTCTTGGGTTTTGAGTTACATTTTAGGATGGTCACTTTTTTTTTTTTGCTTTTTGGACTGGAACAAGAAAAGACTGAAAGGAGGCTACTGTAGTGGTCCAAGCCCTCCATCATAGTGGCGTGGACCAGGTAGAGATGGTGGCCATAGCAAGAAGTGGGCAAATTTGAGGTTTATTTTAGAAGGAGAACTGATAGGACTTGGTGATGGACTAATGATGAAAGTGGGGGAATCAGGTGTAACTCCTCAGTTCCGGCTTAAGGAAGTGGAAAGTCATGGTGCCACTCACTGTCAGAGGCAAAGCTGGGCCATGAAGAAATGGTTTGGGGGGGATATAAAGAGATTTTTAAGACATGCAAAATTAATTGCAGTGTTTCAGACAGATACAACAGGAGGTTGTCTGAAAATGCCAAATGAACATAACCCTGAACCCTGGGAGTCTCAGGATACTCCTCTGGGAAATCAAAAGGCTGAATAAAATCATCTCAATGTACCCCTCCCACACCCCAACAACCTTCATTCCAACACTTGGTCTAGGCTGGTCTCTCTCCAGAAGTTGGATATGTCGGCTCATATCTCAGAGGAGAGATCTAGGCTGAAATGCATGGACTTGAGACAGCAGCATGAAGATGAAACTCAAATTCAGGGGAACTTATGCAGTCATATGGGAAGAAAGTATGGAAAGAAAAGAGAAGATGACTCTGGACTGCCTGAGCCTTCAGGAGTCCCAGCTTTCAGAGGTCAGGTAGATGAGAAAGACTCTAATAGTTCCTGTTCTTTTAGCACTTCTGGGGGAAGGTGGGCAAAGCAGTAGAAAACCTGTTCAAACTTAAATGACTCAAGTTTTCCCTTGACTTCTGGAGTGTGTCTGGTAGGGACGAAGACTACAACAATTACCTAAAACCCAGCCTCCAGCAACCAGGAAATGACTCCCTCTGTGAGGACCATGACCCAGTTAAATCAAAAGCTACTCGAAACCCCAAGAAAAGGTTTTCTAAAGAAAGACCCTGTCTGTTAAAACCATTGGAAACTGAAGATGTGATTTCACAGTTTGACAGTTGATTCTGTGGTGGAATGTGTTTGTGATACATAGGGAAACAGTTAATGATAGAAAACATCATCACTTCTGAAGGAGGGCATTAGAGAAGGTTACTTGTGGCTCAGTAATTCTTCAGGGGGCCAGATGTGGTGGCTCACACCTATAATTCCAGCATACTGGGAGGCCGAGATGAAAGGATCACTTGAGGCTAGGAGTTTGAGACCAGCCTGGGCAACATAGTGAGAACCCTGTCTTTACAAAAAAAAAAAAAAAAAAAAATTAAAATTAGCTGGGCAGGGCGGCATGCACCTGTAGTTCCAGCTGCTCAGGAGGGTGAGGCAGGAAGATCACTTGAGCCCAGGAGCCGGAGTCTGCAATGAGCCATGATCACACCACTGCACTCCAACAGCAGAGCAAAACCCTGTCTCTAAATAAATAAATAGTAATAATAATAAAAATACTAATGATTCTTCAGGGAGTACCAAACATAAGCTCAGGGCAAAGTTTTCCCACCTTCAGAGAAAAGTGGACAGTGAGAATAAAAGCATGAAACTCAAATGGTGAGTCCAGGCCCAAATGGAGTTGTTCATACAGTAAGCAAGTTGCTGTCATTTTTTAATACAAAATTGGGCAGCTTCCCCTGCCTCTTTCTTTTTCTCATCAAGATAAGTAAGTTTTCTGCCCCATTGGATATCAGGCTAATTTCCAGCTTCTTTGTATATTAGAAGTAAATTTAGAAACGACAATAGGATTAAAAAGAAGACCTGGCGCTTACTCACACACTTTCATCTTAAACAATTTAATTTTTAAAACTGCTACCTAAACGAAAATGAACAAGATCATTTTAATTTTCAAATTACTTGTTTCTAAAAAACACAACCCAGTAGCTTCCAGCAGAGGAAAGTCCTCTTACTGTGAGTCTCAACTAATCATTTGTGACTGTGAAAAATTAAGCTTTAAAATTGAGATTTTTTTAAAGTGCAGCTGTAATTATTTATTCAAAAACAACCTTACTATATTATGTCCAGCAGAATAATATATAGTCTCCCACTTGAGAATGAGGGTTATCAGGTCTTCCAACAATCTATCAGAAACCAGTAGAAATGAGTGTATTTTCATGCAAATAACTGAGATATTCTTTTTAAAGAATTAATATCCAACTTCTGTTGCATAAAATTGTCTAGCATTATTTTAGTTTCTTGCAAACTAGAAAACTACAAGTTATACAAAAATTACTAATACAATGGAAAATACTTTTGATGGCTTTATTGATTAGGGGAAAGGATATACTTCTTGCTCTTTATAAAATAGAATGAGAATGATACAGAAAAGTACAAAAGGAAATAAAGATCATCTGCAATCGTATCACCTAGAGATGGCTATGGTAAACATTTTGTGTATATTCACAATCTTTTTCTCTGTGGCTAGTTGTGCCCTCCACAGCACATACACAGCCCACCCCATACACACAACATTGAGATCCTATTTTTAGTACTTGCCTGGTGATCTTTTCCCCTTAATCATGAACAAGCTCTTTTGTGGTTTCATAGTCTGCTCACAAGTATTAACATCTACATAGTATCCCATTGCATAGCCACACCAGCATTTACTTAACATTCCCAGATTACTGAGCATTGAGTGTGGTTTTTTTTTCCAATTACAATGATGGTGCAGTGAATAGTCTGTACATAAGAAGCCTTGTTTACATCTCTGATAACTTCCTTAAGATAAATTTCTATAAGTAGAATGGGTGTGTCTAAGTACGTTTCACACATTCAAGTTTTTTTTAATTAATAGACTATTTTCTAGAACAATTTTAGGTTCAACCCCAGTGTGGTGCATTTGTTACAATTGATGACCTATATGGATACAACATCATCACCCCAAGTTCATACTTTACATTAGGGTTTGCTCTTGGTATTGTACTTTCTGTGGATTTGTACAAATGTATAAAGAAATATATTTTCCAGTATAGAATTACATAGAGTAGTTTCACTGTCCCCAAAATCCTTGGTTACCCACATTTTAAAGGCAAGTTAAATATTACCTAAGAGTGGACCAATTCATACTCTACCAGTGTGTATGAAAGTTTCTGTACCCAGAATTCTTGTAACACTAAGAATTTGATGATTTGGATCTGTGTCCCCACCCAAATCTTATGTTGAAATGTAGTCCCCAGTGCTGGAGATGGGGCCTGGTGGGAGGTGACTGGATCATCGGGGCGGTTTCTTGTGAAGGGTTTGGCACCATTCCCCTTAGTGTTGTAGTGAGTTCTCTTGAGATCTGGTTGTTTAAAAGTTTGTGATACCTCCCTGTCCTCTCTCTTGCTCCTGCTCTGGCCACGTAAGATGTGCCTGCTTCCCTTTCGCCATCTGCCATGATTGTAAGTTTCCTGAGGCCTCCCCAGAAGCAGAAGTCACGGTTTTCTGTGCAGCCTGCAGAACCATGAGCCAATTAAACCTCTTTTCTTTATAAATTACCCAGTCTCGGGTATTTCTTTATAGCAGTGCAAGAAATGACTAATACAGAATTATAAGAAAAAAATCTTTACCCATTTGATAGCTAAATGATGACATCTCATTTTGATCTTTTAGTGAGCTGTTGGTTATTTGAATTCTATAAAATGTTCATACCCTTTGCCTGTTTTAAACTTGAGTTTTATTTTTTCTTATTGGTTTATTAGAGATATTTATATTATTCATTTTCATGTATATTGCAATGATATTTTCCTTGTTCAGAGACTGTCTTTTATGTTCTGTATTTAATGGTTGTATTTTATTGATTTTTTAACATATAGAAGTTTTATTTCTTACATAGTTAAATCTATGGAAAATTAGTTGGTCCTGATTATTTGAAACTAGAATTTATAAATGGTGATTTTAAAAAGAAAATACGAATCACCGATACAAATAAAAAGCGCATACCATCACAACTAGGAAATCCAACATAAAACAATAATATACCATTTTAAACCTATTATATTAGCAAAGATTAAAAGCCTTGATAATCTGACTTGTTCATGAAAGCATATGAAAATAAACATTTTTATACTCTGCTGGTGGATGTGTAAATTCAGCAACTTCTTTGGAGGGCCATTTGTCAATACCCATTTCTATTTAGAATACAGAGACCCTTTGACCCAGCAATTCCCCTTCTAGTCATTTAGCTTATTTAGTCATTTATTCTGGTAGAAGTGTGTAAAGATATATGTACAGGAGGTTTATGATAGCATTACTTGTAATAGAAGAAAGGTAAAAACCAACCTGTATTATTTATTTATGCAACAGACATTGATGTAGTGCTTACTATGTACTAAGCATCATTCTAAGCATTTTACAAATATAAACTGATTAAATCTTCCTAGAAGTCCTGTACAGTTAAGATACACAAGTTTCAGAAACTGTGATTCCAACTAGCTTAAGAAAACAGGCCGGGCGCTGTGGCTCAAGCCTGTAATCCCAGCACTTTGGGAGGCCGAGGCGGGCGGATCACGAGGTCAGGAGATCGAGACCATCCTGGCTAACACGGTGAAACCCCGTCTCTACTAAAAATACAAAAAATTAGCCGGGTGTGTTGGCGGGCGCCTGTAGTCCCAGCTACTCGGGAGGCTGAGGCAGGAGAATGGCGTGAACCCGGGAGGCGGAGCTTGCAGTGAGCCGAGATCGCGCCACTGCACTCCAGCCTGGGGCACAGAGCAAGACTCTGTCTCAAAAAAAAAAAAAAAAAAAAAAGAAAACAGAAAAGTTAGTCTCTCATATAACTCTAAGTCCAGAGGTGAGAAGCCCAGATGTGGTGTGAGAAACAACTCAAAGCTGCCCCCCAGGAGCTAGGTCTTTCCTGGCTCAGCTCTGCCATTTCTTGGATCAGCACCTCTTCTCGCAGTTGCAAGATGGTGGCACGTTTCCTGGTGCCTTTCTAGAGAGGAGACAAAGAAGACAGAAGGCAGAGCATAGCTCCTCTCCCCTAGCTGTGCATGTGCTCTAAGCCCTAACCTTCAGTCTAATTGATCAGTTTAGGTTAGGTATATATTCCCAGACCAACAACTATCACCTGGGTAAAGCCAGGTTCTGCAGGGCTTGGGTTAATCAGTCTTCTCTTCTGGAGCTGCAGGAAGGGATAAATAATTGAACAAACTTAAAATGGAAGGAGGGAACAGTTGATGTTAGGAAGGCAACAAATAGTGCCCATCACACAACCTCAATGTCCATAAGGAGTTGATGAAATATATTCATGGTGTATCCATTAAATAGAAACTTGTATACCACCGAAAAGAACAAGATAATCTATATATGGTGACATGGAAAAATCTCAGCTATATTGTCTTAGTCCATTTGTGCTGCTATAAAGAAACACCTGGGGCTGGGTAACTTATAAAGAAAAGAGGTTTATTTGGTTCACGATTCTGCAGGCTGTACTGGAAGCATGGCACCAGCATCTGCTTCTGGTGAGGACCTCAGGAAGCTTTCAATCATGGTGAGAGGGAGGGGAACAGGCATCACACAGTGAGAGAGGGAGGAAAGAAGAGAGAGAGGGGAGGGGTGCCACATTCCTTTAAACACCCAGGTCCTGCATAAACTAACAGAGTGAGAACTAACTCATTACCATGGAGATGGCACCAAGCCATTCATGAGGGATCCACCCCTGTGACCCAGACACCTCCCACTAGGCCCCACCTCCAACATTGGGGATCAGATTTCAACATGAGATTTGGAGGGGACAAATATCCAAACCATATCATATACTAATTTTTTTTTTGAGACAGAGTCTCTCTCTGTCACCCAGGTTGAAGTGCAGTGGCACGATCTCAGCTCACTGCAACCTCCTCCTCGTGGGTTCAAGAGATTCTCCTGCCTCAACCTCCCAAGTAGCTGTGACCACAGGTGTGTGACACCACACCTGGCTATTTTTTGTATTTTTAGTGAAGATAGGGGTCTCATCAAGTTGCCCAGGCTGGTCTCAAACTCCTGATCTCAAGTGATCTGCCAGCCTCAGTCTCCCAAAGTGCTGGGATTACAGGTGTGAGCCACCATGCTCGGCCAATTTTTTTTTTAAGTAAAAGAATATTGGGTATCATACACTGTTAATTGGTAGAAATAGAGAAATAAATCAATTATGTTTGGATACACATAGGAAATTACTGAAAGTACTTCTAAGGAGTGAAATTAAACTGGAAAAGAAGTAGGGAAATTATGATGAGTAAATTTTGGTTTAAGAAAGCATTTTGGATTTCAAACAAAGTTTTCTTGGAATGTGTGGTAGGCAGAATAATGATCTTCTAAGATATCCATGTCCTAATCCCCAGAACCTGTGAATATATTACTTTATGTGGCAAAAGAAACATGATTGAAGTAAGGATCTTGAGATGGGGGGTTATGTAATCATAGGGGTCCTTATGAGAGGAAGGCAGGAGGGGTAGAGTGCAAGAAGATGTGATGAGAGAAGCAGTGATCAGAGTCAGAGGGAGATGGGATGATGAGGATATATTGCTGGCTTTGAAGAGGAGGATGGGGCCACAGGTGAAAGGATGCTGGAGGTCGCTAAAGACTGGAAAAGGTGAGGAAACGGATTCTTCCCTGGAGCCTCCACAAAGGACACACACCTGAAAACATCTTGATTTTAGCCCAGTAAGACCCATTTTTGACTTCTGACTTCAAAGCTGTAAGTTAATAAATTTGTGTTGTTCTAAGCCACTAGATTTGTGGTAATTCATTACAGCAGTAATAGGTAATGGATGCAGAAAAGACATTTTCATTCTTACTCTGTTGAATTAATTTTAAGTTGAAAATATAGGGCTGGAGAAAGTGAATTACTTGCCTCTGAAGTCCTGCTATCAAATATACATAAAACACTTTTAAAGGCAGGTGCAGTGGCCCACGCCTGTAATCCCAGCACTTTGGAAGGCCAAGGCAGGTGAATCATGAGGTCAAGAGATCGAGAACATCCTGGCCAACATGGTGAAACCCTGTCTCTATTTAAAAATACAAAAATTAGCTGGGCATGGTGGTGTGCACCTGTAGTCCCAGCTACTCGGGAGGCTGAGGCAGGGGAATCGCTTGAACCCGGGAGGCAGAGGTTGCAGTGAGCCGAGATCGTTCCACTGCCCTCCAGCCTGGCAACAGAGGGAGACTCCGTCTTAAAAAAAAACACACACACTTTTAATAGTCGCTTAGAGCAAATTAACTAAGTGCAGATTTGTATTATAGATGCATAATAATGGTTGTTGGAAAATATGAGCTCTGGACTTAGACTTGGCTTCTCATTCTGCCTTTGCATTTACTATCTCTGTGACCTTGGGTTGGTTATTTGTCCTCTCATTTATTAAGATGGAAACTATTATGCTTTCTTTTATGGGGCCACTGTGAGAACTCAATGAATTAATGTATTGTTTTAAAATATACCCAAGATTTGGGTTTTATTCAAGTATGGTGAGGCCAACAAATCAGGAGACGGCTGCCATTGAAAAGATAGTTTATTACTCACAGTTCCCAGGAGGAAGGGCCACACCTATGCAGGGCCACAGGAGGGAAGTGCCTGGGTAAGTCATGAACTCAGGAGAGAGGTCCAGGCTGGAGAGCAAGCTGTCACCTAAGAACATTCACACTTGGAAAGGAAAAGGAGGAAGAGGCATTGCTGTAACCGGGATTCTCTAGATGCAGAGCCTGTGATATATCAAGAGTGTATTCTCAGGAGAAAATGTTAAAGGAGTCCAGGGAGGGGAGGGAAAGAAGCCACATGAGAACATGGGTTTTGGATAAAGTCTAGCTTCAGCTTTATCCTGCTCTGGAGTGTGAATTCTAGCACAGTCTTGAGGCTGGTGAATGAGATATCTATATCCTTACACCTTTTGGTCCTGGGCCTTCGGCTGCTAGAGGCAGAAGTTGGGGCAGTAGAAGACAGGTGTCTCTCGCAGTGGCTCATACCTGTAACCCCAGCACTTTGGAAGGCAGAGGTGAAGGGATTGCTTGAGCCCAGGAATTCGAGACCAACCTGGGCAATATAGTGAGATTTTGTCTCTACAAAAAACATTTTAAAAATTAGCTGAGCATGGTGGCGCATGCCTGTAGTCCCAGCTACTAGGAAAGCTGAGGCAGGAGGACTACTTTAGCCCAGGAGTTTGAGACTGCAGTGAGCTATGATGGTGCCACTGCACTCCAGCCTGGGCAACAAGAGAGGTGGTTTTGAAAGTTTGGGGGCAAGCCTCTAGAGAAGGTCACAGGTACAAACCATTAATCACAGAAGCCAGAGCAGCCGGGAGATGGGTGCACCAACCAAGCTGGTCAAAAGGCCCCCAGGGCATTGGCAGAGCATGATAGCACCTGCTATAAGCCATCCCTTACCCCACTCAGATCCTCCTGCTTCTCACCTGAGGAGTCCCCATCCTGCCAGCACTAGCATGCTGGCTGCTCCCAGACTCTGGGAAAACTCACCAGATGCGAGTTTAGGGGCAAGCTACAGCCCCACTGGAGCAATTGGTCCCAAAGCGGCTACTGATGGTCATCATTGCCGGATCCCACCACCCATTCTAGATGCCCTTTGCCTGTTGCTCTCACTGCTGTCAGGGAGCCAGATCTTGAACAGCCTTTCCTGCCATCAGCCCTGGTCTGCAGGAAAACAACCGTGCTGAGCCTCACAACAGTGCCAACTTCCTCCTCACCAGCACCGTCTCTGTTTTCTTGTCTTTTTTTTTTGAACAGGGTCTTGTTCTGCCACCGAGGCTGGAGTGCAGTGGTGCCATCATAGCTCACTGCAGCCTCAAACTCCTGGGCTCGAGCAATCTTCCCACCTCAGCCTCCTGAGTAGTTAGGACTACAGGTGCACACCACCATACCTGTTTAATTTTTTAAAAAAAGATTTTAGGAACAGGGTCTCGCTATGTTGCCCAGGCTGGTCTCAAACTCCTGGGCTCAAGTGATCCTCCTGCCTCAGCCTCCTAAAGTGCTGGGATTACAGGCATGAGCCACCACACCTGGCTTGTCTGAGTTTTCTTTCTATTGCTGCATAAGAAATGAGCACACAATAGAACTTGAAACAATGCACATTTTTTATCTCACAGTTTCTGTCAGTTTCTGCAGGTCAGAAGTCTGAGTGCAGTGTGGTTAGATTCTCTGTTCAGGGTCTCACCAGGATAGAATCAAGGTGTTAGCAGGATGAGTTCTCACCTAGCACAGGGGGTCCTCTTCCAAGCTCCCTGGGTGTTGCCAGAATGTGGGCCCTTAGGGATGTAGGACTGAGGTCCCAGTCTCCTGCTAGCTATCAGCTGCTGCTGGGAGTTTGGTACTGGGAGGTGGGTTGCTACTGAAACAAATACCTAAAAGTGTGGATGTGGCTTTGGAACTGGGCCATAGGTAGAGGCTGGAAGAGCTTTGAAATACCTGCCAGAAGCACATCCTAGATTTTCTTGAAAAGGCTATTAGTAGAAAGATGGCTGTTACAGGTGCTTCTGGTGAAGACTCAAGCAGAAATAAGGAATGAATTACTGCACACTGCAGGAAGGGTGATCTTATGTAGTTGCAGAGAACTTGGGGCTGTGGCACCCCAGTGGCCTTGGCACGCCAGGGGCCATAGCACCCCAGACTGCTCCACCTGCCACCAGTGCTGGGTCCTCACTATTGGTAAGCTGGTGGGTGACCCAATGCAAGAGCCCTATGTCTAGAGTCTACTTTTAGAACTACTCCTGATATTGAACACTTTAATTATGGTTCCTTAGAAGCACAGCCCAGGACAGGGATTTTAAAAACAAGAACACTCATTAATGGCAAGAATGAAACTTGCACTCTGTTCTCTGTTAATGGTTTAGGTTGCTTTGGAAACAACTTTACAATGTATATGAGTTTGTATCCTGAAGTTTAATTGAATAATTCCATTTCTGGAACTGTATCTTATGGTAATCATAAGAAGTAAACACAAAAATGTTCAATTCAGTGGTTATTTATTGTGAAAAAATGGAAGACAACCAAATTGTTCAGTAACCGAATGTTCAGTGATAAATTATTGAATTATTTACACCTTGTTTCATTGCCAAGCGTGCTTCAACAGATTCTAGTTACTTAATAGTATATTAAGTGACAATGGCAGTAATAAACATGCTTGTGTTATAATTGCAGGAGAGTGAACCAATCCATAGACTTGGGGGGAGACAGAAATATTCATTTCCTATGTTCTTAAATGAAATGAAATCCAAATGCAGCCTTCATCTCCCTGGACTAGCAGGAAATTTCATCCCAGGCATAATCTATTCCTCCCTCACCTTTTTCCAGTTCCATAAATTATGTCCGCACCATATGGCACTTAAATCTAAACTCAGGCCACATTCCTGGATTGCCATCTCTTCCTCTGCCTCCCACCTCACACCCAGGATCAGCAGGTGCACGCCCCCTGAGCCCACTGCCAGTCTGTTCATCCTCCGAGTCCCAACCTACCCATCCCCTTTACCGCCCTGGACTGGTCTCTAACTGGCCTTCCTGAAGCCCATCTTGCTCCATCCACTCCTCCGAAGCCTCGGAAGAGCATCCAGATGATCTTTTAGAAGAATCTGGCAGGACACATCGTATTCCTGCCCACAACCCTCCTGCAGTCACCCGTTACCCGAGGCACGTCTCACCTCCCATCCCAGCTACTGAAGCCCTCCTAGATCTGGTGTCGTGACCCTCACCCTCCCCTCTCCCTGCCCTCTCTGCAGGAGCCCCCATTTTGTTCTGCAAGCGTTCCAAGCTCAGCCATACCTGAGCCCTCTACCAGCTGCCCCTTGCCTGGGATGGCTTCCCTCGGGGTCATTTCATGGCCAGCTCTCCAGCCTGAGAGTCATTTCTGTGGAGGTCACACCTATCGCTTCACCTGATCTTGATTCTTGGCAGGACACTCAGCACATGCTAGGTTTCTTTTTCATGCATTCATTCCCCATCCCTCCCCCCTACTCTACTAGATTATAAGCTCAAGGAGAAGGGGGGACCTCAGCCACCTTGTTTATCACTGAATTCCCGGTACCTTCAGTGGTCCTGACACACATCCCTAGGAAATGTCTCTTGGATAAATTTTTCCCTCCAATATGCTCAGGGTCCCAGCCAGCTCTGTCCCTTCTGGCCTGAGTGCTTTCCAGCCTCTCTGTGATGCCTAAGGCTGAGGGGGCCTAGAGGAGGCAGAAAGGCCCCTGGCTGGTCTCCAGCCTCCCCGTGTGCCCTGGGCAGGCCAACTCATTCCCCAAGGTGACATCCTCTCTCCAGGGACTGCCCCTGAGCAGGATGGGAATTCCTTCCTCACCCCCACCCCATACTCCCTGCGCCCTTCCGGCTGGGCAGGGCTCCAGCTCTCCTGCCAAGGCCCAAGGCCTGGGTTCTTCCTTGGCATTCGAAGAATTCAGCAGAAGCTATGCAAAAGTGTTTGGGGCTAGGGATTGTTCGTTTATTTAAATATCTGTATTGTTTAAGCAGCTCTCAGTTTTCCTTTGGGAAAATCTTTGAAGTTGAGAGTTGGAATACACAAAGAATAGGGGAAATGCAAATTATCCTGCCACACAGTGCAGAGTGAAAACCACCGAACGCAAAATTGTAGGAAGTGATTGATTATAATGCTTTTTTGAAAGCATAGACAAAACACTCAGAGAAAGTAAAATAAAGTATTAACCATGGTTGTTTTGAAAGAGCTGTCACAATGGGTAATAGTGACTCTTCAACTTTCACATCTTTTCTCTATTTTATGTAATGAGAGTATGTTACTTTCATAAATCTTTAAAAGTTTTAAAATTGTACTTAAAATGTTTTAAACCAAGAATTTCTCATCTGATAATTTATTATTTGAAAATATTCAAATGTCCATGTAGATTTTGTTACAAGAATGTTTATTAAATAATTTTTCCACGATAGTGAAAAAAATAAAAGCAAACTAAACATCCAAAAAAGGAGAGACCCACCATGGTGAAATATAGGCAGGCGTTAGAAAGCCTGGTTGTAGAAGAATATGCCACGTTACAGAAAAATGATCGCTGTGCCGATCGGTTCAAAAAAGACTATAAAACAGAATATGACCTCATTTTTGTAACTATATGTAAATACTTGAGAAAAACCGCTTCAGAGTATAAAGCCAAAGTTAGCCTTCCTTATTGTTCAAAGATGGCATTACAGGTAATATTCATTTTCTTATTTGTACTTATCTTTTTTCCCCCACTTTTTTTTTTTTCCAAGATGGAGTTTCACTCTTGTCTCCCAGGCTACAGTGCAGTAGCGCAATCTGGGCTCACTGCAACCTCCGCCTCCTGGGTTCAAGGGATTCTCCTGTCTCAGCCTCCCGCTGAGGTGACATCTGCCACGGCACCCAGCTAATTTTTGTGTATTTAGTAGAGACAGGGTAACACCCTGTTGGTCAGGCTGGTCCTGAACTCCTGACCTCAGGTGATCTGCCCATCTCAGCTTCCCAAAGTGCTAGGATTGCAAGCATGAGCCACCGTGCCTGGCCCTTCCCCAACTTTTTTAAAACAATGAACATTAGGTATTACTCTTCCAGTATGGAAAAGACAGCGATAGAGGTTTTGCATGTGCAGTTTTTTTTTTTAGACTTTTAAGTTCTAGGGTATATGTGCACAACGTGCAGGTGTGTTACATAGGTATACATGTGCCATGTTGGTTTGCTGTACCAATCAACTTGTCATTTACGTTAGGTATTTTTCCTAATGTTATCCCTCCCCCAGCCCCCCAGCCCCCCACCCCCCCGACAGGTTCCGGTGTGTGATGTTCCCTGCCCTGTGTCCATGTGTTCTCGTTGTTCAATTCCCACCTGTGAGTGAGAACATGTGGTGTTTGCTTTTCTGTCCTTGAGACAGTTTGCTGAGAATGATGGTTTCCAGCTTCATCCATGTCCCTGCAAAGGATATGAACTCATCCTTTTTTATGGCTGCATAGTATTCCATGGTGTACATGTGCCACATTTTCTTAATCCAGTTTATCATTGATGGACATTTGGGTTGGTTCCAAGTCTTTGCTATTGTGAATAGTGCCACAATGAACATAGGTGTGCATGTGTCTTTATAGTAGCATGATTTATAATCCTTTGGGTATATACCCAGTAATGGGATCGCTGGGTCAAATGGTACTTCCAGTTCTAGATCCTTGAGGAATCGCCACACTGTCTTCCACAATGATTTGAACTAATTTACACTCCCACCAACAGTGTAAAAGCATTCCTGTTTCTCCACATCCTCTCCAGCATCTGTTGTTTCCTGACTTTTTAATGATGGCCATTCTAACTGGCGTGAGATGGTATCTCATTGTGGTTTTGATTTGCATTTCTCTGATGACTAGTGATGATGAGCAGTTTTTCATACGTCTGTTGGCTGCATAAATGTCTTCCTTTGAGAAGTGTCTGTTCATATCCTTTGCCCACTTTTTGATGGGGTTGTTTTTTTCTTGTAAATTTGTTTGAGTTCATTGTAGATTCTGGATATTAGCCCTTTGTCAGATGCGTAGATTGCAAAAATTTCCTCCCATTCTGTAGGTTGCCTGTTCACTCTGATGATAGTTTCTTTTGCTGTGGAGAAGCTCTTTAGTTTAATTAGATCCCATTTGTCTTGCTTTAGACAGTCTGCCCTTGAACAACACGGGAGTTAGGGGTGCCAACCCTGTCCCCCACAGTCAATAATCTGAGTATAACTTGACTTCCCAAAAACTTGGCTCCTAAGAGCCTGTGTTGACCAGAAGCTTTGCTAATAACATAAACAGTCGATCCATACATGTTTTGTATGTTGTATGTATCATATACTGTATTCTTATAGTAAAGTAAGCTGGAGATATTACTAAGAAAATCATAAGGAAGAGAAAAATATATTTATTATTCATTAAGTGGAAGTGGATCATCATAAAGGTCTCAGTCTCAGCTTCATTCTCTTCTTCACATTGGATGGGCTGAGGAGGAGGAGAAAGAGGTGAAGGAAGAAGAGGGGCTAGTTCTGCTGTCTCAGGAGTGGCAGAGATGGGAAAGGTGGAGGAGGTGGTTAGGGAGGCAGGAGAGGCAGGCACACTTGTTGTAACTTTTACTGGAAAAACCACGTATAAGTGGATCTGCACAGTTCAAACCCCTGTTGTTCAAGGGTCAGCTATACATGTATATACATTTTTTAAAGACCTTCACAATAGCCTGTTGCTGTGTAGGAAAGCCACGTCCCTGGGCAGAAGCACCCAGGAGCCCCTGCAGAAGGCAGGAACACAGGGGAGAGAGGAAGGTTCATGAGACTGGACAAGCCCAGGACTCAGTGGTCCACTCAGCTTCCTGGTACCTAGTGACAAGAAATTGTGACAGTTGGTGACAGTTACCTCTCTCTTCTGGTTCCTCTGCTTGGGTGCTTTTTGAGAGCATACGATGTTTAACAAGTATTTATTAAGCAGTTACTATGTGCCAAGCACTGCATCTGAGCTTTGGACAGATGAGGGGCTGAAGAAGTGGCCCCACCCACAGAGCATGGCAAGCCAGCTTGCTGGGATCAGCTGACCCTCCTGCAGGGTAAGTAGCATGTGGCAGGTGTAAGAGCTAGTGCAGAAGCAGGAAGCTAGGTGGGCGGTTCTCAAAACAGGGATAAGAACTGACTTAGGCACTGTGGACTTCGATCTTACATGAACATTTTGACAAAGTAAAATGCATAGTCTTGTTTAGCCCTGCCTGTAAGTCACCCAGAGCACAGGTTTTGCATGCAGAGGCCTGGGTTTGGTTGCACACCTGTGAGCTCTGAGACTGACACATTGCTTGACCTCTGTGTGTTCTGTTTCTGCTTCCGTAAAATGGATCAATGCTACCTACGTCAGAGCTGTTATGACATGTACATTGAATGAGGTGGATTGTGTGAGGTGCTGGCGGCTTTATTATTTAAAGAGCGTCACAAAATGATGACAGTGGCATGACCATCTAGGGCTGTCACCAGGGACCTGCTCTGAGCACAGGTGGTGACTGTACAGGGGCCAGCCAGCCGCAGTTGTGGTTCTCAGCCCAGCCACCTTGGCCTGCTGGGAGACAGGAAGGTGCGTTTGGCCTCAGGTCTCGGATATCACTTTGAACTTGGCCTCCTGGAGGGAGGGCAGGTAGCTAATGACCCCCTGCATGGCAGCAGGGCCACTGAACTGGCCAGGGAAACAGAGCAGGAAACCCCACCCTCTCCCTGGCTTGGTGAGCCCTGCTGGCCTGTTTACACGCTGACATCAGTGTGTGCCACTTTCCACTCTGGGCATTCTTGGTTCTTCTGTGAATTATAGCCTTCTGAGTTGCTGAGCCCGAGAGATGAGGGCCTGCGGTTGCCTCCCAGCTTCTTCCAGACTCACCAGGGGACATGCCCTGGCTCAGATGTGGCTGGACTCCCTGACTACCGCTAAAGGTTTGCACTCTCCGGCCCTTCTCCTGTCTTTTTGTGTCCCACACTACTGTCTCCCTGTTCACAGCCCTAACTGCCTAATGGTGTGTGTGAGTGTTCATGTTATTCACACATCATTACCTGGGATTTTCTGCCAAATGATGCCCTGTTGATACAACCTTTGTCACCTTGTTTCCCACTGTCTATGATTTTCTTGAGCTGTCTTTGACCAGGTTTTCAATGTGTGGTGTCATGGGAAGAATACGAGCCATGAAAAGGCCAAACTTGGACTTGAACCCAGGCTTTGCTGTGTGACCTAAGCTGACAAGCACGTGAGTTAACCTCTGTACCTCATGTTCCCGCCTGCAAAACAGTGGAACAGTACCTGCCACAGAGGCTGGCAGAGAGGATTATTTGAGTTAATAGGGACACACATAGGACACACCTAGGGTGGTGCCTGGCATACAGTGGGTGCTTAATAAATGCTCTGTGCTATCTAGTGAGTTTCACAAGACCCTTTAGAAGTTGCTATCTAAGATTTCACCTTAGATCAATCCTTCCATCAAGAAAACTAAGAAAAGTTTGTCTTTTCCTAGTAAGAGCTATGTTACTGAAGGAGAAATCAATGGTGGGGCCAGGTGGTTCCCCAGGGAAGCCCGGGGCTAAGTCCCTGCCCCTTCCTGTCTCCCTGTCGAGGGGGTCTGGTGCCTCGTCGACATCCAGACTGCTAGCTTTGGCGATGCAGATAGACAGGATCTGGCAGAGCATTCAGGCAAGCTTCGCACTTGCTGAGCCGAATCATTCCCTTTGGTTACACCCCAGGCAATGCCAAGTAAACAACTTCAGGAACCCAGACAGAGCAATTAAAATGATCCTATGCAGCTGCCTGCCAAGTGAAGTGATTCCTGCTAAACTCTCGATTAGCATTCACTAAAGTGGGTTCTGTCGGACACAGGATCAGAGGGAGGTAAATAAGAGCCATGGGGAGAAAAGGATGCATGTTAAGGGCACTCAGCGGATTCAAGGCCAGGTTAGGCTATACCTACAGTGTTTCTCAAACACACCTGACTGTTCAGCTCTCTTATTCAGGAACTCCTATTAACACATTGCAGAACTAGGATTCCTTTGAGAAATGTTTCTAGAAATATGGCTGGGTTTTTAATAACTTTATTGAAAGATATTTTACATATCATATAATTCACTCATTTCAAGTGTAGAATTCAATGATTTTTAGAAAATTTACTGAGTTATACAATCATTACTCTAAATCAGTTTTAGGACATTTTCATTGCCCCCCTGAAATCCCTGTGCCCATCTACTGTTAACCCCTGCCCCCACCCCCTACCCTAGGCAGCCACTAATCTTATCTGTCTCTATAGATATGCCTTGAGAAACATTGCTTTTTTGAGGGGATGGTAAGATATACATAAAATCAAACTTGCCATTTTAGCCTTTTTTTTTTTTTTTTTTTCGAGACGGAGTCTTGCTCTGTCGCCCAGGCTGGAGTGCAGTGGCGCGATCTCGGCTCGCTGTAACCTCCACCTCCCAGGTTCACACCATTCTCCTGCCTCAGCCTTCTGAGTAGCTGGGACTACAGGTGCCCACCACCACACCCAGCTAATTTTGTTTTTGTATTTTTAGTAGAGATGGGGATTTCACTGTGTTAGCCAGCATAGTCTTGATCTCCTGACCTCATGATCCGCCCGCCTTGGCCTCCCAAAGTGCTGGGATTACAGGCATGAGCCACCGCACCCAGCCCATTTTAGCCATTTTTAAGTGTGCAATTCAGTGGCATTAAATACATTCACATTGTTGTGCAATCTTCACCATTGCTCATCTCCAGAACTTTTTCATCACCCCAAACAGAAACCCCGTATCCATTAAACAGTAATTCCCCCTCCCCTGTGCTCCTGGTAGCCACTTGGCCACTTTCTGTCTCTTTGAATTTGACTATTCTAGGTACTCATGCAAGTGCAGTCACATGATTTGTCCTTTTATGACTGGATTATTTCATTTAGCATAATGTCCTCAAGCTTCATCTTTATTGCAGCATGCATCAGAGTTAGGCCAGGCGCAGTGGCTCTCGCCTATAATCCCAGTACTTTGGGAGGCTGAGGTGGGCAGATTGCTTAAGCCCAGGAGTTCAAGACCAGGCTGGGCAAGATGGTGAGAACCTCATCTCTACAAAAAATACAATTAGCCAGACATGATGGCATGCACCTGTAGTCCCTGCTACTCAGAAGGCTGAGGTGGGAGAATCACCTAAGCCTGGGGAGGTTGAGGCTGCAATGAGCCATGATCACACCACTGCACTCCAGCCTGGGAAACAGAGTGAGTCTCAAAAACACAAAAAAGAATTTTAATCCTTTTTAAGGATGAATAATATTCCATTGTATGTATATACAGGTTGAGTATCCCTTATCTGAAATGCTTGGGACCAAAAGTGTTTTGGGTTTTGGATTTGTTTCAGATTTTGGAATATTTGCATTACACTTACCAGTCGAACATCAAATATTTTGCCCATTTTCTAGTAAGACTATTTTGTTGTTGTTGAGTTGTAGGGGTTTCTTTATATATTCTAGATCTTAATTTGTGAAGTTGTAGGAGTTCTCTGTATATTCTAGATCTTAATTCCTTATCAGATATATGATTTGCAAATATTCTCTCCCATTCTATGGGTTGTCTTTTCACTTTCTTGATGCACAAAAGTTTTTAATTTTGTTGAAGCCCAATTTATCTCTATTTTCTTTTGTTGCCTGTGCTTTTAATGGCAGAAACACTGCTTATTGCTTTTTAGAGATCAAACCAAAAAAGAGCCTACCTGTGAAAATCAAATAGAAAAATAAAGTTGCCAGGTATTCTCATTATCCCCCCAGAAGTAGTTTTTTAAAACAAAAACTCTCAAATATTCAGTTGCTTCAGTAATGTGACTTGGCATATAATTAAACAACAGTTGCTGCTGTTACTGAATATTTATTGCTCCCTGACAATGTGTCAGACACAGCCAGAGACTGAAATACAAGTAGATGCCAGTTCTGGAGCTGTCTGCCCTAAGTGAGATGAGAGGCATATTTATTAGTAAAAACTCAGTTGCAGGTGACAGAAAACCAGTTTAAAATAACTTGGATCAAAAGGGGAATTCACTGGCTTTTTTACCAAAATGTTGAGGAGGAATGTAGTTTTTACTAGCTCTAGAGGCTATATATCAATTACTTCTCTTTTCCTCACTCCTTTTTTTTCCTCCTCCCCAGCTGTGTCTAAATGTCTATGTCCTCCCAAAACTGACATGTCGAAATCCTAGTCCCCAGGTGATAGCGTTAGGAAGTGTGGCTTTTGGGAGGTGATGAGGTCGTGGGGGTGAAGTCCTCATAAATGTGATTGGTGCCCTTATAAAAGAGGCCCCAGAGCGGTCCCTTGTCCCTTTCCCCAGGTGAAGTTATAGAGAAAGGACAGCAAACTACAAACCAGGACAAGCACACTCACAAGACACCAAATCTGTTGGCACCTGGATCTTGGACTCCCCAGCCTCCAGAGCTGTGAGAAATAAATTTCTGCTGTTTATATGGTATTTTCGTTACAGCAGCATTAACAGACCAATGCCCTCCTTGTCTGTGTCTTTTATTCTCTCTCAGTGTCTTGGCTCTGCTTTTAGGTCTCCTCTTACCCACTGGCCTCTTTCCCTGCTACTGTATATAACTTCCTGTATGCATCTAGGGGAGGTCATGAGCAACTGTAGCATATGTGGTGTTAGTGAACCATCCCTGTAATTGAAATCCGAAATCCCAGCGAATGCACTGAAAGGGCCATAGGAATGGACCACCCTGACTGGCCAGCCTGGTCTACTGGCTTTGGCCTGCAATGACAGGCTTTATTTACATAACTGAAGAGTCCAGAGATAAATCCGGGTTTCAGGCATAGCTTGATCTAGGACTCAGTTCCTGCAGGATCCATGTCTGAGCTACACGTCCTCCTTCTCAGGTTTTCCAGAGAACCTCCAGTGCAGTTCCCAGTCCTCCCTGTGGCGACAGTGGTTCTGTGCCTCCTGTCCTCACACCACTGAGCCTGGGAACGAGAACATGTAGGTGTCAGGATTCCCAGAGCAGGCCTGAGGCTATGAACAGACAAGCTGAGCTGTGGGCCCACCCCTGCGTGAGTGACCGTGGCTCAGGGCCCCTCCCTGTAGTAGGGGAGATGATATGCTTACTGGTCTCTGGACCTTAAGGTGGGGTCAGTCCCACCCAAACCCCAACTGAGAAAGGAAAAGGGGTTGCTTAAAATACCAATGCAGAGCAAAACACACAGAAATTTGAGATACTGATGTCAGGAAGGAAGAGGAAAGGGTTCCAGCAATGAGCAGGTGTCCACTATAGGAGAATAATTTGATTATCAAGGATGACAGACAACAGTAGAAGGTTAAAATGAATGATCAGGTTCGTGCTGGGTGACAAAAATTGCTGCCTGGGGCCAATTACGAGGAGGGCAGCTAGTTTCCAGGCCTTAGAGATGTTGCTTTGTACTCCTGTGTGCCTGCAAGCTGGTTTGTTCCCCTCAAGGACAACAAACTTTTCACGAGCACCTGCTGTGCCCTGATCTTGCTGGGTGCTGTCACCCTGCCCTCTGGAGCACCCCGCTCGGTTGGCAGATAAACCCACAAATGCTGTGTAACTGAATGTGTAACTGAACTCCAAACTGGAGAGACAAGACTTGGTGGAAGGAAAAGCAGGTGTATCCGAGAGCCGGCAACCTGGGGAGACGGTGGACTAGTATCACAAAGACCATCTCAAGTCAGTACAAATTTCAGGCTCTTTTTATGTTAAGGGCAGGGGGAAGAGGAGGGTGTTGGGATCAACACATGACCTACAATCATAGACAGGTGGGTGCCAGCAAGGGTCCAAGGAAATTGGGAATTTCTTTGTCCCTGGTCAGGTCACAATGCTCCTTCCTCCTATAAATCTTTAGCAAAATATAGTCGGTTGCTCAAATACTCCTTTTTAATCCCAGAGTTCATTTCAAAAACTGTATGACTCCTGTTGTAGTGTTTCATCCCAGCACTCTAAAATTATTCTAGCCCACATGCAGGAATGAGTATCTAAACATAGATAAGGGCCACTGAAACAAAAATGGAGTTGGTCGTGTTCATTCTTGTGCTGTTTCACTGTTACAAATGTGAGAAAGGATGTTGCTCCCAGCAGGCATGTAAGGGAACTCCTAATATACCATCTGGCTGGGGGTCCAGCCTGGACAATGTGCCGGGCACAGAGGTTTGTAGATAAACGGGCTGAGGTTGTCCAGAAGTAGCCGTGGAGATTCCATTTCCAGAAATTGTTCATCTCTTACTTCACTGACTTCACATCTTGATTTATGAAGAACGATTAGATGCCAAAAACATATTCCTAACACATTCTTCCTGAAGAATATGATTTATTTTATTATTTTAAAAATTCAGTCCATCTCGTCATCTATTATTATATTTTGTCATTATATATACTTAAACACATTTCTTTAGTAGACTTAAAATGCTTTAATTTTATTCCCTTAATAAATATTCATTTCAAGGTGACAACCAGAAGGGCTGCAGGCAGAAAAAAAAAAGCTTATCCTTCAAGCAAATTTATTATTGGTGCATTTTCTTATATGCTGTCATAAAGGCCAGGCTCTTACCACACATTAATTTTATGACTGTGTAGTTCACGTGAATGCCAAACTCCAATTCCTTTTTCTATCTACTCATGGACTGAATCATTTTATTTTCCTTTGCAGAAAAGAAATGTTGTATTATATGAGATATAAATTTATAGTAGATGTAGTATTTAGCTCGCCAGAAGATCTCTTTCAGGAGGCAATGTTTATTTAAAAAAAAAAACTAATTCAGCTTCGTGACAGGGCAAGAGTATTCATATTTTCATTATTAGAGTTTCCAGTAGAAACCTTGCTTTGATTTGCCCTGTTATGTCTTTGCTAACTGGCTGTGTTCAGACTATACTACCGAGCATCCCCAAATCCTCACTCCATCGCTTCTCAATAGCTCATGTCCATTTGTCCTTCTCCTCCTCCTCCATCTTCTGAATAATGATGACAACAGTGATGAGAGCAGTAGAGGTGATTAGTCAATGGCACTGTCGTTCCCAGCAGGCTGCAGAGTGAGGAGTGAATCACCCACATCTGTCCAGGTGCTTTGCATGCGTTGTTGACTGCAGAAGCATGTCTCTGAGCGGGGACATGCAAATCCAAAATTGGGTTTCAGGCCAGGCATGGTGGCTCACGTATGTAATCCCAGCATTTTAGGAGGCCAAGGCAGATGGATCACTTGAGGTCAGGAGTTTAAGACCACCCTGGGCAACATGGTGAAACCCTGTCTTTACTAAAAATACAAAAACTTAGCTGGCGTGGTGGCATGAGCCTGTAATCCCAGCTACTCAGGAGACTGAGGCAGGAGAATCGCTTGAACCCAGGAGGTGGAGGTTGCAGTGAGCTGAGCTCGCACCACTGCATTCCAGTCTGGGCGACAAGAGCGAGACTCCGTCTCAAAAAAAAAAAATGGATTTCATTTCTTCCTCCTAATCTAATCTCGATGAACAGTTTCTCCTTTTGTTTGTGCTCCTGCTTCAGACACTTATGCCATATGGGCTGCAACAATTGGTGCTAAGACGAATGAATAATATTCACGAAAATATGATGCTGGATTAATGACATTGACAGACAAAGCATACTCTTGCATTGAATCAGCCTTTTAAATCTTCTGTTAAATTAAGGGCATGATAAGCGAGACTGCCACCTAAAAACCTTAAAATCCACAAAACTCACTTGTAGGAGAGACTCTGTTCTCCCAGGATGTTAGCTGAGCCTCCTCTGGTCAAAGCTAGCCTCCTGGCCCTGCCCACACTCCTTGGGCTGTGGCTGTTGTGCAATTCCTGGCGGGAGGCAGCAGGTGCAAAGCTGTGCCGCAGTCCACCCCAGCGCCCTCCCTCCAAACACTCAAGCCTCCAATTCATGTTGAGTTTCCTACATGGGAGGGCAAAGCACACGTGTGGATGAACAGGGTGGGCCAGTCAGTGTCTGGAAGTAAAATGGGAAGGAAAGGCTAGAAGAAGGGATGGGAAGAGTCAGACCTGAGCCTTTCCATAGGCTGATCTCTGGGAGATTTTATGTGAGAGAGCTGCAGTTCCTCACATTAAAGATGAGTTTCAGCCAGGCGCGGTGGCTCACGCCTGTAATCCCAACAGTTTGGGAGGCTGAGGCAGGCAGATCACGAGGTCAAGAGATCGAGACCATCCTGGCCAACATGGTGGAACCCCGTCTCTACTAAAAATACAAAAATTAGCTGGGCATGGTGGCATGCACCTGTAATCCCAGCTACTTGGGAGGCTGAGGCAGGAGGATCACTTGAACCTGGGAGGTGGAGGTTGCAATGAACTGAGATTGCACCACTGCACTCCAGCCTGGGAGACAGAGTTAGACTCTGTCTCAAAAAAAAGAAAAAAAAAAAGAGGCTAAAACAGCCAAAAGGGCAAGGTCCACTGTGGGTGGCCTTTAGGCAGGCTAGGCAGGTGTAGACTTCAGGCAGAGTCTGTCTGGTGAGGGAGGGAGCTATGTGGCTCTCACTCCCCAGTCAAGGCTGGATCAGGGATATAGCTTTTGGACCAACCAACTGGCTGGGACATTGGTCCAGGAAGCAGGGCAGGCTATAGCCGGAAAGGTGGCACAAGGCTGGGTACCCAAGGTTCACCAGACTGGAGCCACACCAGGTGCTTACCCTGCTTAGCCACATCCACTGTGAAGACTGCTGTCTCCTCCAGCCCAAGTCCTAACTCTGGACCAACAGATGGGTCTAGATTTCTTTCCAGGTATCTTGGCCTTACCTCTTTGGGATTCAAACAGCCTTGCTAGGTTATTCTGGCTCTGGAGTCCTTCATCATCTGGAATTGGAGTTGGGGCATCTGTCCTAGCTCCCTAGCCCCCAGAGACTGTCATTAATAGACAATAAGCCTCTGCTTACTTAGATTTCAGAAGCATTGTGCATTAACTGCTGAAAATGTTCCCAAATCACATATGATCACAAGAAATCTTTAACTTGAGGGCACCCCTGGAACTGCACTCATGCTAGTAAACACTTGGGCATTGAGGGATTTTGGATTTGTAGTGTACGTTTCTACACTTTCTGAGGAAGATATTTTCAGTTGAACAAAAATAATACCTTAGTTTTGTGAGCCCAAAACGATTTGCATAGCACTCTCACATCCATGATCTCATTGGATCTTTACAACTAATAGCCAGATAAGCAAAAAGAAAGTGATTATTATTCTTATTTTACAAATAAGAAAAAAGCCTAGTTAGATAACATGTGTGCAGTGTCATGGCTAGGAAGTGGCAGATCTAATCACCAGATCTCCTGAGCCCCATTTCCTGCCCTGGAGATTTTGGTCTCCGCAGACTGGTCTTCATTCCTTAGCTTACCCCTTCAACCTGGCGTTGCATGTTGTTGTTTCAGTGGCTCAGTCACCTCCCAGGAATCCTGGATCCAATCTGCAACAGCCCATATCTGTTTCATGGCTTCCCATAGTTTTCTCTTTTACTTGTCGGTTTGTTTTGTTTGGAGGCAGGGTCTCACTCTGTCTGTCACCCAGGCTGGAGTGCAGTGGCAGGATCATAGTTCACAGCAGCCTCGAAGTCCTGGCCTAAAGCAATCCTCCCACCTCAGCCTCTCAAATAGCTGGGACTACAGGCGTGTGCCACCACATCCCGCTAATTTTATTTTTATTTTTTGTAACATGGTAGTGACAGGGTCTTGCTATGTTGCCCAGGCTGGTCTCCAACTAGTGGGCTCAAGTGATCCTCCAGTCTCCACCTCCCAAAGTGCTAGGATTACAGGTGTGACCCACTGCGCCTGGCCCCATATTTTGCTTAAATGAAATGTATGTCTAAGTTGATACTCTGAGTTTTATTAAGGAAATTCTCCCTTCTCAACTTCTTACTTTCTCCAGGAGTTTCAATGACCATGTCCAGATACTCCTAAAACCGTTGGTGATGAGCATTCTTGATCTGGATACAACAATTCCACAGGTCATTTGTAGCACATGTTTATATATAGGTATCCCTTAAAAAGAATGGGGCCTCACTTTCAGTTTTCAGGAATCAATCAAATATAGTCAGACTCCCAATATTTTACTTTAGGGTAAGTCCTCCTCCCCAGTTAAAGTGAGGTCTCAATTGCAGCCACTGACTTTGATCCCATCATATCCTTATATGCACAGAAAGACTTAAGGGTCCATGTCAGTCTGTAGCCTTCAGACGTAAGTCCAGCTCAGAGAGAATTATTGCTTCCACTGGCCATAAAAATGACATATACACTTAAGCTTCCTCATAATCATTTTAAATTTTTAATTTTTGATCGGTAACCTTGAAAGGAAAGATGAAGAGATGATGGGACAGCTGCCAGCTCATCGTGCTGTATAAATGTTGGTTCTCTCATCTCTTGCTTATGGCTAATTTCCATTTAGAGTGTTGAGGCTTAAATGACCACGTTGAGATGTTCTGAAAACCATTGCCTGAGTAGCAGTGCATTGTCACTTTCATCTTCATAGGGAATTTAAGCAAGAGAGGGCTGTGCCACCACACTTGCACTCTGATGAGCTCTTACTCATGCCCCCATATGGCGGTGTAGAGAGAGCACTTAAACAAGTCTAAAGACCTGAGTTGTTTTCCCACATCTGTTTCTTCCTATCTCAGCCTCAAGCAAATCACTTAACCCCTCTCTACAGGACCCTCCATGTGTCCAAGCCCTCATTTGCCCCTTCTCCATTCTGCCCTGTGCTCTGCCCCAGAGGCTGAGGCTGACCTGTGAGGCTGGCATCAACCCACCTCCCTTGCTGTCTGGCTACAGATTCAGTTCAGATGAGAAAGGGGGCTTCCCTCAAGTCAAAGGGTGGAGAAGAGTGAGGACAGAGTACATATTCCTGACCAAATTGCTGCAGTTAGCTCTGTCCCTCTGTGAAAAGCTCCCATTGGTCACCTGGTGTATTAGTCAGTTCTCATGCCGCTAATAAAGATATACCTGAGACTGGGTAATTTATAAAGGAAGAGGTTTAATCGACTCACAGTTCCACATGGCTGGGGAGGCCTCATAATCATGACTGAAGGCAAAGAAGGAGCAAAGTCATGGCTTCCATGGCAGCAGGCAAGAGAAATCATGTGCAGGGGAACTGCCCTTTATAAAACCATCAGCTCTCATGAAACTTATTCACCATCATGAGAACAGCATGTGAAAGACCCACTCCATGATTCAATTACCTCCCACTGGGTCCCTCCTAGGACAAGTGAGAATGATGGGAGCTACAATTCAGGATGAGATTTGGTGGGGGGACACAGACAAACCATATCACCTGGGTTCTGCTGTCTTCCTTTGCACCTTCAGACCTCCTACTAATCGTCTCCCCCCTGATTTCCCCAGGTGCAATCCAGGTTGCCATCCCCTCCTACCTGGACATACATGTCACTGATATTATAGGCTTAGGAAGTCTGCCCATTAAAACAGTGACAATGAGAAAAATATACAGTATGGAAAAAAGCAAATTCCTGCTGAGAATCAAAATAATGAGTGTGGTCCTTGCAGAGACTAAAACGGGCACAAGAAAGCCCTTTCTGTTCAAGCGCAGGCAGCTCTTAACCATCCTTGGGACGAACAAAGTGATAAAGTTCCTTGCCACGGAGATTTCCCAAAGAAAGAAGAAGCAGCATTTCCTCATCACATATGCCTAACAGGGCAGGGTCTTCAGGAGAGGTCTGTATTTTAACTCAGTTTCTGACGTTGCTGTGGCTATGCCAAGTGGACAGCTCTACTTCCAGTCCTCCAGAGACTACACTTCCCATGTGAAGCCATTTGCATCATTCACAGCCAGTGAGTGTTTCCTTGCTCTGCAGAAGGGTGTGGTTTCTGCCAAAATTCAAGGTGAGCTACACAGAGTTGAAGTCCTAACGTGCCAGAACATTACCACCAAAACCATAGTCCAGCTTCCCTTGTTTGCAGAAGGAGACTTCCGGGAACTGGTTGACGATGCTGGGCCAGGGCTCCTGCAGGAGCTGTGTGAAGTCAGAAGACTCCCGTGCCGTGTCAGAGTGACCAGTCTGGATCCCTCCATGGCTATAGACCCCCTGTGTGGGACTGAGGATCTGTGGGTTGAAAATGTCATCATTAAACAATGCCTCATAGCCACAGATGAGAATTTGCCAGAAGACATATATAGAGATTTCTCAGAAGACGTATACTTGAGCTTGTCAGAAGACACATTTGAAATCCCAGTTGAGAAGATGAGCTCACAGGTGTTGGTAGTCGAAGAGCACTCATGGATGAGAGACGCCAGGAAGGAGCCCAGCTTGGCTCTCCATGACATAGAAGAGATAACTGAGGCAGAGTCCCTGACCTCTAGTAATTACATGATTGTTCCCCAACCACCGCCATGCCCTCCAAAGCCCAGAAGTTTGTCTTGCAACAAAAATTGTGATCATTAGCCACGCCTTCTCTCCAAAGAATAGCACTAGCACGTCCAGGACCTGTGCATTTTGGGTTACTGGAGAACTGAAGCAGCCTTCTAATTGGCATTCCTGTCTCCAGCTCTGCCCCTTTCCAGTCCATCCTGCACACTAACCAGAGAGCTGTCTTAAAATCTATACGGGGCCAGGCACAGTGGCTCACGCCTGTAATCCCAGCACTTTGGGAGGCTGAGGCAGGCGGATCATCTGAGGTCAGGAGTTTGAGACCAGCCTGGCCAACATGGGGAAACTCCGTCCCTACTAAAAATACAAAATCAGCCGGGCATAGTGGTGCTCGCCTGTCATCCCAGCTACTCAGGAGGCTGAGGCAGGAGAATCGCTTAAACTCGGGAGACAGAGGTTATAGTGAGCTGAGATCTCATCACTGCACTCCAGCCTGGGTGACAAGAGTGAAACTCCATCTAAAAAATAAATCTAAACTGAAAGAAATCTTTATTTATTTATTCCTCAGAACTCTTCCCTTTGCCTTGGGATAAACTCCAGATGCCTTAATGTCCTTTCTAGGGCTCTTCATGGGTTGGTCTCCTGCCTGTGAATTCATCTCTCATCCCCCAGCTTGCTTCCCTGACTCTCTATATGCTGCAGCCAGACCACACTACTCCCAGAGCCTCCCAGCCTGCTGTTGAACCCCAGGACACGCTAGTGCCTGGCATGCTTTCTGTCTGCCTTCCCAGGGATGATTTCTGCTCATTCTTCAGATCTCATCATAGATGTTACTTCCTTCAGAATGGCTTCTCTGAACCCCAAGTCTAGCTCAGTCTCTATTCTACTTGCTACAGAATCATCATGGCACAGTGGGTAGGAACAGAAGTTCTGCAGTTAGACGGGCATGACTGGAATCTCCATACGGGCAACGTAACCTCTCTGGAGCCTTGGTCGCTTCCTTGTAAAATGTAGGTAATAGCAATTCCTACCTAATTGTTGTAAGGGTGAATGAGATGACCCACGGACCACTTAGAACGTGGCCTGCATCTCCACAGGGTCTCGGAAGATGCTCAATAGTGTTACCTTGGCCAGGCATGGTGGCTCATACCTGCAATTCCAACACTTTGGGAGGCCAAGGTGGGAGGATCGCTTGAGGCCAGAAGTTGGGGGCTGTGGTAAGCTATAGTCATGCCACTGCACTCTGGCCTGGGAAACAAAGTGAGATCCTGACTCAAAAATATAATAAAGATAAGCATACATCAGGTGCTTCTGAGCCACCTTCTTTGGCCTGTGTTGGCAAGATAAAAGCTGGATTAGTTACCCAAGTCCCTTCTGTTGGGTTCACGGCAATGCCTTTGCTCATGCTGTCCTCCTATGTGAGGTGCTCCTTTCCCCCAGCCCCTCATCCACATCCTGCTACTCCTCAGGGGCCTGCCCACACACTGCCACCTCTCCCACGATGACACTGGCCCTCAGTTTGTGGCTCCTAGAGTACTTGTCTATTAATAACAGTGGTCACCTCTGCTTACTGAGTGCCTACTGTGTGCCCCGCAATACAATGCATGGCTGGCACTGGATGTGTATTTCATTTCCTCACCCCCGCCCCGTAAGGGTTGAGCTCAGATTCTCTCCTCTTCAGATAAGGAAACAAGGCTTGGGCAAGTTCTCCTCTTCATCACAAGGACAAGCTGGGATTCAAATCTCCCTGCATCCCATGGCACAGCCTGCCATCCTTCCTGGCTGTCACACTGCACTACAATTGTGGCTTACCCTCCCCCGTCCCCAGTAGAATGAAAGCACGAAGTTATGAGACAAGGACAATCTTGTTCACTGAAGTGTCCTCAGGAAATGGGACATAAAGCCAAGAGCTTTGGAAGCTGGCTCAATGTGACAATCCAGGGTGGGGTAGCCAGGGGGTGGAGCAGGTGGACTCAGGAGGGCCAGGCTCCAGGAGCTGCTGATAGAATTGCCCTGCTCTAGGCATCCCTGGTTTGTAACTTTGGGGGATGGAGAAACAGAAAATCAAATGTACCAGTCTGGGAAGAGGTCTAAGAACAGAACCAGACTCTGAGAGGGCTTTGAGTGCAAATAGCTTATTTAGAAGGTGACCCCAGAAGAGTAGGCAAAGTAAACCAGGGAAGGGAAGGAGCCAGTCACTCCAGATTACTGCTGTAGGCAAGCAGGGCTCCAGCTCACTGGGACCTCTGGGAGATGGTTTACACTGGGATCAACGAACTATAGCTGAACCCAGCTCATTGGGTTTCTATAGCCTATGAGCTAAGAATGGTCTTTATGTTTTTATTTTTTATTTTATTTTATTTTATTTTAATTTTGTTTTATTTTATTTTATTTTATGACAGAGTCTCACTGTGTTGCCCAGGCTGGAGTGCAGTGGCATGATCTTGGCTCACTGCAATTTCCACCTCCTGGGTTCAAGCGATTCTCCTGCCTCATCCTCCCAAGTAGCTGAGATTACAGGCACCCACCACCACACCCGGCTAATTTTTGTGTATTTAGTAGTTTCACCATGTTGCCCAGGCTGGGGTCTTTATGTTTTAAAATGGTTGAGAGGTAATCAAAGAAAAATATCTAGTGATATGAAAGTTATTGAAATTCAGGTTTCAGTAGCCATGAATTCAGTTGTCCTTTAACAGAGCCGTACGCCTGTGTTTCTGTGTTCTGTATGTGATGGCTGTGTATGTCCTACCACGGGAGAGTTGAGTAGTTGTGACAGAGACCATATGGGCCGCAAAGACCAAAAAATTTACCAGCTGGCTCTTCACAGGAAAAGTTTGCCGACCTGGTTTAGACCATGCGTCATCATCGTCCCACCCGAAGGGCAAGGAGTGCCTCTTTGTCATTGCTTGAGGGCTGTTCCGGAGGGCTCTGACCTCCCAGTGGTTCTAGCTTGCCCCTCGGCCGAGCAAGCTCCTGTGCTGCAGGAAGCTGTCTGGTAATCACGGGTGCTCAGAGTAGAGTAAGAGGCCATTTGCATATTTGAAAAATAGTGAGAACCAAGCTAATCCAGGCAAGGCACTGACAGGGGAACCTTCTCCAAATGGGGCCGGAATCCCCAAAGCCCATTTTTACTGGGCATCAGCCATAGTGCATGGGGGAGCTATACCTCCTGTCAAGAAACAGGAAGGAGCGAATATCCGAAGATGACTTACCTGTAAAGAAGTCGTCATATTACCAAATATCTAATTTCCCTAAAATAGAAAGAGGAGAACCAGTTCCTTGCTAAGATGAGTGTGTGCTTTTATCACCATTTGCTGATAAGCAAGGTGAAGGCTGATCACAATGGCTCACACCTGTGACCCCCACACTTTGGGAGGCTGAGGTGGGCAGCTCACTTGAGCCCAGGAGTTTAAGACCAGCCTGGGCAACATAGTGAGACCTCGTCACTACAAAAAAAAATGAAAGAATAAAAAAATTAGCCTGGCATGGTGCTGCATGTCTGTAGTCTGAGCTTCATGGAAGGTTGAGGTGGGAGGATCGCTTGAGCTCAGTTCAAGGCAGCGGTGAGCAGTGGTGGTGCCACTGAAGCCCAGCATGGGCAACAGAGCAAGACCCTCTCTCAAACAAACAGCAACAACAAAACAAGGAAAGATTGCAGATCTGAGGAGGGAGCAGACCCCAAGAAGCAAGCTCAGTACAAGCGCGAGTGTAAGGGAGATGGGCTTGGGCTTGGGCTTGGGCTTGGGCTTGGGCTCGGGTGGGCCAGGACCCGGGAGCCAGGGCAGGGAGGGTGGCCTGCTCTCAACTTCTGTGGTCTGAAACTTTAGAGGAAAGGGCAACAGAAGAAAATACAGTCTACCAGTCTGGGAAGAGGTCTAGTAACTGGATACCCAAATTTATGCCCAAAGATAAGAAGAGGAGTTAGTGTTAGCAGATATTGGTGGTCCTTAAATGTAAACGGAAACCCCTTCATTCATGGAAGGAAAGTGGAGGGGGGTCAAGCCGATTGCTTGGTAAGCAATGAAGCTGGGTCCAAACCTGGATCTGCTGTTTCTTGTCCCTTGCAAGTCACCCTGTGTACATCTTCTATATGTCATCTTGATTTCCACAACACGCTGTAGGGGACAGGGATGTTATTTTGGGGGCTGGGGAATCAGGTAGAATTCTTTTGCTCCAGTTTATGTGCAAAAAAGAAAAATCTAAGAGAACAAAAAAATGAACAAAGGAGAGAAAATGGAAAAACAAATAAGATGAAATAGAAATGGCTAATAAATGTATTCAATAATGCTCACTTTGATTAGGAATAGCTTTGTCCCTAGATTGCTAGTAATTAGGGAGACCCTAGATCATAACCTGGTTCACTGTTTTCAGCAAGAAATTTTCTAACATTCTAAAGAAGGGAAAAATATAGCTACTCCTCTTTTTCTGGATGTGGGTGAAGATGGGCAGGATGCTGTTTGAGAGAGGCTATGATCCGAATTGCCATTTTTTTTATAGAGATAGGATCTTGCTCTGTGCCCAGGCTGGAGGGCAGTGGTGCAATCATAGCTCAGTATAAATTCAAACTCCTGGACTCAAGTGATCCTACTGCCTCAGCCTCCTGAGTAAATGGGACTCCATGGGTACACCACCACGACTGGCTTTTTTTTTTTTTTGTAGAGATGGGGTCTCTCTATGTTGCTGAGGCTGGTCACAAACTCCTGGCCTCAAGTGATCCTTCCACTTTGGCCTCCCAAAGTGCCAAGCTTATAGGCATGAGCCACCATGCTGGCATGAATTGCTCTTTCTTAAAATGGATTTTTTTTTTCTTTTAAGGGGTTTTCTGAATTGTTTTTTCACTTAGAGAAAGGAGGAGAGGTTGAAGAGGTGGTGAGATGTCCATAGGGATTGGGGGAGGTAGTCCTGGAACCAGATGCCTGATGCCTTGATAATGTTGCAGCCAATATTTTACCCAAATAGCATGTGCCTTAAAAGTCTGACAAGTGGTAGATATGCAGCCAAACAGATGTGCTACCTTTATCATCACAAGAGAGGGTCCGAGAACTCATTCTCTTTTCTGTGCAGGCACAGGCTAGCCCATTGGTGCTTTAAAGACAAAGTTTCTTGAGAAAGACAAAGTGGATGGAGCAGCTTTTCTCTGAAGAAGATCCCAGGCAGGCCCTGGGTACCCATGGCCACTCTGGAAGTGGCGTAAAATATCTAATCTCTCCAAAATCTCCACTTCCCCTCTGATTCAGGGATAGTGAGTATGGGTCTTCAGGGAGCTCGCTTAGGAGGTCCACTGTCTTCTATCTAACTTTATTTCAAGTAGGCTCTGACACTGGAACTTCTTTGTTATACTTCAGTAACCTATGGGTAAAACCTATGGGTACAGCAAAATTTGGCCACCTGGATGTCTCTGTGTTTGTGAGTGTCTTGCAGCCCAAATAGACTCTAATAGGTAATAGGGAAGGCCTTCTGCTCTCAGCCACATGCCTTGGCTTTCCAAGGAGCCAGAGTGTGCACACGGTTGCCAGAAAGCTGTCACTCATTTGACTGATGGCAAGGGCCTTGTGTAGACAACCTGGAAGAAGCAGATGCTGTTGAGATTTGTGAGATGGTGCCACGAGTTACCAGCTGGCTTTCTACATCCTTATTACTTAGACTAGGGCATATAATACTCTTCAGTCAATCGTATTTGAATTTGTTAGCATCCTAGATCAAAAAGCTTAGAACCAACATTTCCTTTTTTAAAATTAATGCTTTTAGATGATAAAAATAAAACATATCTAAAATTTCTATTATGGCAATATATATTCTTAAACAAAATTGAAATATAAATGACAAATTGGGAGAAATATTTGTAATAGTTATGACAGGCAAATATTCATGCTGAGAATATTGTAAAGAACTCATCAACTGGAAAAAAGACAAACAATTTAGTAGGAAAATGAACAAGGAAAAGAAAAAGTAAAATTAGAGAAGATGAAATAGAAATGGCCAATAAGGCCGGGCACGGTGGCTCATGCCTGTAATCCCAGCACTTTGGGAGGCCGAGGTGGGTGGATCACTTGAGGTCAGGAGTTTGAGACCAGCTTGACCAACATGATGAAACCCCGTCTCTACTAAAAATACGAAGTTAGCCAGGCGTGGTGGTGCATGCCTGTAATCCCAGCTACTCAGGAGGCTGAGACAGGAGAATCACTTGAATCTGGTAGGCGGAGGTTGCAGTGAGCCAAGATCGTGCCATTGTACCCAGCCTGGGCAACAAGAAAAAAACTCTATCTCAAAAAAAAAAAAAAAGCCGATAAATATATTAAATAATGCTCATCTTCACTAGGGATCATGAAAATGAAAACACTAAAAACTGAGATGTCATTTTGCTAATTGAAATGACAAAAATTTTAAATTTGTGTATATTAGTGGTTGGTGAGTAAATGGGAAAGGATAGTATCAATATTGATGGTGGGAGTGTAAATCTACACGACAGCATTGGAGGATAGTTTGGCAATACCACAATTAAAGGGAGCCCTCATGGCCAGTCATCCTTCTCTGTGTCTTCACACTAGAGAAACACTTACGGTGGCAGAGGCTACCAGTCATTCCCACATCAGTTCCCCATTGCCTTGTCATAACAGTCTCACTACCCAGCTAAAGCCTACACTTCCCAGCCTCCTCTGAAGCTAAGTGTGACCATGTGACCAAGTTTCAGCCAATGAGATGTGAGAAGAGACTTTGCAACTTTTATGATGTTCCCTTAAAGGGAAGGAGCACGCCCTCCCCTTCTCCTTTTCTCCTTGTCCAATGGCAATGCCCTTAGAAGAAGAGGAGAGAGAGACACACAGGAAGCAAAAGCCATGTGAAGACAGAAGCAGAGATTGGAGAGATGCATCCACAAGCCAAGGAACACCAACAGCTACCAGAAGCTGGAATAAATAAGGCTGTCCCCTAGAACTGTCAGAGAGAGCGTAGCCCTGCCAGCACCTTGATTTTGGACTTCTAGCCTCTAGCACTCGTGAGAATAAATTTTGGTTGTTTTAAGCCACCAAGTTTCTTTTCTGGTTAAGGCAACCCAAGACGACTAATACACCATGGTATATTCATTTCATAGAATACCGTGCAGTAATTGAAAAGAATGAGGTCCACCAATATGTGCTGTCATAAAAAGATCTTGAAGACACTGGTGAATGAAAAAAGCATGTGGCTGAATTATATTATATATCCATTACAATATCACTTACACAGAGGGAAGCCATAACCAAGACTATACTTTCTACAGGAACAAATAAATACATGTACATGCAGAGACACCTCTGATGTGTATCAAGCAAAGAACAGTGCTGACTTTTGGGGTGGGAGGAGATGAGGAGAGGATCAGAATTGTGGAAGACAGTCAGAGGACTTAGTTCTGTTGATAATGTTTCCATTTTTAAAAAGAAATATTTACATATGAATTGTGCGATAAAGTAACTTCAATCTAAGATGGGAGTGGTAAAACCGGCAGTAGGGAAGGAGGCTGATTGGACCCCTGGGCACAAGGCCTTGGGCATATCATCTTTCAGAGTCACCAATTGATCTGCCCCACTTACCTCCTGTGGTGGGCTGAATAATGGTCCCTCCTCCAAATACGTCCATGTCCTAATCCCTGGAAACTATGAATGTTATATTGCAAAAGGGGCTTTACAGATGTGATTAAGTTAAGATTCTTGAGATTTTGGGGTTATCCTGGAGTAGCTGGGTGTGCCTGATATAATTACTTTTATAAGAGGAGGCAGGGTCAGAGGAGAAGATGTGACTATCGAAGCAGAGATTGGAGTGATGCACTTTAAAGATGGAAGAAAAGGACCAGGTAAAGAATACAGGTGGCCACTAGCAGCTGGAAAAGTCATGGAAACAGATTCTCCCCTGGAGCCTCCAGGAGGAACCAGCCTTGCCAACACCTTGACTTTAGCCCACTAAAATGGATTCAAACTTCTGACCTCAAAACTGTGAGAGTAAACTGGTGTTGCTTTCAGCCACTTCACTTGCTGTAATTTGTTACAGCAGCAGTTAGGAAATGAATGCCCTTCTCTGTCCTACTTCCTACCGATGCCTGCTGAAAGCAGCAAACCTTCTTTGGAGGAAGTGTTCCAAACTTCAGGGGCATATATTTTTGGTAATTTGTATTTGTCTTAGTATATTCATGCTTCTATTTAAAAAAGCACAGACTGGATAATTTATAAATAATAAAAATTTATTTCTCAGAGTTCTGATGGCTGGGAGTCCAAGATCAAGGCAACAGCAGGTTTGATGTCTGCTGACAGCCTGGTCTCTGCTTCCAAGATGGAGCCTTTGCTGTGTCCTCCGGAGGAGATGAACACTGTGTCCTCACGTGGCAGAAGATGGTAGAGAAAAAAGGGCCTAGCTAGTTCCCCGAAATCCTTTTATAAGGTCACTAATCCCATTCATGAGGGTGCTGCCCTGATGACTTTATCACCTCCTAGAGGCCTCACCTCTTAATACTATCACATTCAGGTTTAAGTTCCAACATAGGATTTTGGGGGGGACACATAAGTTCAAACCATAGCGGTACATATCTGCATTTCTGAGTTGCGGGATGTTTGCCTCCAGCTCTTGCCTTATTAGAGATGGGTTGACCTAAACAGCCAGGCTTCATCATCACTCACCTAGCCTGTATACAGAAAATAGGACCCTGTCCTGGGTAAGCTACTAAAAACTTTATTAAAAAATTCTTGCGCTGGGCATGGTGGCTCACACCTGTAATCCCAACACTTTGGGAGGCCGAAGCAGGTGAATCACGAGGTCGAGAAATGAAGACCATCCTGGCTAACGTGGTGAAACCCTGTCTCTACTGAAAATACAAAAAAAATTAACCGGGCATGGTGGTGGGCACCTGTAGTCCCAGCTACTAGGGAGGCTGTGGCAGGAGAATGGCCTGAACCCAGGAGGCGGAGCTTGCGGTGAGCTGAGATCGCGTCACTGCACTCCGGCCTAGGCGACAGAGCCAGACTCTGTCTAAAAAACAAAAAACTTCTTAGAAGTTGAGGCACTCTCTTTCTGGAAAAGAAAAATCTCTAAATTTCAAGATTTTCCCTAATGAATCTTGAGATATTGACTATGATGAAAGTGAAGACTTTTCCTGTCTTTCCAAATTTGAATTCTAAGTGTGCTCAGCAATTTCAGCTCCACTCTGGAAACCACAGCAAGCTGAAGGTGAAACAAAAATCGTCCAGTTTTAGCACATCATGATGCCAGCCAAGAAAATTATAAAGCCTAGCCACGATGACTGGCTATCTTCAAACTTAGACATAAATGCCTGAGAAACTCTCTTCCCAAATGGCAGGAACTCCCACTATTGCCATTACCACCCTTATCACTGGGAAATCAGACTGGAAGAGAAGCCTCACTTGGAGAAATGCAGACATCTCCTCCCAATCCAACACCAGTGTGCGGTGCAAACAGAGGAGCTGTAGCTGGCCAGGACCTTCCACATGAGGACTCTTGTCCAGACAGCTCCAAGAAATAGGAGAGAAGATGCCTCCTGCAGGAGCGGGAGGAATATTCTGTCTTTATGAAGCAGTATTTTGATCCTAAAAACAAAGTTTTCCACAGAAGGTATAGGATAACAATCCAGAACAAGTCTTCTCATCTATTGTTCTAGTAACTTCTTGTGCAGGAGTTCTGTGGATTTCTTCATCTAATGCCCTGCTAGTAGCTACAAACAGAGACATAATAACCTAACCACTCTGTTCATCTTTTTTTCCCCTTAGAATGTGTGAGAAGAGGATGTAGAGAACTTGGATGTGATGAATCATTTTCAGAATATGCTTTGAAGCATTGAAACAGACTATTTTAAAAGACAAAACACAGGATAATTGCATGCCTGAACCAAGAAGGAATCCTGAAGACAGTCAGTGCTTCCAGAGGAATGACTTGCTACCAGGGAGTCCCTTCCTTGACCCCCTTTCTCTCTGTGAGACATTGCACATTCCAAACAAGGAGGGCTCTCTCGCGTCCATCTTTTCACGGATATAGCCTTCTTGGCTGGATGGAGGAAGATTGTCTTGAATGTGGAGTGTGTTCTGGGTTGCCTCCTGCTGCTCTGAGCCCACCCTTAACATGTGGAAGCCATGAGGAGGCATCACTGGAGGCAGACCGAACACCTGTTTGCTGATGATCCTCAGCCTCCACCATTAGGTACTGCTTCCAAGTGGAGACCAAGACCATTCCATCATCCATGGGACCCACCCACTCACTGTGGCACGGACCCAGCTGGGAAAGCCTACAGCAATCCTTGTGTTGTGGAAGGACTCAACTCTGAGATGACAGAAGAGAGGGTCCTAGGTTGTCTTCTCCTTGAAGAAAAACTGATGAGGAGAACGAATTGTCCCTCTGGGACTGGCTCCTCTTGTCACCCAGCCTTGACCAAGTCCTTCGCTCTTTCCTACAGCATTAGATTCCATCACAGGTGAAAGTGCCTCCGGTTCCAGGCCCCTACTCATCTCTCTGGTTCCCCTTCCCACATTTTCCTTCCTGTTCCCTCTAATCTCTGGGCGGGATGAACAGCATTTCTAAACTGTTGTCTAGAAAGAGGAAGCACTGAGTCAGATCACTCCAGAAAAAGGCAAATAGCCAAATTGGCATACTTGTCTACACCAGCTCCATCACAGCCACTTCTGAAAAACAAGGGAGCAGGCATACAAGCATACCTTCAGGGGGATCAGAGATGCGGAGGGAGCGTCAGACTTCCCAAAGCATCTCTCTGTTGTAACAAACCAAGACATTTATGTACATTCTTTTAACATGCATATGTTTACTGACTGTGTGTGCACTGCCATCCTATCTGTGGCACATATGTAGTATGTATGACCTATCCAGACATGAAAGCACTCTAGGTCAGCTGCCACCAGGTGTTCTACGTCCCTGTGGAAAGCCACTGGCTTCACCCTGTGCTGTCTGTGTGCCTTCTTAAGGGAGAGGCTCAGAGGTAAGTAGAAGAAAAACTTGTGACTGAAATAAGTTTAGAAGAGCAGATTTCATGGCTACTCCAGCAGCTGGATAGCCCAAGCGTCAGGAGGTCTTACTGTTTCTTTTTCTTTTATTTTTTCTCACCCCTCTAGGATGCTGCCAAAACACATCTGAGAGAGAGATCTCGTCCCTTGCCATCCTCTGCCCCTAAGTGACCAGAAGAGGTAAAGCTATGTCAGGTTTTTAGCTCCTGTACATAACAAAAGCCTTTTGTTTTCAAATCTGAAGTCAGCATTTTCTCCAGATGGGACCTCTGTTGGAGCTGTGCCACTGAGGAGAAGAGTCATATCCTTAGAGTTCCTGGTTCTTGCAGAGTATCTGACCATCCCCTCCTTCTAGAGGACCTGGGGTGGCTGGGTTTGGGTATTTGGCCATTGGAAGTGGCAGGATGAAGACTCAAGGAAAAGCAGCCATTTTTTTGAGCAAACGTTCTCCTAGAGGAGAGCACATTGCATTCCTCACCAGGAGAGATTTCTCTAGGATGTCCTCCTTGTTGTCCTTTCTTTCAGTGTGCCTCAGTTATTTAAGTCACAAAGCAAGCTCAGTTGTGCTTCTGCAAAAAGTAAAAAAGGACTGGTATGTTCCCACAAGAATTTTTTAAATGTTAAAGGTTGAAGTTTTGTGGCACACTTTTAAAATTTATTCATCTTTCAATTTTGATTTTTCTTTTTCTTTTTTAAAAATTTTTTCATTTTTTATTTTTTTGAGACAGGGTCTCACTCTGTTGCCCAGACTGGAGTGCAGTGACATGATCTCAGCTTACTACAGCCTCTGCCTCCCAGGCTCAAGTGATTCTCCTCCCTCAGCCTCCCAAGTAGCTGGGATTACAGGCGTGTGCCACTACCACCCAGCTAATTTTTGTATTTTTAGTAGAGACAAGGTTTCACCATGTTGGCCAGGCTGATCTTAAACTCCTGACCTCAATGATCCACCTGCCTCGGCCTTCCAAAGTGCTGGGATTATAGGCATGTGCTGAGGCACCCAGACTAATTGTGATTTTTCAAAAAAGCTATACAACGAACTTGCCCCAAGCCCACCAACTGCTAACACCATACCTCGCCTGTGCTATCTCTCTCTGTACACACCTCCTTCTTGCTGAACCATTAGAAAGGAGGACACAGGTGCCCGACGGGCCCCCTAGACCCTTCAACTACAATGCTTCTGCCACCACTAAGGAAACTAACATGAATTCAATAAAAGAATCTAACACAATTTCCCCAATTGTCCCACTGGTGTTTTTTATAGTTCATTTTCCTTTCCACTCAGAATAAAATCAAGGCTCACACTTTAGCATTTGGGTGCTGCACCTTGTTATTCTTCCCTAATATAGAACAATCCCGTCCCCTCACTCTACCTGATAATGAGTCCCTTGAAGGGTCCCTGCAAAACATCCCACATTCTATATTCGTCCCTTTCCTCGTGACTATATTTAGGTGAAACATTTCTGGCAAGAACACTATTTGGTGAATTTCTGAACCTCTCACTACTTCACAGCAGGAACACATAGTATTGTTGGTGTTTGAAGCCACAGCATCAAATCCAGTAACACAGGCTTCTTCCACAGCTTCTCTCATGCCACTTCTTCCACAGTGAAAACCCTGCTTCCCAAAACAGGGATATGTTGATTCCTGTGTGCTAATCCACAGTTCACACCCAAGCGTTTTAGTATTAAGGTGCCAACACCATTTTTAAAAAACACATCCAATACTAAGGTTAAAATGTCTTTGCCTCTTAATTTTATTTTTGTCCTTAGAATATATTCCCCTGAGGATACACTGCCAGAGTACTGTTTTTAAGTTAATTTAATCAATTACGTTATATTTGAACAGGACATTATGGATAATGTGAAAGAACTATAAATAATTCACATATGTCCTTCTGTGAAAATAAATATAAAAATGTAAAACAATTTCATTTTCTAGTAAAATAAATTAGAGGAGTAAGAAAAAAGGAAATACAAACAGAATCAGGGGATTTTTAACAGATTCGTGGAAGAGAAGTGGTAACTGGTTTAGCAGAGAAGAGGAAGCCACAGCCTAAAGTATGTGCCCTGAATCACACATAGAAAAGGAACCAGCCCATCCTACCTGTCCCTGAACAGCCGGAGGCTGGGGCAGCAGGCACCACAGAAGCTGGGCTGAGGCTGGAGAAGAAAGCAGGGCTCAGATGAAAGACTTCACCTGGAGTAGCTGGCCCCACAGCCCCCTTCTCTCCCTGTGTGCAGAGTGCCCCAGCAGGCTCTCAAGGACCCTCCCTGGAGACCTGCGCTGTCCCCTAGGGAGAGCTCTCTGTATGGGACATTCTCCCCCTGGCCCCTCAGATCTGCTGTCCACCCTTCTCTACCGTGCCCATCCCCAGGAGGTGAACCACACACACTGTGTCCCTTAGGCTCTCTCCCTGTGGCTTTAGGGTGGGTTCTGCTGGGCCAGGGGCACACAGGGGGCTGGCATATTTATTCTCCTTTTTCTTCACGCCAGGCTGTAATTCAGCCAAGGCTGCATTCCCCCGCCTATGACAATGGTTCCTATTATTGAGAAGCCCCTCTCCCACAGCTAGGAGCATTTACTAGAGTCCAGAAACTTCTATTGCTCCAGATCTCAGGTGATCATGGCTCCTGGCTGTTGCAGTCACCACCGAGCACCTTCACATCCATCACTGGTCCCCTTGGCCCCTTACAGTCCCATTGTTCAACTCTCTCCCTGGCCCTGTCTGGAGCAGCCACGTATTTCCTGACGGGATGGTGGCTGACACAACCTCCACACACCAATAACTGCTGGTCCCCTGACAAGCTGTCCACCACCCACTCGACAGAGAGGCCCACTGGGTGACTTCCCATCTGCTTCTAAGTGACTCACTCTTATTTCTGAATGGGCAACCATGGTACAATAAGTACAGCAAAAGCTCACCACATGCAGGCAAAAATACACAGAAAAAAAGGAACTAGAGGAAACAGAAGTCATGCTGGCAAAAACTTTAAATATAAATAAAACACAAATAATACCTTCAGAGACATTCAAGATGATATTCAACCCCTAAATCAATGAATGAATTAAAAACAAGAACACAATCTTGCTATTTAAAAATATAGCACGTAGTCAGATGTCATTCCCCTTTACCTGCAGTTTTGTGTCATTGTCCCAGCATAGCCTTGCCTATGTTGATTGATACAATATTCAACATTTAAACATACAACATTTAAAAAATTCATTAAAAGGTTTGAGAGGTAAAAATTTTTTTAAATCTCCTGGAAAGTAGAATAGACAAGATTTTTAAAAATAGAGATTCAATACACACACACAAAAGCCAATGTAAGTATTCTAAATGAGAGAATATAGAAAATTATTCAGAAGAAAGTATCCAAGAAATATAAAAATATGAGGCTTAATTAAAAGATATAAGTATCCAGAATTACTGTATCCATTATCAACCTGGTACCATACAGAAAAAAAACCAACACCAAGGCAGTTTTAAAGAAATTTCTCATCACCAGAAAGGAATAATTCTATTAGCTTCCAAAGAGGAAACAAACAAACAAAAAACACAGGTTATCTGAAAAAGGAACATAAATGAGAATGGCCTCAGGATTCTTAATAGTAACACTCAAATTTAGAAGATAATGGAATAAAGTCTTCAAATTCTAAGAGAAAAGTATTTGTAGCTAAGAATTCTATAACCAGCTAAACTAGCAATAACATGAACAGAATAGGATATCTTCAAACATGCAAAGACCTATAATATTACTTCTTAAGCTGTCTAAGAAAACTCCTAGAGAATGTTCTCCCATACTATGAGGGTATAAATCAAGAAAGGTGAAAACATGGAATCCAAGAGACAATAGATTCAACCCAAAATAGCAATAAAGATAAGACCTGTAATACTATCTGTATATGCCTGACGAGCAACCAGGCCACAATGAACTCAGAATGTGAAGGGCCTCCAGGGTGCAATTATGATTGCTGCTGACTGTGTGCTGAATGATACAGCAGAGAAGCCTCACAAGGCATTTCCATCAGCAAGAGGACAGCATAAGAGAGACCTAGATCAGCCCCAGAGAAGGGAGCACAAATTTAAAATTTTGCATTATTTGGCAACCATGAAAATCCTAAGTTGTGGGCAAGTATCTATAGATGGCTGAATGTCCATTCATTCAGCAAATGTTAAAAAGAATGAGGCAGGGTGGCCAAGATGGCTAACTAGAAGCAGCTGGTGTGCATGGATCTTACAGAGGAACAGAAGGGGCAAGCAAATACAACACCTTCCACTGAAACATCCAGATCCTCACATTGGGATTAATCAAGGAAACAACCTGACCCACAGATAATGAGGAAAAGCAAGACAGGACAATGGCCCACCTCCGAGCAACACGGAGCCAGAAGATCCTCCCCAACCCAGGGACACAGTGAGTGAATGAACCACCCTGGGAAACCACACTTCTCCCACAGATCTTTGCAACCCTTCGGTCAGGAGATCACCTTGTGAACCCACTCCACCAGGGCCTTCAGTCAAGTCTGACGGACAGAGCTATGTGAAGTCTTGGCAGAGCAGCAACTTAGGCATGCATGGAGACCCTGAAGCCTTACATACTTGGGCTTTCTGGCAAAAGTAGCTACAGCTCTGGGAAAGCAGGAGGTTAGATTCCTCTACATACCCCTAGGAAGGAGGCTGAATCTGGGGGCTGAACGGCAACAGCCTGCAGGCCCCACTTCCACAACACCACACAAGATAAAACCCATTGGTTTGGAATTCCACCCAGCTAGCAGTAGCGGCATTGCACCTCCCTAAGAAGGAACTCCTAGGTGGGGGAGCAGGCTGACATCTTTGCTATTTAGGCACCTTAGCCATTCCAGCCTTCAGGCTTTGGAGAGTTTGAGCTGATCTGGGGCAGAAAGGATGCCCCACCATGGCACAGCTGCTCTACCGCAACATACCCAGACTGCTGCTTTAAGCAGGTGCCTGATCCTGTTCCTCCTCACTGGCAGGACTCCCAAACGGGGGCTCCAGCCAGCCCCAACTAAGCTCTCCAGCTGACAGAGATCTGAATTCCCCCTGGGATGGTGCTTCCAGAGGGAGGGGTGGGCCATCATCTTTGTTGTTTGGGTGACTTAGCTGTTCTAGCCTTCGGGCTTTGGAAAGTCTGAGCCCACCCAGGGCAGGAGGGATCCCCCAGCACAGCACAGCTGTTCTGCCACAATGTGCCCAGACTGCTGCTTTATGCAGGTGCCTGATCCCATTCCTCCTCATTGGGCGGGACCTCAAAACCAGGGTCTCCAGCCACTTCCTATGATGCCTTTGGTCTGGTACAGGTCCATACCTCCCTGTAACAAAGCTCCCAGAGGAAGGGAAAGGCTGTCATCTTTGCTGTTTCACAGCCATCACTGGTGACACCTCCAGGTTCTGGAAAACCCAAGGTGACGAAGGACTACAGTGGGCCCCAAGCATACTGCAGCAGCCCTGTGGAAAAGTGGCCAGATTGTTACGTGGGTGCCTCTTCCCCTATCTCCTCACAAGGCAGGTCCTCCAGGCCTGGACCTCCAGCCATGCCCCCCTGCCAGAGCTATTGAGCCAATACCAACTCAGCAACTCCCTGGAAAGAGCCTCCAGGGGTAACTGAAAGCTTCTTGGCCACTGACTCTGCTGTGGAACTGCCCTTCCCACCCTTGGACTAATGAAGGAGTGAAGACCCTACGTGCCTTATCCACACCTCCGACAAGCTGCAGTTGTCCCAAGGAGAGGGGGCCAGCCCATCTCCCACAGGTACCACACACCCCCCATGACTCGTCACCAGACAGGGAACCCCTGGCTTGGGCCCACAGCATAGATCCTCCATCTGGGACTGACTGCACTGGGTGATTGCTCACCTTCATCTCTCTGGGGTGGAACCCCCAGGAGTCAAGCAAAGATCCTTGGCCATAACCACTGCTAAGATATCTTCCTCTGCTGCCTCTAAGCTGGAGAAGGAGCATAAACACTGAGATCGCCCCAGAGCTGCAGTGGGCAGCCCAGAAGTGCCAAGTCGTGATCTACAGTGAACACTCAAGGGGAAGAGAAACCCACAATTTCAGAGCATTGAGAAGGAACACGGCTGCAACTGTGAGGAAACATAGGGTAGCCACATAACTGAGCAAGAGTCTACCAAATGACCAATAAGCCTAAGTGCCACCTGCTGGATCACAGCCCAAAGCCTCAACACAAAAAAATACCTCACTAACATACCACCCTCTGAACCAGCGACAAGAAGTCAGCTTCAAATAAAGGCCCTACACAAAGCTTTCGCCTGGTGAAAACATCTAGAAAAAAAGTCTATTGACTGTACTCAATCTACACTGCAGTTAAAGGAACACCCACATGGACAGATGAGAAAGAACCAATACAAGAACTCCGGTAACTCACACGGCCAGAGTGTCATATATTCTCCAAACAACTGCACCAATTGTCCAAGCATCCTTAATCAGGCCAAACTGGCAGGAATTACAGAAACATAATTCAGAATATGGATATAAACAAAGATCACTGAGATCCAAGAGGATGACAAAACCTAACCCAAGGTAAATAAGAATCACAATAAAGTGATACAGGAGCTGAAGGAAGAAATAGCCAATATAAAAAAGAACCTAATGGGTCTGACAGAGCTGAATAACACAATACAAGAATTTCACAATGCAATCACTAGTATTAACAGCAGAATAAACCAAACTGAGGAAAGAATCGCAGCACTTGAAGATGGGTTCTCTGAAATAAGACAGACAAACATTTTTTAAAAAGAATAAAAAGAAATGAACAAAACCTACAAGAAGTATGGGAATATGTAAAGAGGCCAAATCTACCAATCACATGCCTCCCTGAAAGGGAGGGAGTGAAAGCAAACAACTTAGAAAATATATTTCAGGATATCATCCATGAAAACTTCTCCAACCTTGCTAGAGAGGCCAACAGTCAAATTTAGGAAATACAGAGAACTCCTGCAAGATTCTACAAAAGAAGATCATCCCCAAGACACATAATTGTCAGATTTTCCAAGGTCAAAATGAAAGAATGTTAAAGGCAGCTAGAGAGAAAGGGTAGGTCACCTACAAAGGGATCCCCATCAGGTTAACGGCAGACTTCTCACCTAAAACTCTACAATTAATAGAAGAGACTGGGGACCTATATTAAACATTCTTAAAGTAAAGTTTTCAACCAAGAATTTCATATCCAGCCAAACTAAGCTTCCTAAGTGAAGGAGAAATAAAATCATTTTCAGATAAGCAAGCATTGAGGGACTTCATTACTACCAGATCTGCCTTACAAGAAATCTTAAAAAGAGTACTAAATATAGAAAGGAAAAACCACTATAAGCTAATACAAAAACACACTTAAAGACACAGACCAGTGTCACTGTAAAGCAATCACACAAACATAATAATCAGCCAACATAATAACCAGCTAACAGTACAATAACAGGATCAAATTCACACATATCAATACTAACCTTGAATGTAAATGGGCTAAATGCCCCACTTAAAAGGCACAGAATGGCAAGTTGGATAAAAAAACAAGACCCAATGGTATGCTGTCTTCAAGAGACCTATCTCACATGCAATGAAACTCATGGGTCAAAATAAAGAAATGGAGAACAATCTCCCAAGCAAATGGAAAACAGGAAAAAGGCAGGGATTGCAATCCTAATTTCAGACAAAACACATTTCAAACCAACAAAGATCAAAAAAGACAAGGAAGAGCATTACATAATGGTTAAGGATTCAATTCAACAAGAAAACCAAACTCTCCTAAATATATATGCACCCAACACAGGAGCATCCAGATTCATAAAGCAAGTTCTTAGAGCCCTACAAAGAGGCATAGACTCTCACACAATAATAGTGGGAGACTTCAACACTCCACTGACAGTATTAGACAGATCCTCGAAGCAGAAAATTAACAAAGATATTCAGGACTTAAACTCAGCATTGGACCAAATGGATCTAATAGACCTTTACAGAAATCTGCAACCTCCCCCGCACACCAAAAAAAGTATATACATTCTTCTCATTGCCACATGGCACATACTCTAAAATCGACCACATAGTTGGACATAAAACAATTTTCAACAAATGTAAAAGAATCAAAATCATACCAAACAGACTCTCAGATCACAGTACAATAAAAATGGAATTCAACACAATGAAAATAGCTCAACACCATACAATTACATAGGAATTAAACAGCATGCTCCTGAATGACTTTTGGGTAAATAATGAAATTAAGGCAGAAATCAAGACGTTTTTTAAAAATAATGAGAACAAATGTACAACATACCAGAATCTCTAGGACCATTAAGGCAGTATTAAGAGGGAAATTCATAGCACTAAATGCCCATCAAAAAGTTAGAAAGATCTCAAATTAACAACCTGACTTCACGACTGAAAGAATTAGAAAAGCAAGAACAAATAAACCCCAAAGCTAGCAGAAGATGAGAAATAACAAAAATCAGAGTTGAACTGAAGGAAATTGAGACACGAAAAACCGTTCAAAAGATCATTGAATCCAGGAGTTGTTTTTTTGAAAAAATTAATAAAATAGATAGGCTTTTAGCTAGATTAATTAAGAAGAAAAGAGAGAAGATCCAAATAAACGCAATTAGAAATGACAATGGCAATGTTACTACTGACACCATACAAATAAAATCAATTATCAGAAACTACTATGTACACCTCTACACACACAAACTAGAAAACCTAGAACAGATGGATAAATTTCTGGACACATATACCCTCTCAAGACTGAGCAAGGAAGAAATTGATTCCCTAAACAGACCAATAAGGAGCTCTAAAATTAAATCAGTAATAAATAGCCTGCCAGCCAAAAAAAGCCCAGGACCTGATGAATTCACAGCTGAATTCTACCAGATGTACAAAGAAGAGCTGGTATCATCCCTACAGAAACTATTCCAAAAAATTGAGATACAACATGCCAGAATCTCTAGGACAGTTAAGGCAGTATTAAGAGGGAAATCCATAGCACTAAATGCCAGCATGAGGCCAGCATCATTTTGATACCAAAACCTGGCAGAGACACAATAAAAAAAAGAAAATTTCAGGCCAATATCACTGATGAACATCAATGCAAAAATTCTCAACAAAATATTTGCAAACCAAATCCAGCAGCACATCCAAAAGCTAATCCACCATGATCAAGTAGGCTTCATCCCTAGGATGCAAGGTTGGTTCAACATACTAAAATCAATAAATGTGATTCATCACGTAAACAGAACTAAAGACAAAACCACATGATTATCTTAACAGATGCAGAAAAGGCTTTTCTTAAATAAAATTCAACATCCTTTCATGTTGAAAACTCTCAATGAACTAGGCATAGAAGGAATATGCCTCAAAATAATAACAGTCATATATGACAAATGCACAGCCAACATTATACTGAATAGGCAAAAGCTGGAAGCATTCCCCTTGAAAACCAGCACAAGACAAGGATGCCCTTTCTCACCACTTCTATTCAACATAGTATTGGAAGTTTTAGCTAGAGCAATCAGGCAAGAAAAATAAATAAATAAAGGGCATCCAAATCGGAAGAAGGGAAGTCAAACTATCTCTGTTTGCAGATGACATGATCCTATATCTAGAAAACCCTATAGTCTTAGCCCAAAAGCTCCTTCAGCTGATAAACAAGTTTAGCAAAGTTGCAGGATACAAAATCAATATACAAAAATCACTAGCATTCCTATACACCAACAACAGCCAAATTGAGAGCCAAATCAGAAAGGCAATCCTATTTACAACTGCCACAAAAAAAAAAAAACCTCCGAATACAGCTAACCAAGGAGGTGAAAGATCTCTACCATGAGAATTACAAAACACTGCTCAAAGAAACCCAAGAAGACACAAACAAATGGAAAAACATCCCCTTCTCATGGATAGGAAAAAACAGTATCATTAATATGGCTATACTTCCCAAAGCAATTTACAGATTCAATGCTATTCCTCTCAAACTACCAAAAACATTCTTCACAGAACTAAAAAAAAAAAATTTTAAATTTATATGGAACCAAAAAAGAGCCCCAATAGCCAAGGCAATCCTAAGCAGAAAGAACAAAGCTGGAGGAAGTCACATTATCCAACTTCAAACTGTATTATTATACAAGCTACAGTAACCAAAACAGTATCGCACTGGTACAAAAACAGGCACATAGACCAATTGAACAGAATGGGGATCCCAGAAGTAAGGCTGCACATCTACGACCATCTGATCTTTGACAAAGCTGACAAAAATAAGCAATGGGGAAAAGACTCCCTATTCAGTAAATGGTGCTGGGATAACTGGCTAGCCATACGCAGAAGATTGAAACTGGACCACCATAAACAAAAATCCACCAAGATGGGTTAAAGACTTAAATGTAAAACCCAAAACTATGAAAACCCTGGAAGATAACTTAGGCAATACCATCCTGGACATAGGAACAGGCAAAGATTTCATGACAAAGACACCAAAAGAAATTGCAGCAAAAGCAAAAATTGAAAAATGGGATCTAATTAAACTTAAGAGCTTCTGCACAGCAAAGAAAACTATCAACAGAGTAAAAAGACAACCCTACAGAATGGGGGAAAATATTTGCAAACTATGCATCTGACAAAGGTCTAATATCCAGCATCTATAAGGAACTTAAATGTACAAGAGAAAAACAAACAACTCCATTAAATAGTGGACAAAGGACATGAAAAGACATTTCTCAAAAGAAGACATACATGTGGCCAACAAGCATATGAAGAAAAGCTCAATATCGCTGGTCATCAGAGAAATGCAAATGAAAACCACAATGAGATACCATCTCACGCCAGTCAGAATGTCTATTATTAAAAAGTCAAAAAATAACAGATGCTGGCAAGGTTGCAGAGAAAAGTGAACGCTCATACACAGTTGGTGGGAGTGTAAATTAGTTCAGCCATTGTGGAAAGCAGTATAGCAATTCCTCAAAGAGCTGAAAGCAGAACTATCAATCAACCCAGCAATCCCATTACTGAGTACGTACCCAGAGGAATATAAAGCATTCTGCACACATTCTGCACACAGAGGAATATAAAGACACATGCACATGAATGTTCATTGCAGCACTATTAACAATAACAAAGACATAGAATCAACCTAAATGCCCATCAATGAGAGACTGATAAAGAAAATGTGTTACATATGCACCATGGAGTATTATGCAGCCATAAAAAAGAATGAGATCAGCGGGGCACAGTGGCTCACGCCTGTAATCCCAGCACTTCGGGAGGCCGAGGCAGGTAGATCACAAGGTCAGAGATTGAGACCATCCTGGCTAACACTGTAAAACCCCACCTCTACTAAAAATACAAAAAATTAGCCAAGCGTGGTGGTGAGCGCCTGTAGTACCAGCTACTCAGGAGGCTGAGGCAGGAGAATGGCATGAACCCAGGAGGCGGAGCTTGCAGTGAGCCGAGATCGCGTGACTGCACTCCAGCCTGGGGGACAGAGTGAAACTCCATCTCAAAAAAAAAGAAGAATGAGATCATGTCTTTTGCAGGGATGTGGATGGAGCTGGAAGCTATCATCCTTAGCAAACTAACACAGGAATAGAAAACCAAAGACTGTATGTTCTCACTTATAAGTGACAGCCAAATGATAAGAACTTACAAACACAAAGAAAGACACAAAAGACACTGGGTCTACTTGATGGGGGAGGGTGAGAGAAAGGAGAGGAGCAGAAAAGATAACTATTGGGTACTGAGCTCAATACTTGCATGATGTAATAAAATGTATAACAAACCCCTGTGACACATGTTTATATACGTAACAAACCTTCACATGTACCCCAAAACCTAAAATGAAATTTTTTTAAATGAGGCAGATATGTGTGCACTGATAAAGAATAATCTATACAATTTTTTTGTTGGTTTTTGTTTGCTTGTTTGTTTGTTTTTTGAGACAGGGTCTCACTCTGTAGCCCAGGCTGGAGCCTGGAGTGCAGTGATGCAATCAAGCGATCCTCCCTTCAGTCTCCTAAGTAGCCTGGACCACAGGTGTGTGTCTCCACACCAAGCTAACTTTTTATTTTTTGTAAAGATGGGATCCCACTATGTTGCCCAGGCTGGTCTCAAGCTCCTGAGCCGAAGCAAGTCTCCTGCCTCAGTTTCCCAAAATGTTGTGATTATAGGTGTGAGCCACCATGCCCAGTTATATATAATGTTATTATTAAATAGGATAATCAGGACACAGAATAGTGTGTGCAATATGCTACCATTTGTGTGAAAAATAAAATGTATTTATATTTATAGACAAACACAAATATTTGTATTTGCAGAAAATGTGATATTTGAGGTTGGGCTGTCAGATAAAATTTAGGATACCCAGTTACGTTTTAATTTTAAATTAACAATGAATAATTTTTATTATATTCCATGCAATATTTGGGATGAATAATTATTCATTTTTATCTGAAATTCAAACTTAACTGGGAAACCTGTGTTGATATTTGCTAAATTTGGCAATCCTACTTTGAGGTGATGAAGGTTAGTATTAAGATATGTAATCAAATATGCAGTTTAGTATTCTATTCTCAAAAATCTAACATGATGCCATGCACACACACAGAAAAGGCGACCAATAACCCTGTCTCCCCTGCCAAGCACATTTGCACATTAGATACCATTTGCACAGTGCCCCTAGAGGTGTGGGATGCAGCGTCCTGGTCCGAGAACAGCAGGCTGAATTGCCGGGAGGTGGTCCTGCTGGTGAAGGCGACTCATCACCCAAGGAAGTTCCTGGCACTTGTTATAGAGTATCCTGTATCTGTCCTTCAGGCACCAGTGGAGCTGAGGGTGATTCCAGGCCATATGTGCAGTTGAGATGCTTCAATAATTTTCTTCTGGTCTAACTTCAAGAACAGCCACACAAAGTAGCTGCAATCACTCAGTTTCCTCCAGGACCACATTCTCCCCACCCCGACTCCAAGTCCCCGCTGCTGTTATGGCCATGTGGAGTTTGTGCTTATATTTTGTTGGCAATTGGATTCAAACACATCACAGTATTTTGAATTGAGGGATTCAAAAATTATTATTATATTCCCTTTGCAGCTACCTATAGTTATTTATGCTGTAAATTCTGTTTAAACTCACTTGAGTGGGCCCCCCGCTGACTACTGAAGGGCTGTTAGTAGCAAATTTGTCCAAGGACAAAGAAATCACTGAAGCCAGTTCTCCTTCCCCTCCTACAGGGTGAAAGAAATACTTCCCCTGGGGTAAGAAGAGGGGTGAAAGCTCCCTCCTACCCTTTTTCAAAAGCTCTGCTCAAATCCAGCGGACTCCATTCCCTGCCAGCAGCTGTGACTGCTGAAAGCCTGGCGTTCAGTATCATTTCCAAGCTCACCCAGGGGCTGCCAGGAGCATGGCAGGGTGCTGACTGCCGCAGAGGCAGGCGGCTTCAGCCAAAGGGATTCGAAAGACTGTCCCACCCCACCCCAGCCCTCTCGCTAAGACTAAGTTCAGAGATGTCGCGTGACATGTCCAAGGTTGCGAGGCTGGTTAGCAGCCAAGCAGGGCCTGCCGGCCTGCCGTGTCGGACAGGGACCTTGGGCAGCTTCTCATGCCCTTCTGCGGCCTTCTTCTTTCTCTTCTTGGTCCAAAAACACCTCCTCAGCCCCAACACCTCCAGCCCACTACCTGGGCTGCCGTTCCCCTTCCAGGCTTTAATAAAATGTCACACCACCAGGCGGAGTCTCCCACTTCTGGAGAAGGCTTGAGGAGCCAGGTGCTGCCCCAGAAGGCAGGGCAGTGGCCCCTACGGAGTGTGTCTTGACTAGTTGGAGAGAGAAGTTAGGAGAGAAGTAAGCAGACGGTGCCCACTCACCCTCCTCTACCCCTGCCCCCGGCAGCCTGCTCCACACGCAGCCTCTTCTTGCAAATCTCCAGATGGGTCCACCACGCTGGGCATGGGCCCAGGCCTGCCTGCGAGCTCACAGGGTGCATTGACCAACGTGGCAAGGCATCACGTCACTTTGCATTTTTCACCACCTCGCTCCCTCTATCTCCTCATTCTCACTGCTCAGGGCTCAAACCTCCCAAATAAAACATTGGGAATCGAATTCTTGCTGTGGCTCTGCTTTTCAGAGGAGCCTGGCCCGAACATCACTGATAGCCAGACTCAACACTGAGGCTGCTGGTGCCTCCCAGCACATCCTTAACACATCGCTGGCACACGGGTTCTCATCTCAGGGACTGCTTCTAGGAAATTCAACCTAAAACACCATTTAGTTTTAAAACACTTTTCATAGGCAGCATGGTGACTCACGCCTGTAACCCCAGTACTTTGGAAGGCCAAGGCAGGAGGATCACTTGAGCCCAGGAGTTTAAGACCAGCCTGGGAACATAGCGAGACCTCATCTCAATAACAAAAAATAAATATTTTTTTTTCTTAAACGACTGAGCACTTATAACCCTCCCAATCCTCTTTCCCTGCCTGATTATCTCCATAATATTTAGCACCATGTAAGTTATTTTATTTTCTTTCCCCTGCCTTCCGAATAGAGTGTAAGCTCCATGAGGGCCTGGACTTCTGCCAGTTTTGTTCACTGCTGTTCCCTCAGCACATAGAACAGTGCCTGCCACAGGCAAGCATACTAAGTGTTTGTTGAATGAATGAAGGTACCAAGGATTGGGCTACAAGCCAAAAATAAAGCAATGAACAGGAAAGACATGGCCCCAAGCCCCAGAAAGCTTCGTCTAAAGGGAAGATGCATCATTAAACGTCATCCCGTGTCTCCTACTCTTCAGATGATCCCAGTTGCCTTGCTTTATGGTATTCTACCCTGGAGTTCCATTTCATCATCTAATTTGGGGTCTTTGCATTCTCAAGGGATTAATTCCAATATGTTCTGCTAGTGGCACCTGTTTGCACCAAGGATGGGTTTTTCTGGCCTTGCAGCTCTTTAAACATCAGCAGCCTCTCCAGCCCATGTTTTCTCCTGCCTTTTATGTTGTTTCATCAGAAATCAGTGTTCTTTTTCTGCAGGAATCATGGAGCACACATTTCTAATCCTACTTCTGGTCAGAATACATAGTTGTGTTCCATTTGGGATCTGTGGCAGAGACTGTCAGATGTCTACCCAACCCTTTCTGACAGAGACTGTCAGATGTCTAGCCATCCCATCCTTTCTCCTTAGTAATAAAACTCTTGATATTATTTGCAGCCCAGTGGTCTACTAGAGCAAGCTTGTACCAGCTCCCAAGAGCCAATTAGTAGATTTGCAGGAATTGTGTAAACTAATCATTAAACCATTGGTAGCTTGAAATTAACCATGGTGGTAGTATTTGTACTGCAGAAATTAGCAGATGCTACAATCAGGAGTTTCTTTCTCTCTCCCTCCCCATCTCCCACTTTGGGGTGGGGGGAGGATAAAACTGGCTTACCAGCACATCACTGGGGGGTGAATACGTACCCAGCTAAAAGACTACATTTCCCAGCCTCCCTTGCAGTAAGATATGGCGAACTGGATGAAGCTGGTCCCTAATGACTTAAAGGCCCTAGTTACCTAACTCCAGGGCAAAAATCAACTTCTGCTTTTTTAAAAGCCATTTTTTAGTTGAGAGATTTTTTATTACCTGTAGTGATGCCTGATACTAACTGATACAGGGCTCAGCTGAAAGTGAGTTTCTCATCAGCAGATACATATTTCCTATGCAATACCATTAATGTCCCGGGCCACAGTGGCTCACAGACATTACTGCTTAATTACATTGTGCCCTTCATCAGGCAGGCTACAGTTGCCACCTACCTTACCTTCAGACTTACCCTCTATGAAGTGGCCACTGATGTTTTCTTCTTTAATTTTGACATATGACAAATGACTGAAGTCCATCACAAGTCCTGAATCCTTCTAGAAATTGCTTTATGGTATTCTACCTTGGAGTTCAGCCACTTTCACACACCACAGCAACTGGCTAGTGCCTTCTGCCACTGGATGGTGTCCTCACGGCAGGACCTAGGCTCAGACCATGAGTCTGCAAGAGGAGGAGGGCATTTCAGGGGGGATCAGCTCAGGCACACAGAGTCCAGCTCCAATTAAAAAATGCCATGGATGGGCCGGGCACTGTGGCTCACGCCTGTAATCCCAGCACTTTCGGAGGCTGAGGTGTGCGGATCACCTGAGGTCAGGAGTCCGAGCCTGGTGAAACCCATATCTACTAAAAATACAAAAAATTACCTGGGTGTGGTGGTGAGTGACTGTAATCCCAGCTACTCGGGAGGCTGAAGCAGGAAAATCGCTTGAACCCGGGAGGCGGAGGTTGCAGTGAGTCGAGATCATGCCACTGCACTCCAGCCTGGATGACAGTGAGACTCTGTCTCAAAAGAAAAACAAACAAACAAACCACAACAAAAAAAACCATGGATGGACAAACTATTAAGTGGGTGAAAACAGTGATGAAAGTGACCCCCTTTTTCTGCATAATTTAATAGGATGTACAATTTTAGGACTAGATTGTGCCTTCTGATTTTTAATCAATGGGTTAATGTGGAAAAAATTTAATCTGTTTACAAGATGATTGAGTGATCAATTGATTTTTACTGAATTAACCTAATTAACCAGCTGTTAGGCCTTATATATGTAATCTTTAAATTTACAAAATAAGCCTTATGAAACAAAATTAGCCAATTTCACTACTGAATAATCACTGAAATTACCCTGAAAGACAGACATGTGTACTTATGAAGTGTGACAATGTGTCATTCAAGGAAAGTGGTTTTTGAAAATTCGTATTTAATGCCTTTTTTAAATTACAACTCTTATTAGGGATAGAAATAAAATAAGTACATGCCTCTTTTGTTCTTATTGATTAGACTAATTTAATCTGATCAATTTTAAATTGGGGGGGCTATTTTAGTAAAATGAAACTGAAGATGACCTGTCTGTGTCAGTCCACGAAGAATTGCAATGTTGCGTTTCAAATATAGTGTATCAGAAAATTACGCATTTGAAACCAGACTGAAGGCTTATTATCACAAAGATAATTAAGTATGCTTTGGTGGCTTTTGCAGGCAACTGAAATGTCTTTTGGGTATTGCCTATTTATATTCATTCCTAAATGGTATCCACCGCCATTCAAATCTTGCTGTGGGAACACCCAGCTGTCTAACTTGTAGTTTCTTAATTGAGGTCAATTCTCTTCCTTTGCTCAGGACAGGTAAATCTATCTCCAAGAAATTGCAATGGTCAAAGGCAGTGTAAAACCATAAAAATCACCATCCCCTGACACTTTTTAATGTGATAATACAATTGTCTGCCCAAAACTGAGATTACTTTTTATTTTTATTTTTATTTTTTTATTTTTATTTTTATTTTTTTTGAGACGGAGTCTTGCTCTGTCGCCCAGGCTGGAGTGCAGTGGCGCAGTCTCGGCTCACTGCAAGCTCCGCCTCCCGGGTTCACGCCATTCTCCTGCCTCAGCCTCTCCGAGTAGCTGGGACTACAGGCGCCCGCCACTATGCCCGGCTAATTTTTTTGTATTTTTAGTAGAGACGGGGTTTCACCGTGGTCTCGATCTCCTGACCTCGTGATCCGCCCGCCTCGGCCTCCCAAAGTGCTGGGATTACAAGCATGAGCCACCGCGCCCGGCCTGAGATTACTTTTTAAATAGAAGAGAACAAATATATGTTTAGAATGAAAATCATTTTTCTATTCCTATTTTTACCTCTTTAGAAGAATTTTGTACATAAATAATTTTGTTTTTTAGTTTATTTCTAACAATAACCATATCTACTTGTAAATCATTATTTGGGCCCTGTTGGGCTTTTTAAGCAACTAATATTATATTGTTATAAATATATTGTAATATATAAACTAATTATATTGTTATAAATAAAATTATTAGTTATTAATGTCAACTAAATTTCTTCCATGTATTGATACCTTTCAAAGTTATATTTAGGATTACAAAATTCTATAGACATTGAGTTTTATATAAAGGTAAACAGAAAAAATGCAGAAATATCATAAAAATAATGTAACAGCCCTTTGGGATTATAACTGATTTATGCTCATATTATCAAAATTGGGAGTTTGGTAGAGAGGATTTAAAGCCAGGAGAACTGGTTTCTGGCTCCAGGACTCATTGTAATGAGCTGCAAGTCATTGGCAAAATGTCTTCAGATCTCCTTATGTTCCTCAAACCGAACCAAATCTCACCTAATCTTTGTGGATAATGACTGTGCCATGAGACACACTGCCCAGTTGTGGGGATCAAAACAGAATTTCTGAAAGGTTTTTTTTTTAAGCCTTGATTTAAGAAGTGACTGATGGAAGAGGCCCCAAGTTTTTGTTTGTTAATTTGTTTCCTCGTGTGTTTTTAAGCAGGAACGTAGGATGAAAAGCTGTAGGTACGAGTGGTTCTGAGAAGGCAAAGCTCTGCATTACCCTTTGTCTTTTATTTTGAAAAACAGATGAAAAAGAAGATTAGGAAAAATTCACAGCAAGTTACCAAAAAATATAAATTGGCCAGGCGCAGCAGCTTATAGCTGTAATCCGAACACTTTGAGAGGCTGAGGTGGGAGGATCACTTGAGCCCAGTTTGAGACCAGGGTGGGCAACATAATGGGATCCCATATCTACAAAAAATAAAAAATTAGCCCGGCATGGTGGTGTGCGCATGCGGTCCCAGCTACTCAAGGGGCTAAGGTGGGAAGATCGCTGCAGCCAGGGAGGTCAAGGCTGCAGTAACCCATGAATGCACTACTGCACTCCAACCTGGGGAAAAGAGTAAGATCCTGCATCAAAAAAAAAGAGAGAGAGAGAGAGAATAAACGACTATGCAGATTGCCTTAAACTTAGGAACATATCAGATGTCCCACTACAAAAAAGAAGGTATTTTCAAGTGATATAAATAAGGAACTAATGCAGAAATTCAATTTTCCATGACATACTAAATGTGAAGTGTTTTAGAAAGTGTGAGATAATACATAAATGCAAGCTGTTATCGCATTTTTTTAAAAGCTAGAAAATAAGAATTGTCAAATGACAGTGACATATGTTAATGCAGAAAGGCATCTACTTTTCAGATGATCTTTATAATCTCTACTGGTGAAATACAGCATATAGATATCAATAAATGCCACTGCTATTTGAGGAGCATCGTTACTCTCCAAGCCCCTCACAACAGGCGAACAACTGGTCTCCAACACAGCCCTCTCCAGGTTGGGCAGGATGGACATGAGTGCAAGCACAATTTGTCTAAGGATGTCCAGAACAAGCTTTGTGAGTGCACAAACCTGAGAGCAAGTTAGAATAGGCTCTGTTAGAGGGGATGTGAGGGACATTCCATAAGTGTGGCACATAAAGAAAACCCACACATATGAGAACCTACTTTATGCAAGGGGCAGTCCTGTCTATAATATTTGATGGATCTGGGGCAAGAATACAAATGTAGATTCATATGCTATATATCTAGATATTTGAAAGTTATGGCCAGGCACAGTGAGTGGCTCACGCCTGTAATCTCAACGCTTTGAGAGGCCAAGGCAGGCGATTGCTTGAGCCCAGGAGTTCAAGACCAGCTTGGGCAACATGGTGAAACCCTGCCTCTACAAAAATACAAAAATTAGCCCGGCGTGGTGGTGCATGCCTGTAGTCCCGGCTACTTGGGAAGCTGAGGTGGGAGGATTGATTGAGCCTGGAAGGTCAAGGTTGCAGTGAGGCAAGATCACACCACTGCGCTCCAGGCTGGGCCACAGAGTGACACCCTGTCGGAAGGAAGGAAGGAAGGAAAGAAGGAAGGAAGGAAGGAGGGAAGGAGGGAGGGACGGAGGAAGGGAGGAAGGAAGGAAGGAAGGAAAGAAAGAAAGAGGAAGGAAGGAAAGAAGGAAGGAGAAAAGAAAGAAAAGAAAAGTTACAAAGCAAGCTAATGGCCGGAAAATAAAATACAATCTATCCCCCTTCCTAACAATCTGGAAGGCCAGTCTCACATGTAGAATATTCAGCCTCCTTGGAATTCTGCACCAGAACATGGCGATCGGCCATCCACTTTCTCTTTCCACCCTCAGCTTCACTCTGCACCTAAAAGGGCCCAGTGGGTGGCTGGTCTCGATGCTCCAACTTGCACATCGAGCCTCTCCTCACTGTTTCCAATAGCTATTGCTTGGCTGCCCCCCAGCTAAAGGGTGCATGAACCAGGGATGCCATTCACCCTGATCTGGAGGAGAGGCTGGTGCAGGCCTTAGATGTGGGTTCAAGGAATGTTTGGGTGGAGTGTTCCAGGGACCCCAGTGTTCACAGCATGGCTTGGGAGAGGACACACGGGCCCCAGTGGGCACTTCCCCTTGACCCCATGACTCCCCTCCCTGTGAGGGTAATGGCTGGAGGAGGGGTGAAGTAGGGGACTCTGAAGCACCAGATGGAAAGGGAGCCCCATTGCCTGGGTCCAAGGGCGATGCTGGCAGGGACTGCCAGGATAAAGGTGAGTCAGTTCATCACAATACTTTTGACCCATAGGTGGTTTCTGTTTCCTTCAGGTAATACAGGACATTTTAATTGTCTGCTCAGAACTGTATCCTTAATATTCCAGAGTGATCCATAATAAAACAGTAAGCAAAGGAATTTGTCTTCTAGACCATGGGTAGCCAATTGGCAAGAAGACTTACATTTAGTGAAGGTGGGCACTACATTTAATATGCACTGGGCTCATCCTCTTGTCTCCCTTCCCTTTGAGAACAATAACATTCAAACAGCATTGGGTAGACCCAAGCAAAGTAGGTGTCTGTCTGGATAACGAGGGGTGGAAAGGAGCCCTGCAGAGAGTGAGGAGGTCCCCACAGGGGGCTGGCCTGGCACGGGGATCAGACCAACCTGTGTAGGGTGAGCAGGCCCTCCCTGGTGGGGTAAGGAGGGTGTGTGCAGAGGGAGGTGGGCAGGGGAGTCATAGTGATGGAAGACTGGGTATAGCTTAGAGACTGACCAAATAAGCCTGTATGCTGAGGATAATGGGAGGCAGATTTCTCACTGTGGGACAAGTAGGAAGGGAGAAAACCAGCATGAACACTGTTTGATTGGAATTGGAGACATCAAGGTTTTCAGTAGAGAGATAGACATAGAGATAGATACAGGGGTGTGCGTGTGTGTGTGTGTGTGTGTGTGTGTGTGTGTGGTCCTGTGCACTGACAGGCCTGGGAATATCAAGCATCCAATAGCAATGAGCACATGTAGTGCAAACAGCTTAGTTTCTAAACAGCATTTTCCACTAAGATGAACCAGGGCACCTTGAGAAGTGGCTGATTCTGGGACGGGGACAAGGAACGCACAAAATGAGCCTGGAGTCTCTTCTCGTGCCAGTAAGCGAGGCAGTGCTCCAGGAACAAGAGGACCTAGCAAAGGGACACAGAACCAGCTTGAAGGGCCCCCCCACCAGACCTGGGACATTTTTGAGCTTACAAATAGATAATGATAGCAATAGATATAACCCACTGAGTGACATCACAACCCACAGGACCATGTTGATATAAATAAGAAAGTAAATGGGTAACTTGAAAGTTTCGTGAGGAACAGTGTATTTATAAAGGATCAGAGAATCTCTCCCCAAAATATTTATCATTTACTAAGGGAAAGAAAGGGTAGCTTTAGGGAGGGGAAGCTGGGAGACACCACCTTAATCAGGAGTGGTGTTTGCATCATTACCACTAATGAGGCAAATAGAAACGTGCCACATGCAAGGACTCAGTGAGAACACAACACTCGTGATATTCCTGCAAAGGGGCATCATCTGAGTTTTACCACGAGGAAACATCAGACCCACCCAAATCCGGGGACTTTCTACCAAATAACTAGCCTGTTATCTCCAAAAGTCAGGGTCACTGTAATCCCAGCACTTTGGGAGGCTGAGGTGCGTGGATCACCTGAGGTCAGGAGTTTGAGACCAGCCTGGCCAATGTGGTGAAACCCCGTCTCTACTAAAAATACAAAAAGTAGCTGGCTGTGGTGGCAAGTGCCTGTAATCCTAGCTACTCAGGAGGCTGAGGCAGGAGAATTGCTTGAACCTGATAGGTGGAGGTTGCAGTGAGCCGAGATCGTGTCACTGCATTCCAGCCTGGGTGACAGAGTGAGACTCCATCTCAAAAAAAAAAAGTCGGGGTAACAAAAGTCAAGGAAACACTAAAATTATTCAGGACTGAAGAAGACCAAAGAGATGGACAACTGAGGCAAATTGCAGGGAGGGGTCTGTAAGGCAAGGCAGCCATGACAGCCACATCAGGCTCAACAATGGCACCAAGACGGACATGCTGGGGCTAGGCACCTGGAAGTCCCCTCCAGGCCAGGTGGCTGAGGCTGTGAAGGTAGCGATCAACACTGTATACCGCCACATCGACTGCACCCACGTGCACCAGAATGAGAACCAGGAGCAGCTCAAGGAGCAGGTGGTGAGGTGCGAGTGGCTCTTCATCATCAGCAAGCCATGGGGCATGTGCCACAAGAAGTGCCTGGTGAGAGGATCCTGCCAGAAGGTGCTCAGTGGCCTGGAGCTGGACTACCTCGACCTCCCCCTTATTCACTGGCCAACAGGCTGTCAGCCTGGGAAGGAATTTTCCTTGTTAGATGAATCAGGCAACTCATTCAGGGGCTGGTGAAAGCTACTGGCATCTCCAACTTCACCATCTCCAGGCCGAGACGACCTTAAACAAATCTGGCTTAAAGTGTAAGCTGGCTGGGCAAGGTGGCTCATGCCTATAATCCCGGCACTATGGGAGGCCAAGGCGGGCAGATCAGGAGGTCAAAAGATCAAGACAATCCTGGCTAACGTGGTGAAACCCTGTCTCTACTATAAATACAAAAAAATTAGCTGGGTGTGGCGGCGTGTGCCTGTAGTCCCAGCTACTTGGGAGACTGAGGCAGGAAAATTGCTTGAACCCAGGAGGTGGAGGTTGCAGTGAGCCAAGATCACACCACTGCACTCCAGCCTGGGCAACAGAGTGAGACTCCGTCTCAAAGGGAAAAAAAAAAAGTGTAAGCCAGCAGTGGTTCATCAGATTGAGCGCCACTGGTAGGTCCCTAACTCAAGAGAACTTAATCCAGTACTACCAGTCCAGAGGCAGCATAGGGACCGCCTACAGCCCCCTTGGCTCTCCCGACAGGCCCACGGCCAAGCCTGAGGATCCTTCCCTCCTGGAGGACCCCAGGATCAAAGTGATTGCAGCCAAGCACAATGAAACCGTGGCCCGGTTCTGATGTGGCTCCTCATGCAGAGGAACTTGGTGGTGATCCCCACATCTGTGACAATGGAACGCATTGCTGAGAACTTCAAGGTCTTTGACTTTGAACTGAGCAGCCAGGATATGACCTCCTTACTCAGCTGCAACAGGAACTGAAGGGTCTGTGCCTTGGTGAGCTGAGCCTCCCCCAAGGATCACCCGTTCCATGAAGAGTTTTGAAGCGGTGGATGTCTGCTGTTCCTCAAGTAACCTACGCCTGGTTTTCCCGCCTCATTGTTTTCTTGCAAATGTAGTATGGCCCGTATCCCTCGGCAGTGGGGCAGCAATCTGCAGACTGACCAGCAAGGGCCTGTCAAGCTTGACGTCGGGTCTGAAGAGCAGCATCAGTAGAGTGGAATTCTTTTCCCACTTTCTTTGCCATTTTTGCTCAGCTGAAGAAAGTGCAACCTGAATACCCTTTTCTGACCAAGGAGAAGCAAAATCTACAGAGTCAAAATATGCCTCTAACAGTTGAGTTTCAGCTGATGGAACTATAATCCTTACAGCAAGACTTCTCTTTGCCTCAAATAAAAAGTGCTTTTGTGAAAAGAGAGAGAGAGGGACAACACAAGGCAATATAAGACTTCGGATTGAATCGTTTTGCTGCATAGAACACTCAGGATAATTGGCAAAATCTAAAGGGGGTTTGAGGATGAGATGGAGGTGATGTGTCTTTTAATTTCCTGGTTGGAATGGTGTAGTGTGGTTATGTAGGAGATAGCCTTGTAGCAAATACGTCTGAAAAATTGGGATGAATTGGCATATGATGTGGACAAATTACTTTCAAACGGCTTAGGAAAAAGTCGTTGTGTAGTGTACTCACAACTCTAAGTTTAAAAGTTCCTTTAAGCTTGAAAATTTCACATTTTTAACAAAATAAAAGAAATGCATTAGCAACAGAAACATGGCACACTTAGAATAATAGGATAAATAAGCAGGTTATAGTGATCTATGATAGTCAAAAGGTAATCTTTCCTGATGCATTGGCTGGCATCATTAAGAGGATGTTTCCCTTTGGGAAACGGTATTAGGACAGTTAATATTTTACATAGTTTATTTCTTTTTTTTTTAATATATAGACAGAGTCTCACTCTGTGGCCCAGGCTGGAGTGCAGTGGTATGAACACAGCTCACTGCAGCTTCGAACTCTTGGGCTCAAGGAATCCTCCTGCCTCAACCCCCCTAGTAGCTGGGACTATAGGTGTGCACCAACATACCTGGCTAATTTTTCAATTTTTCTGTGGAGATAGGGGTCTCACTATATTGGCAAGGCTGGCCTCAAACTCCTAGACTCAAGGGATCCTGCTACCTTGGCCTCCCAATGTGCTGGGATTATAGGTGTGAGCCACCATGCCGAGCCTTACATAGTTTCAAATAGGAATTATAATAGCAGGGGGTATTGCTATTTTTCTTATGATTTGGCATAACACAAGGGAGAAGTAAAATAATAAGTAAAACAACATGAACAGACAGAGAAAAATAATAATCAGTTGTTTTTCATAGGAATAAAACCATCTAGAAAGGCACGTGAAGTATGTGGAATGGAGGCCAAATGTGCAATATTGATGGAGGCGGAGTCTAATGCATCGGGAAAGGGAAAGCCATCAGCATGGATGAGCAGAAATGAAAACAGCTATTTCAGTGCACTCAGGAAAGACTATGTAGGTCAGCCAGAGTTAGGAGTGGTAGGGAGTGGAGGTGGGGAGTGGAGCCCGGCAGAACCGGGCCGCCGTTTGCATTCTTGGGACCACAGAAGTGAGGTAAGCCAGGAGCAGACACAACTGGAGTCCGACCAACAAAACACAATGAGTCAGAGTCTAATCCAAACCTGTTCCATCCCTGGTTACCAGGCAAAGGGACCCTCTCATTAGGTTCATGGACTATAATGAGGTGAACCGCCAGAAATTAAAGGAAACAGTAATTACAGACAGGGCCATGCAAGGTCTGGGAGGAGTTAGGTGGTCATCTGTCCCTCAGGCGAAGGAGGAACCGGGAAGGCTTTGACTTACTGAACCCGTGTACTCAAGAGAGCTGCTATGTTCTGCTGTCTGCCCTTGGCAGACCCTGATGAGCCTCAGGGTTGCAAATGCCTATGGTCCCACCTGTTCTAATCCCAGCTTCCCTGTCTGGAGGGAAGATAGTCTGAGATAAGGCCGAAGAGCACATTCCTGGAGCCCAGGTATAGGTGTCCTGGGCTCCTGGGGGCCAGGTGAAGGTGTCTTGGTTCTGCACCATGTAGGCAGCAATTGCATACGTGGTTCTCCTCCCTTTTATCACCTGGAGGACAGGGCCCAGAAGAGGGTAGAGCTGACTCTAGGACAAGCCCCTAAACAGTGGAAGCAGCTGCATGTTATTTCACTTTTTGAGGCACATCATTTTCCTTGCAGTTATATGTATAGCCCCAATACACACATCCTGTATTTGTAGCTCTAATTGGACACTCCAGAAATTCTCTGACCTCTGCGTTCTTCTGTTCCCATGTTTTCAGTAAGTCCTTTCAATTACTTTGACAGTAGGTACAACTGCCTTTCTCAAGCAGGAAAATCTTCTCACTGTTTTTCCTAAATTAGAAAACTATTTATACCTCATTTATGATGTGGCAGGAGATCCCGCAAATCAAAGCAATTTTCTACTAAACATTATTTACATTATTTACCATTTTCTGTGAAATTCTAACATGCCGGGATAACCACAATTTAAATATATTCAGAGGTCACAGTTTAATACTAAGCAAATTGGAAACCTCTGAAAAGATCCCTTAAATATTCCTCTCTTCTGTCAACATTTTCGACCTGGAATATCAACCATTTATGCTTGATTTTGTGTAACTGGGGATTCAAAGCACTTTAGCAATCGTGATCTGCTTTTCTATCTTCACTGGCGCCAGCGTGGCATGGTCAGGATTCTCTACACATCTGCATTCGGTATTCATTAGATGCAAAGTGCATTCATGCATAGCCTCCTAATAATAGGGAGAGGATGGTTTTGAAAGTGTTTTAAAAATATTCCAACGGGGAGGGAGAGAGGGGCAAAAAGGTTGAAAAACTTTCTATGTTTTTCATAGAAAAGTTTTTCAGGTACTATGTTCACACTTGGGTGATGGGATCATTAGAAGTCCAAACCTCAGCATAATGAAATATATCCAAGTAACAAGCCTGCACATATTCCCCCAAATCTGAAAAAATAGAAATAAAATAAAATTCCTTTATTATGAAAAATGTTTTGTTATACATACGCACACCTGTTAGAACTAATAGACAAATTTAGCCAAGTTGTAGCATACAGAATCAACAAGCAAAATCAGTTTTGCCTGTATACATTAACAATAAATAACCAAAAAGAAAATTAAGAAAACAATTCCATTTACAAAAGCATTAAGAAGAGTAAAATACGTAATGATATTTTACTACGGGTAGACAATATTCTTCACATACCAATATAACTCAAATGGTCTACAGATTCAATGCAATCTCTACCAAAATCCCAATGACATTTTTGCAGAAAAAGAATAATCCATCCTAAATTTCAGATAGAATCTCAAGGGACCCTAAAGAGTCAAAACAATCTTGAAAAAGAAGTACAAAGTTGCACGTCTCACATTTCTTGATTTCAAAACTTACCACAAATTTACAGTAATGAAAACAGCCTGCTACTGACATAAAGATAGACATATATAGGCCAGGCGCTGTGGTTCACACCTGCAATTTCTATAATTTTTTTTTTTTTTGAGACAGAGTTTCGTTTTTCTTGCCCAGGCTGGAGTGCAGTGGCACGATCTTGGCTCCCTGCAACCTCCGCCTCCCAGGTTCAAGTGATTCTCCTACCTCAGCCTCCTTAGTAGCTGGGATTACAGGCACCCACCACCATGCCCAGCTAAGTTTGTTTTGTTGTTGTTGTTGTTTTGTATTTTTAGTGGAGACGGAGTTTCACCATATTGCCCAGGCTGGTCTCGAACTCCTGACCTTAAGTGATCCACCCACCTCAGCCTCCCAAAGTGCTGGGATTACAGGCGTGAGCCACGATGCCTGGCTGGAAGTCACAAATATTGTGACCTCTGGCCCCATGACTCTTGAGCAGGAAAGAATTATAGACACTATGCCTACATCTTAGCAGAGTTCAGACCCCTCCCGTAGTCCTATTCTTGTGGCCTTTCATTAATCTTACAAAGGTGGTTTTCAGTCCCTGAGCAAGAAGGGGGTTAGTTTTAGTGAGGGACTATTGTCATCCTCACTTTCAAGTAAGGGTGGCTCACATCTGTAATCCCAACACTTTGGGAGGCTGAGGCAGGCAGATCGCTTGAGGTCAGGAGTTGGAGACCAGCCTGGCCAACGTGGTGAAACCCCATCTCTACTAAAAATCTGAAAATTAGCCTACTTGGGAGGCTGAGGCAGTAGAATCACTTGAACCCAGGAGAAGGAGGTTGCAGTGAGCCAACACTGCGCCACTGCACTCCAGCCTGGGTGATAGAGCGAGACGGTTTCAAAAAAATAAGAATAATATAAAAATAAATTTCTCCCAAAGTTAGCCTGGCCTATGCCCAGGAATGACTAAGGACAGCTTGGAGGCTAGAAGCAAGATGGAGTCAACTATGTCAGATTTCTCTTACTGTCATAATATTGCAAAGGCAAAATTATCCTATGATCCACCAATTTCACTTCTGGGTGTATATCCAAAAGAAGTCAAAGCAGGGTCTCAAAGAGATATTTGAACCCCATGTTTATGGCAGCATTATTCACAGTAGCCAAAAAAAAAAAAAAAAAAAAAAGAAGCCCCAAGTGTCCATCAGTGAATAAATGGATAAGCAAAATGTGGCATATACATACAGTGGAATATTATTCAGCCTAAAAAAGGAAGGGTAAACTAAAAATAAAATCCTAGCTGGACATGGTGCCTCATGCCTGTAATCCCAGCATTTTGGGAGGCAAAGATGGGAGGATTGCTTGAACTCAGGAGTTTGAGACCAGCCTGGGCAACATGGCAAAACCCCATCTCTACAAAAAAATACAAAAAATTAGCTGGCCACAGTAGTGCACGCCTGTGGTCCCAGCTACTCAGAAGGCTGAGACAGAAGGCTGAGTCCAGGAGGTAGAGGTTGCAGTGAGCCAAGATAGTGCCACTGCATTCTAGCCTGGGTAATAGAGTGAGATTGTCTCAAAAAAAAAAAAAAAAAAATCCTAAGTCCCCACAACTAACTGAAAGGACCCCCTCTTGGCCAAGGGGACCCCAGAAAATTCCTAAAAACTTAATTCCCAGCCGTGACAGGAAGGGAGGTCAGACATGCCTCATAATACCCTCTTCCTTTCACAGTTTAGGCACAACTGACCAGCATTAACATTAAAATAGAGATCATAAGACTGACAGAACAGACTCACTGTGGCAATAAGATACCGAATTATAAATAAGACAGAGCAAGACTCAGTCTCAGATAAATAAATAAGACCCAAGACTATGCAAGGATAAGGTTAAATCACACCCTACAAACCATAAAATCTCCTTAAATTGTTTTTTTAAATTAACCCAGTATAACATGGCTTATTTTCCAAACTGACTCTGGTATAGCATCACATGAGAGATAGCAGACTCCCTTATCTTAAGCATTCCTTTTTACTGACTTCACGTCTTTAGATGAAGCTTAACTCTTGCGATCAATTGCCAACTAAAGAATCCTGAAAACCCACCTACGATTTGTAAGCCCCTGCTTTGAGATGCCCTGCCTTTTCTAGCTAAACCAATATATACCTTTCATTTATTGATTTATAATTTTACTTACAATTACGTATAAAACCAAACTGTAACCCAACCACGTCATGATCACTTACTCAGGGCTTCTTGAGTTTGTGTTTTCTCCTGGCCACAGTCACTCATATTGTTAGCAGTAGCAAATCCGAAGGGTGTGCAGCAAACTCAATTCTTCCCTAGGAGGAAAGAATTCAGCCAAGGGGAATAAAGCAGAGTGAAAGACCGAGGCAAGTTTTAGAGCAGGAGTGAAAGTTTATTAAAAAGTTTTAGAGGCCGGGCGCGGTGGCTCACGCCTGTAATCCCAGCACTTTGGGAGGCCAAGGTGAGTGGATCACGAGGTCAAGAGATCAAGACCGTCCTGGTCAACATGGTAAAACCCCGTCTCTACTAAAAAAAAAAAAAAAAATACAAAAATTAGCTTGGTGTGGTGGTGCGCACCTGTAGTCCCAGCTACTCTGGAGGCTGAGGCAGGAGAATCATTTGAACCCTGGAGACAGAGGTTGCAGTGAGCTGAGATCGCACCACTGCACTCCAGCCTGGCAACAGAATGAGACTGCGTCTCAAAAAAAAAAAGTTTTAGAGCAGGAACAAAAGGAAGTAAACTACACTTGGAAGAGGGCCAAGCAGGCAGCTTGAGAGATCCACATACACTGTTTGGCTTTTCACTTGGGGTTTCATACACAGGCATGGTTCCGTGGTTTAGGTCTCTCCCCGCTTGATTTTTCGTTGGGGTAGGCCATTCACATGCACAGTGGCCTGCCAGCACTTGGGAGGGGCTGCGTGCACAGTGTGTTTACTGAAGTTGTGCACATGCTCATTTGAGGCAATTTTCCCTTACCAGTCAAGTGTTCCTAAAGGAAGGTCGTATACCAGTTAAACTCTGCTATTTTGCCTCTTAGTGCACATTCATGAGCCTACTTGCCCAGTTCCCAAGATCTCATCGGGAAGCTGCTGATCACCAGCTTCAAGTGTTTCCATCTATTGGGAGACTGCCTTTCCCTGACATCAGCTGCAACCAAATATTATTTTAGAGAGACAGTTTAACAACTGCCTGACCATCACCTGATGGTTACCTGACATTCCTGGGCAGGAGTGCAGGGGCCTTTCCCGCCCTGCTCATGTCTGCCTAGCTACCTACTCTGACAATATGGGCTCAGAAACAAACCTCTTTAAAATATTTTGCAGAGTTTGTTTTTTCCAGTAACAGAAGAAAAATCTGACACATGCTACAACATGGATGAACCTGGAGGGCATAATACCAAGTGAAAGAAGCCAGACACAAAAGGACAAATACTGAATGATGACATTTCTATGCGGGAGCTGGAATAGCTACATCCATAGAGACAGAAAATACAGTGGTGGTTGCCAGGGGCCTGGTGGAGGGAGAAATGGGGAGCTATTGTTTAACAGGTCAGAGATTGAGTTTGGGATGGAGAAAAAGTTCTGGAGATGAATAGTGGTGATAGTTACACAGCAATGTGAATATACTTAAAGCCACTAAACTTTACCCTTAAAAATGGTGAAAATGGTAAATTTTATGTGGTGTGTATTTTACCACATTAAAAATAAAATGTATACTTTCTAAGCTACAGTTCCTTAGTGTAACTTTGTCTGAGGTTGTGTTAATAATAAAACCAATAAACAATAATGTGGCTGGGCACGGTGGCTCATGCCTGTAATCTCAGCACTTTGGGAGGCCGAGGTGGGTGGATCACCTGAGGTCAGGAGTTTGAGACCAGCCTGGCCAACATGGTGAAACCCTGTTTCTACCAAAAATACAAAATAATTAGCCAGGCATGGTGGTACATGCCTGTAGTTCCCGTTACTCAGGAGGCTGAGGCAAGAGAATTGCTTGGAACCTGGGAGGCAGAGGTTGCAGTGAGCCAAGATCATGCCATTGCACTCCAGCCTGGGCAACAAGAGCGAAACTCCATCTCAAAAATAAATAAATAAATAAATAATGTGACACAAAACACTCCTCTTGCAGCCCTTAGATTGAGGAAACCAAAGCAGACCAACATTTGAAGCTACAGGGAAGTGAATTTTGATTGAATGGAATCATTAATACACCAAAAACAAAGTCTAAATCAAGCACTCCAAGATTGACAGGACAAAGGATAAGATATGCCAAAACAAGGCAAATGAATGCAAGTCACTTAAGAGATCATAGAATTTAAGAAGTAAAATGGCAGGCAGGCAGGAGCAGGTGATAAACCAGGTGGGGGTGCTGTGAGGTTTCCGTAGCACTTGGCCTGGGTCTCCAGAGTGACAGAGACCACCCACATGGACCCTTCTTTGTAACCCTTGATCTGAGATGCAGAGCTGCTTCCTCCATCAGGCCAGGACACCCACTGACTGATAATAAATGTACTAGCATGGTCACCATTCTTGAACCTTGCTGTGTGTTAGAAGCATGCTGGGCCCACATGCGTCACTTACTCAGTCCTCCACATAGCTCGGGGCCTCACCACATGCCTGGCACAGAGCTGGGCCTCAAAAAAAATCTGCTAAATTGCTTAACAATGCAGGGAGGAAAATGATATAATAGTTGTCACCAAGGTATAGACAAGAACTCTGCAACTCAGAGAGGTTAACCTACATGTCAAGATCACCCAGCAGTGGAGCCACTGTTCTAGCTTCCAGACCCAGCTCTGTCTTTGCGAGGCTCCCCCAAAGTCTTCTGTTCTGATGTAACAGCCAGAGAATCCTTTTGGGATGAAAATCAGATCAAGTCACTCCCTATCCTCGAAGGCTTCCAGCGCACTTACTGTAAACCAAGTGAAGGTGCTGTCCATGGTCTTGGAATGCCTGCATATGATGAGCAGGTGTCTCCCACTGACCACTGTACCATCAGGGCCCGACTCTATCCTCCATCAGCACCATCGCCTCTCAGGGCCTTTGCACTTGCTGTGCTCTCTGCCTGAGGTGCCATCACCAATTCTGGATTCTGTTCAAACAGCATCCCCTCAGAGAGGCCTTTCCTGACCACGTCATCTAGAAGCATCAAACACTCTGCAACCCCTCATCCTGCTTTATGCACACAAAATTGTGTTATGTAATAAGATGTGAATTGGGGATTTCCCCCTTTAGAACGGAAGCTCCATGAGTTCAGACACTTTTCACATTTTGGTCACTGCATCCCCAGAACCTAGTGTTCAGTCAATATTTGATAAATAATGAAGGAGTTACTGACAAGCTATTTAATCTTGAGGACACTAAGTTGACCTCACCCCAGGTCAACTTCCTCTTGCTACAAAGCTTGTGCAAACTGTACCTTGAGCACAGAAAATCATGCCATAGCATACTTACTGAGTGTGGCATCTCCTCTGCACACATATCTGCCATATATCACAACACACCTTGCCTCATTCCATAGGCCTCTCACCTTGCACACATGGCACAGTGCCTCTTCCTTGACTTCTATGCCCATGTCTTTGGCCTTCCTTTCTTAGCCCCCTTCACTTCCTAATAAACCAGATTCCAAGGCTTCGTACCCTTGGATAGGTGTTACCCAAATCGCCCCACACCAGCTAACTAATGGGGTCGTTTCAAGGGAAGAGGCTCTCACAGTTCAGAATTTCAGCAGATGCCTTCAGGGTAAAGGATGGGAGATAGGCAAAGGGGAGCTCAAAGGAATATTGGTCTTTCTCCTTCACCTCACGTCTCTTGACTCAGGATTACTCTGAAAATAAAATTCATTCCTCACTCGCAATGGCTTTTGGCTAAATACAACAGACAGCACGTCACTAATCCCAACTCTCTACGCAGAATGGCCAGCCAGGGGAGTCTCTGCCACAAGAAGCCACCAGGCAGAGCAGGACCAGCTGGGCATGGTGTCAGAGACCCCTGCATCCGAGGCAGGTTGCAGTCGATATGCTCCAGGGACACTCGCATTGCCACAGTGCTCTGGTGATGGCCTACTGTTTAGTGGACAGCAGCTGCTCTTTTATAGGCTACTGATTGTTGAGCACTAACTCAGCCCCAGGCACACAGCATCATCACATAACAAACCTATGAAATACTGGCCGGGCGCGGTGGCTCACGCTTGTAATCCCAGCACTTTGGGAGGCCGAGGCGGGCAGATCACGAGGTCAGGAGATCGAGACCACGGTGAAACCCCGTCTCTACTAAAAATACAAAAAATTAGCCGGGCGTGGTGGCGGGCGCCTGTAGTCCCAGCTACTCGGAGAGGCTGAGGCAGGAGAATGGCGGGAACCCGGGAGGCGGAGCTTGCAGTGAGCCGAGATTGCGCCACTGCACTCCAGCCTGGGAAACAGAGCAAGACTCCGTCTCAAAAAAAAAAAAGAAATACTGAAGATTCTTGTTCCTGCCTGTATCTATTAGCTTTCACTGCATAACAAACCCTCTCAAAACACAGTAGCTTAAAACAGCTGTTTATTTGTTTGCACTTTGAGCTAAGCTTGCTGGAACAGCTGGTCTCTGCTCTGTGGGATTCCAGCAGTGCTCACACATGCATGCCGTCAGCCGCCAGTCAGTGGCCTCACTCATGTGTCCACCAGTGGCTGACTATCAGCAGGGCCCGTGGAGAAAACCAGGTCATGTCCCTCTGATCTAGCAGCCTAGGCAGGCTCCTTCAAAGGGTGTTGGTTCAAGCATTTCCTAGAGCAGCAAGAGAGGCAAGTTCCAACATGCATGCACTTTGCTAGCCTCTGCGTGCTGCACATTTGCTAGTGTCCCATTGGCCAAACTAAGTCACACGGCCAAGCCCAGCTTCAAGGGGTGAAAAAACAGACGTTCTTTCTTGACTGGGGAGCTGCAATATTATGTTGTGGAGTGTTGCAACATGAATGGGAAGAATTTGTGGCAATGTTTGCAATCCACTATATTGCTTGTTTCAGCATAATGCCACATCCAAAAGAAACATCAGTCCAAACCCAAAAGAGAGGCATTAAATTGCATAACACACAGCAGCAACATTTCCTAGAAATCTATTTTCTCCATCCAAATCCCTGAAGTCCCCAATTTCAAGGCAACTGTCACAGCCTTGTTCATATCTTACCTACAAAATTCCCAGTCCACAATGACTCTCTTCAATTCCCCATATCTCCTCCAACCTCCAACCTTCCTTCTGCTTCCAGATGTTTTTTCTATCTTTTCCCTTCTTCGCCATTGAAACTCCCCTTCACTCATGAACCTAATCAGCACCATAAATGGCTAGCAACAGAGAAATGCAAACACAGAATCCTTAAGCAGGATCAGGCCTGTAGTACCAGCCACTTGGGAGGCTGAGGGAGGAGGATTGCTAGAGGCCAAGAATTGGAGGCTGCAGTGAGCTATGATTATGCCATTGCACCCCAGCCTGGGCGACAGAGCAAGACCTCGTATCTACGAAAGAAAAAAGAAGGGCTGATTGTCCATATCAGTTCATCACATACAAATGAGTCCTCATGTGGTCACCCTTTTTTGTGATGATGAAACTTCACTCTGAGGCTGAAGGAGGATGAAAGCACTGCTTTGAGCTCTGTGTTGGGTGGCCTATGAGCTCTGCTGTTTCTCAGGCTTCTATATATTGTTTCTGGAGGCTATTTATTTATTTGACACAGGGTCTTGCTTTGTCACCCAGGCTGGAGTGCAGTGGCACGATCTCGGCTCACTGCAACTTCTGCCTCCCAGGTTCAAGCGATCCTCCCACCTCAGCCCCACAAATAGCTGGGACTACAGGCGCGCACCACCACACCCAGCTAATTTTTTTTTTTTTTTTTTTATTTCACCATGTTGCCCAGGCTTGTCTCAAACTCCTGGACTCAAGCAATCTGCCAGCCTCGGCCTCCCAAAGTGCTAGGATTATAGGCATGAAACACTGCGCCTGGCCTCTGGAGGCTATTTAAATATTTCCTCTGCCCCTGTGTGTTGGAATTACCAAGTGTAAGTTCATTACTGTGGGGTTAAGTGTCCCAGCTTTTGATATCCTATCTTTCTAAATACTATGGGGACATAAAAAGATAGAAGATAGTTACAACTACTAATTACAAAGTCCATGGTATGTGCCAGTCTCTGTATTTGGTGTACGATAGTTGACATCTCAATTAGTCTATTCCTCCCAACAGTCCTATTAGGGAGACATTATAATCTGCATTTTCTGGAGAAGGGAACTGATGTTCAGAGAGATTGAAGTCTCTCAGAGAGTGGGGTCCTCCTGGCTGATTCTCCTGAATCTGGCTGAGGTCTGGCTTCTTTTGAGAGAATATGTTCTTGCTTCTTGACTGATGCTGGGAAGGACTTGTATAGAGCCTGTAGTACCTGCTGGAAAAGTGGGCTGGTGTTGCCAAGGGGGCTCCAGCCTTCACAGCAGAGCAGGAGTTAGAGAATTCTGGTGCCAGGCAGCTGCTTACTTCGGCCCAGAGCTGTGTTCCTCAGTGTTGGTTGCTGACATCCTTGGTGGTCTATCAGTGACTCCACAGGCTGCTGAGCAATTTCAAAAAACAAAACACATGAAAGAAGTTATTTGTATACATTCAAATTTTCAGTGTAAAATTGGACTTCACTTGGCTACAAGAATTGTTGGTCAGGCCATCTCAGCTATCAGTCTATAACTTGTCCTTGCTAAGAGAGTTTCACACTATTTTGGTTGTTTCTGTTCATTAAATTGGAGTTTTCGTTTCTTTCCACTGTGCATCTCATATTTACAAATCACAAATGTGAAGCAGTGATTCGTAAGTGGCTCATCAGGTGTAAACTAGTATTGAAAATGATGCTAATATATTTCAAAATAATGTGAAAACAAATTTGAGCACTACTTCAGTAAATTTGTAGGTGTTAGAACAAGCGAATCTCCAACTGGGATGGTCTTGCTTAAAATGCCAACATTGAAAAATGCAAATGGATGGGAGTCTGTCACTGTCATAAACTTTGCCAAATGAAAGTCCAAAACCACTGAAGCTGTTATATCATTTTTAAGGCCCTGTGAAATTCCTTTGGTAAACTCCATGAATTCCCCCTAGAAAAATCTCAAAATAATTATTGCTTTTCTTTTTTTTTTTCTGAGACAGAGTTTCGCTCTGTCACCCGGTCTGGAGTACAGTGGAGCACTCTCGGTTCACTGCAACCTCCACCTCCCAGGTTCAAGCGACTCTCCTTCCTCAGCCTCCCGAGTAGCTGGAATTACAGGCACCCACCACCATGCCTGGCTAATTTTTGTATTTTTGGTAGAGACAGGGTTTCACCATGTTGGCCAGGCTGATCTCAAACTCTTGACCTTGTGATCCACCCACCTTGGGCTCCCAAAGTGCTGGGATTACAGGAGTGAGCCACCGTGCCCAGTCAATAATGATTTGTAGAAAAACAAAAATCAGTTGTTTATGCAGAAAAAAAAGACCAAAACAACGTTTTGAAACTGCATTTAAAGTTACATTCCCCATAGCAAAAGTAGGTGCAAGTCACAGGATTCTTCAGAAGCTTGGGAAAAGTACTGTTAAAGTTAATGAAAAATGTTATGCTCAGAAAGAGAAATAAAAACTACTTGTAGAATCCTTTTATCAAAGGATGCAGTAGAGGGTGACATGGTGTCAATGGCAAATAATGTGGAAAAGCAATTACTGTCACACGTCCCCACTAGAAGACACCGTGCTTGACAATCAGACAAAACCACTGATGAGAAGAGGCTGAATCAGAGCTTGTGTATACAAACATGACACCTCTAGGAAGGGGAGTTGTTTGATGCCATTTTATTCGTTTATCACTGAAAACTCATCCAGAAAGAGCAAAGATCTTTGTTTAGGTAACTGTTGTAATGTGAGTCATGACATGGGCTGGAAAATTTGCATCAAAAATCTCAGCTGATGGGATATTATCATTCAGGGTCCTCCTGTGCCAACGAGTCTGGGCGCTGGGAACATCTGGAGTCAACATTCTGGCCCATCACAGCTCCTTAGGGACCACCATTCCTCAGGGAATGCACTCAGATCTCAGGCACCAAAACCAACATTGTCTGCTCTTCCTTCCTTTTCTGTCTGGACTTTGCTGGCTGTTGAAAAAAGGAATGAGATTTTCCAAAAGTTTCTTCACAAACCGCTAATGCCAGTACAGGCCAGTTCCATGATTTTACCAGTTCAATCCAGTGATACAGCTCAGCAATACAGACAGGATCTCAAATATTCTGAACAACTCTAGGGCTGGATAGTACGATTTCTAATGTGGAGGACAAAATTAGTATAAATGGCTTGGGCAAAGAGTTTTGATATGCTGATGTTTAATGTTGTTTTTCAACTGTAAGGTTAAAAAACAACAGGTTTATGACTTGAATGGATTTTAAAAAACTCATCCAGATACCGTACATGAAGAAACACTTCCCAGAAAGCCTACTGAATACAAGTAAATGAATGGCAAAAGGGTCACACCAAGTGTGAGGAGTCTAAGGATTTCAGGGCTGATTGCAGAAAGACCAGGAGAGGCAGGTTACCAAAAATGGAAGTATAATTTAACCAAACTCAATTAGTATAACTTTTAACAAAAAAAATGCAGAACGAGAAGATGAAGAGAGGGGAAGTACAGAGGGTAAATACACTGTCACAGCCCATACACCCAGAAATTCTAAATAAGAAAGCAATCCCTCTCCCTCTCCCTTCCTCTTCATCCGTCCCACTCTCTTTCTCTTTTCCCTCCCTTCCTCCATTTCTCCTTCTCTTTGAGTATTTATCATTAGGTATTTGTTACACACACACACACACACACACACACACACATATATATCTATATATTTTTTTAAGATGGAGTCCTGCTCTGTCACCTAGGCTGGAGTGCAGTGGGGCAATCTCGGCTTGCCGCAAGCTCCACCTCCCGGGCTCAAGTGATTCTCCTGCCTCAGCCTCCTGAGTAGCTAGGATTACAGTTGCCCACCACCACACCTGGCTAATTTTTATATTTTAGTAGAGACGGGGTTTCACCATGTTGGCCAGGCTAGTCTTGAACTCCTGACCCCGTGATTCCCCAGCCTCAGCCTCCCAAAGTGCTGGGATTACAGGTGGGAGCCACTGCTCCCAGCTGGTATTTGTTACATTAATCAAGAATATAAAAATATATATATTATATATTTATAATATATAATATTTATAATATATAATATATAAATATGTTACAATATATAATATATTAATATAATATATAAATATGTTACAATATATAATATTTTATATTTAATATAATATTTAATATAATATATAATATTTATATTAAATAAATATATAATATTTATAGTATATATAATATAATATATAATATTTATAATATTATAATATAATATATAATATTTTTATATATAATATAAATATAATATTTATAATATATATAATATAATATATAATATTTTTATATATAATATAATATATAATATTTTTATATATAATATAATATAAAATATTTTAAATATATATAATATAATATATAATATTTATAATATATATAATATAATATATAATATTTATAATATATAAAATATAATATATAATATTATAAATATAATATAAAATATAATATATAATTGATTAAAAATAATAAAATAAAGTGATTTAAAGCAGAATGGAAGCAAAGGGGGTGTGGGGGGAAGGAGAGTTGCAGCCACCCAAGGGCGGAACTGGAGGAACAGACGAAGCTGCCAGAGACCTCCAGAGTGGAGGGAGATTTTGAAGGCCTCTGAGCACAAATCTCTCTCCCTTTTCCAGTGGTTCTGCTGGTTTGTTTTTCTACTTGTTTACTACTTGACATGGCCTGAAAATGTGCTGCCTAGAGACAGGGTTTCTGTCCTCTCTCATCTCTTCTAATCTGTTCAGCACATTGGCATGGCAGCCCCGTGACATTCAGGCACCCTGCCCAGGGCTGGAGAATGCCTGGGCTGCCGTGTGATTTGCAGGATCTCTGCCTTTATTATATATCATTCCTCCTTAGTCCGTGGCACTGCACCAGCAAGTGGCCTGTGTCAGCCACGTGCCCTTGAATGTGTGTATTTCAGAAGCACAGTTGTCCTTGCACACAGCCATCCATGTATTGATGAAGCTCCTGCTGTCTTCCCAGCACCGTTCTACGAGGGCCTTGAGTTGACATTCAAAATCCTGTGAGCCTTCCTCATAGAAAGCATTAGACTGCCTCAAAACCCTTGCACAAAGAACAGGACAGCAATAGATCTCAATCAACCGATACAAACCACCTGATATTTTGCAGTAGAGTCACCCTTTTAGTTTCGTACCAGTTCTGAAAATATGAGAGACCTCATTCATGTATCCTGACCTATAAATAAGTTTAAAAAAATAAGCTAAAACCTTCAGGTCACATTGTCAGTAAGTTGCAAAATTGTCACTGGCACCGTGCGGATCAGTGCCACAGCGATGCCAGGAAGGGCTGGGGACAGGAAGGCTGCAGCCGAGGGTGGAGGAGTATAGTTAATGCCTTAATGATGGCTTGGGCGGGAGGTCATAATTGGTTTGTAGTAATTGTTTTTACTTTCCCATAGCATGGCTTCCTTTGACCTAATTTCTCCTGGGCCTGAGCCCAGTGCCCTCTGCTAATTAAGCTGGCCGTATATGGGCCTTTGGACATCACTGTTCCAATGTATGCTGCAGTAGGCTGCTTCATGTTTTGATCTTCAAACTGCATACTCAGTACAGGTAACAATCGATTTTTCTTTATTTCAAAACTAACATACATGTTGCCAAAAGGATTTTTTCATTGTATTTTGAAAAGTTGTTTTGGATTGCCAAAAACACCTTCACTACAAAAATTGTTGGAAGCTAGAGGCTTTTGTTCACAACTTATAAGATATTTTATTTCTAATACAGAAAAAAAAACATTAAAAAATTTAGATCTGCGGCTGGAGGCAGTGGCTCAGGCCTGTAATTCCAGCACTTTGGGAGGCTGAGGCAGGAGGATCACTTGAGGCCAGGAATTCAAGACCAGTCTGGGATACATAGCAAGACCTCACCTCTTTTTCAAAAAATAAAAATTAAATCAAATTTTTTAAAAAGAGAAAAATTTAGATCTGCTTATGGCTTGAAGTTTTCGGGCAAGGGAAAGAAACTAGTTTTCCAAGCAAAGGGATTAGCATGTGCAAAGGCTCAGAGGCAAGGGTGGGAGGAAGAAAGACAAGCCCAGACTCTGAAGGGCCTGTAAACCGACATTTGCCTGTGAAGCCACAGTAGAAATTAGATACGTCAATGTACAAGCAGAGCAGGCCATGTTTCAAGCTCTGGGCAAGGCTGGGTGCAGGACTGATAAGCAGATGCAGTAACCCGGGGAAGCACTGGCAGCCCTGCACACTCACCTGCCCTCCTCCATGAGGTACTAGCGCTCTTCCCTGCAGGATTGAAAGCCTGACGAGCTGAATGCCAAATGTAGATGCCCTCTCAAGGACAGGCTCAGTTAACCATGCTGCTTATTCACAAGTGTAGGAATGGTCACGGGGACCTAATACCTGGAGCTGTTCTGAGCAGGCCAGCCTCTCCCCATGGGCACACTGTCAAGGGAAGTTCAGTGAGCTGCAATCCCAGCAGGAGATGAATGTAGGCAGCCTGTGGCCGAGACGCCCTCCCTGCCAGACAGCACTCAGGGCAGCACCTCAAAACCCTTCTCTCCTCACTAATTTTCTGAATTTCCTTCTGATTCTCACGGTCATGCTCTAGGGCTGCCCTGTCCAATACAATGGCCCATGCCACCTGCAACCAGCCACTAAGGACCTGATGTGTGTTTAGTTTGTAATGAGATGTGTGTGAGCGTGAAATACACACTGATTTCAAAGACTTCGTAGGAAAAATCAAATGTGAAGTAGTCCCTAGTTTTGATACTGTTGCCACATGGAAATAATGCTATTGTGAATATACTGGGTTAAGGAAAATATCATTAAAATACATTTCACCTATTTCTTTTCACTTTTCTAAGTGGCTCCCAGAAAATTGGAAATCGCACCTGTGTCTTGCCTCTGGTTTCTGCCGGACAGCGTTGCTGTGGACACACGATTAAGTACAGTGGCACGAAAGTCAGGTGTCACTGGCCTGAGCACCCTTCTGCCTCTCTGAGATGCATGTATCTGTCCTGACTATTGATGTGCTGTTTTCATATGAAACAGCCAGAGGGTGCCCAAAGTCAGGCTCCCCAGAAGGAGATTCCAAGGAAGCTTCATGTGCAAGTGATGCACCTGGGACAGGTTTGTAGGCAGATGGGTCAGAGAGTAGGAAATCATGACCGGGGAGGAAGGCCAGCCAAGGAGAGATCAGGCCCAGCCACAGGGTGGCAGTCTCCCCACCCGAGCCAGGCAAGGTGTATTTTCACATGCAGTCCCATCTGGTGGTCAGGTGTCAAGGGTTATACCGAGGGTGTGTGCAAATTTGCAGGATCTTGAGATGGGGAGATTTTCCTGGATAACTTGGGTGGGCCCAGTGTCATCACAGGGACCCTCACAGTTAGAAAAGGCAAGACAATCAAAGTTAGAGAGAGGAGATGTGATGCAAAAACAGAGGTTAGAGTGATGCGATTTCAAGATGAAGGGAGGGGCCACGAGCCAAGGAATGCAGGTGGCCCCTAAAAGCTGGGAAAATGCAAGGAGTAAATTCTTCCCTAGGGCATCCAGAAGGAACACAGTCCTGATGCCACCTTGATTTTATCCTTGTGAGACCCATTTTGGACTTGTGATCACCAGAGCTGTAAGATAATAAATCTGATTTGTTTTAAGCCACTAAGTTCATGGTAGCTTGTTACAGCAGCAGTGGGAACACATGTAATGGTCAAATACATAGCAATAACTTATTGTTGCCATATTCTACATGATAAATAATAGTATCAATGTGTCCAGACTTGATGGCCACTCTACAGTTTAAAAGCTCCTGCAGCTTTCTGGTGCACAAATTAGAGTGGCCAGCTATGAAAATTATTTTAAAGCTTATGATGACTTAGGTGTAAAGTCCAGGTGGTCTTGATCCAGAACAAAAATGAAGTCGGTCTGCTCTTCCATTTCCAAATTACGGAGCATAATTCATCCTTTGAAGCTACCGAACAGCAGGGACACTACACTGATGCCCTGAGACTTTTTTCTAAGTCATGCCCCACTGCAGCCACTGAGGCCTCCTCTGCCTAGGAGGGCCAGCTGTGGGCCTGACTAGCCAGATGCTGGAGAAGGCTGACTATATTCCTTTAGCTCCCACATCAAGGCCACAGTGACAAGATGTAGACCTTCTCTCATGACAGGGAAGCTGGCAACCTCAAAGGCTTGGTGGTTAGAAGAGGCAGGATATGGCGTGGGGGAATAAGAGAGCACCCTGTCCCTACTGGACTCATGGCACCATGGGAAGGAGAGGGAAAGGGAGATGGAAGAGGAGAAAGGCAAGCATTTGGGCTCTCCTGTTTGATCCTCCTCACCATCTCCTCTTTGAGACCAAGCCTTGTGAGAGGAGAGTTTAGAATGTGCAGGTGATACATAGCATAGCTCAAGGTCAGAGGGTATCTGCCTACTTTCTATCTAAAAACTGCTCACTTCTTATCTTCAAATCTCGAGGAAATGACTGTTATTAGGCAGAGGGAAACCCAAGTTCTCCTGAGAATCTCCCTTGTGAGAAGGAAGGTATCCAGAAAAACCCCTATGACTAGACCCAGAAGGTAAGAGCAGAATGTACAGTTGTTCAGACTGTGCACTGCACAAGAACACCACATATAAGGAGAGGGTCATTCACATGAGAGACTGTTTATCATCATAGATTTTGAATATTATATCTTTATCCACTTAAAAATGTGCAATTTGGGCCAGGCGCGGTATCTCACATCTGTAATCCCAGCCGTTTGGGAGGCCAAGGCAGGTGGATCACTTGAGGCCAGGAGTTTGAGACCAGCCTGGCCAACATGGTGAAAACCTATCTCTACTAAAAATACAAAAATTAGCTGGGCATGGTGGCACACATGTGTAATCCCAGCCACTCGGGAGACTGAAGCATGAGAATCGCTGGAATCTGGGAGGCGGAGGTTGCAGTGAGCCAAGATTGTACCACTGCACTCCAGCCTGGGTGACAGAGCAAGACTCTGTCTCAAAACGAAAGTGTGGGAGGCAGTTTGTATAATTATAATGACAATTTTCTAGGAGATGGCAGTAACGTATCTTGTGTTAACAAAATAAGTATACTTTGATCACTTTTGATGGATAGAAGAAAAAGGCTTTCTCCAATAGTGTAGCATATAATGATTCTTCATTGACTTGTGAAGATGGAATCAGTCAATAATCAGAGCCTGTTAATCAAATTCATTAAAATAAATATGTATTTTTAAACAAGGAGCCGTTTTTGGTCTGATGTACTGGTCAGTGAGCATCTTAAACATTTTTTAAACCCCTTACTGATGTCAGTGCACTGACTAAATTTTATATTTCATAATTCAATTGTTTAATTTGCTGTTATAAAAATCTTGTTAGTATAAAACTAAATGCTGTTAAAATTGAGAGGTTTGTTAAGTACGTGTTATTTCTTAAAGTTAAAAACCTAATATAAAAAACTAAACTATTACATAGTTGCCCCCAAGATGGCAAAAAAGAAAAAAATTAATCATCAGGGTCAAAAAACAGAAAACAAAGCCACAAATGATTACAACTACTTTGATCATTAAGTAAATCTTCAAAGAAAGCAAATAAAATGTAAAAATAGAATGAAGCAACTCCAGAGAAGACTATAACAGGGCTGTATCATCGATGAGAAGCACGTGATCAAACGCTTTGATTCCATGTCAACTGTAACTGATTGATTTCCAGAAAACTAGAAGAAGATTTTTTTAAAGAGAATGCATTAAACCAAATATATTTTCTGCCCAGCCAAGTACATGGCCATGTGATTGAACATTAAAAGCCAGATCCTCTTGAAAACCCTTATTAGAAACATTCTGAAAGTAGTACAGGTAGAAAGATTCAGAAACTTACTATACACAAGTTATTCCCAAGTGGAGAAAAGATATAAATAGATCCTCCTTATTTTATTCTATCTCATAGACTCTATATTGTCTGTGCTGCAAACTCTCTAGGGATAAAAAAGTAATTAACTGAAGTATGAGAATGGACATAAAGATTGTCAGTAATTGTCACATGCGCTTGGTAAACATGAAGTAAGTGAAATGTACATCTTCAATAATGTTAAGTATTTAAAAATAGGCCGGGCGCGGTGGCTCACACCTGTAATCCCAGCACTTTGGGGGGCCAAGGCAGGTGAACCACCTGAGGTCAGGAGTTTAAGACCAGCCTGGCCAACATGGTGAAACCCTATCTCTACTAAAAATACAAAAATTAGCCAGGCATGGTGGTGGGCGCCTGTAATCCCAGCTACTTGGGAGGCTGAGGCAGGAGAATTGCTTGAACCCAGGAGGTGGAGGTTACCGTGAGCCGAGATCGCACCATTGCACTCGAGCCTGGGCGACAAGAGTAAAACTCCGTCTCAAAAAAAAAAAAAAAAAAAGAAAGAAAGAAAGAAAGGAAAAAAAGAAAATATGTCTCAAAAGGGATTCTTTCACATGCATAAATATTGAATAAATAAATATTTATTAATAGGCAGGTACAAAGCAGAAAATAAAATCTCTTTTGTAAGCTCTATGAAATCCCAAGTTGACAACCACCCTACAGAAAAGTGTTCCCTTGAGGTAGATGCAACAATTTTTCAGGGGCAGGAATCCATTTTCCTGACAGTAGATACTAAGCAGCCAAATTTTCTGCTAACACACAGGCAATTATGGCACAGGACTGTTTACAGATCAAGCCCTGGATCTCATCTCTAAGTATGCAGACCTCACCAGCTCTTATATCCTCTTTGTGCAAGTGTAAGGTATCGCTACAATACTTTAGCCCATCTGTGTATCTTGCATTTAATTTCATTAATTACATGGAGTTCAAGTCTACCAGTCACATCCCTGTCTGGCCAAGCCATTTGCCACTGCCTAGGAATCTATGGACACTTGTACCTCTGACCACTTTCCACATAGGGGAACAACTGAGAATACCACTTGCAGCTCTGCCAACTGGAAGAGTTTCTTTCAGTACTGTTGTTGTTGTTTGTTTTATTTTGTTTTGTTTTTGAGACACAGTCTCTTTCTGTTGCCCAGACTGGAGTGCAGTGGCGCTATCTCGGCTCACTGCAAGCTCTGCCTCCTGGGTTCACACCATTCTCCTGCCTCAGTCTCCCGAGTAGCTGGGACTACAGGCGCCCGCCACCATACCCAGCTAATTTTTTTTGTATTTTTAGTAGAGACGGGGTTTCACCGTGTTAGCCAGTATGGTCTCGATCTCCTGACCTCATGATCCGCCCGCCTTGGCCTCCCAAAGTGCTGAGATTACAGGCGTGAGCCACTGCACCCGGCCCTTCTTTTAGTACTGTTTTTAAGGCTACTTCAAACAGTGGCAGCAATCCATTGATGGCTAGCACCAAAATATGATAAACCATCTGTGAACCAGCCCTGAATTTTGTCTACCTCTCCCAGCTCATGAGGAACCTCTCCTCCCTCCACCAACCCCAATCCCCAATGAAGCCCCAGGGTTGAGTTGAAGCAGGGACATCATTGCCACAGAGATTGTTTCCTTGGGATTCAGGGCCACCTGTCTATGTAATACTCAGCTCCTCTGGGCCTGCTCATGGCTAACCTCGAACACAGCATTACCTTCTGAGCTTCTGACATGGCACAGCTGCATATCTCCAGTTCACGGAGGTCAGCTCTATCACAGAGGTACTTGGTGTCTCTGGAAAGGAAGTCAGTCCCTACTAGGGCCAGGAGCACACAAGGAGTTGTTCTTCAAAGGGCAAATAGTTCTCTGCTGCAGGATGGCATTACTTCAGAACACTAAGGACTTTCCATACAGCCTCCTCATCACCACAGATACCTCCAACAGCATTGCTTCTGCTTGGTCATATCACCTGAATGGAAGGGTAGCCTGGACCCACCGCAGAGCCTTCTCTTGATCTGAACCCCACTTAAAACTGGTGGCCCTAGGCTGGGCACAGTGGCTCATGCCTATAACCCCAACACTTTGGGAGGCCGAGGTGGGAGAATCACTTGAACCCACGAGTTCAAGATCAGACTGGACAACATAGTGGAATCCCATCTCTACAAAAAGTTTTAAAAATTAACCAGGTGTGCTGGCATGCACCTGTGGTCCCAGCTACTTGGGAGGCTGAGGTGAGAGGATTGTTTATGCCTGGGAGGTCCAGGCTGCAGTAAGCCATGATCAAGCCACTGTACTCCAGCCTGGGTGACAGAGCCAGACCCTGTCTCAAAACAAAAACAGAAACAGGAACAGCTGGTGGCCTTCCAAGCCACCCTACAAATGGATGAGAGTGGCATTTCCAAGTGTCTCCACAACCCAAAGAGCCTCATGAAGTGCCTCATCTTTTTTTTAACTAGTAGAGGATGTGAGGTGCAACCATTTCCCCTTTCCCAAGGCAGCTTTCTCTTCTTTGCCCAGACTACTTGATCCCTAAAATCTTTACCAAAGTAAAGGATTCTTATATCTTCGTGGTATTTATCCCTCACCCTCAGTCACTCTCATATTTTACTAGGGCATCTAGAATTCTTGCCAGTTTATACTCAGCAAGTCCACTAAGCATATGATCAATAAAGTAAACTGGCATGGCAGTTGTGGAATGTCTAGATAATCAATGTTCCAATAGATTTTCTTATGACAAAGAATAGGAGAGTTGAAAAAGTCCTGGAGTACTTGCCAGTAAAAGCAAGCTGCTTTTGATACTTTCATTGATGACAATTGAAAAAAATGCATTTGCCAGATCAATAGCTGCATGCCACATGCCAAAACAGGAGCCCACCTGCTCCCATAAAGACATCACATCCAGCACAGCTGGTGCCACTGGCTACCAATTGTTTTATAATCCACTGGCCTCTGCCATGGTCCATCTAGGGTGTGCAGGGACCACCCAGAGAATTTACGAGGATATGATGGGGCTCACAACCCCTACATCCTTCATCTTTGACGGTGCTGATCACTGCAGTGTCTCCCAGGATGTGGTATTACTTCTGATTCACTGTCCTGACAAAGCAATGAAAAAAGGAAGCTCTTGTCACCCACTGGCCAAGGGTGCTCCACAGGAGTTAACTCCTTCGTGTGTAGGTTACACATGCACAGGTGCCATGGATGGCATCCAGGAAGCCCTGGAGAGGGAAGTGAGAGGTGCTTGGCATGGGCCTGTTGGGACTCAAGGCATCACCAGGCTGCACCTTCACAAAGCCATCAGAGCCCGCACTATCTGGTGGCTGCAACTGTAGTTGGACAATGTGTGAGTGAGGCTGAGAGGATCTGAATAAGCGCCGGAGGCATCTTGTACACTGAATCCTTAGCAGGCCAGTAGGCAGAGACAGAAGGAGACACATGGGATCTTCTTTGGGATTGACAGGTCTCTAAAGGCTGGAACCCTTTCCTGGGCCCCCTCTAGCAGCTGGCACAGGATTCAAAGCAGTAGAAGCACTCAACAAACATTTTTTGGATGCAAAAACTAAGAAACTAATTAAATAATAAGTCAACAATTATTGAAAGATCCAGGTCACATTAAAAGCTGTAGCAAACATGGATTTCACCATACCTTCCAAGCCTGAAATGAAAAGTGTCCCTGGGAAGCCAGATAAGCCTGAGTATACCTGGGCATGGACTGGGGGTCATGATGGACAGCAGGAATGTCCCCCAACACAGACCAGGAAGCAGCATAGCACTGTGGCTGAGGGGCTCTGGGCCTAAGAGGGTTCGACAGGCCCCACGTTACTCAGAGGGAAACCCATTTGCTCTGATCAAATATCTTACAGAGGTAGACACAGCTAAGAGGTGAGGTCATCAGGAGACAGGGTCTAAGGTTAGCCCACTTCCTCATAAAGGCTGGGTGACTCCCTGGCTCTCTGCACCTCATGCCCAGGTACAAGGAAGAACTTGGTACAGGCGGCGGAGGACTTTGGTTTCTGACTGCCAATTCTTTCTCCCCAGTGGGGAAAATAGAGAGATTCAGTCGCCAGGCGAATGTTAAGATGTCTCCTGCACTAGTAAAGTTGGAGAGGAAGGTTTAAGTAGAGAAAAAAATAGAGAGGGAGGGAGGGAGAAGAGGAGAGAGGGGAGGAGGGGAAGGGGAAAGGGAGGGAGGACAGAAGGAGGAGCAGCAGCAGGAGGAGCAGGAAGTGGAGAGAATTTTTAAAGTTGTCTTTTATTTTTGTGATGGAAAGCGGTAGTTTCAACATTAACAAGCCTTTATTCCGAATAAAAGGACTAGCCCCAGTGTGGAGCAGTCCTGTCCCGCTCTGCAGATGAAATGAAGGCAGCAAGTCAAAAAGCAAGCATGCATTGTCTGGGTAATGCAGTGGCTTAGGCACCGACATTCTCTGCAAATCCCTGCTTGGAGAGCCCGACCTGGTCTCGGGGCTGCCTGTGGAAAGCACTGGAGAGCAGTCATTTCACACCATTCACACCGGCGAGCATAGGTTAAATCTTCCCAAGTTTGAATGCCTCCCTCCAGGGAAGAACAAGAAAAATCCAAAATGTTTTAAATAGTATGACCATCAATGAGGAAGAATATTTGAGATAAATAATAAAACTGTCATCTTGATCGAGGTACAAATCTTCTTCCAAAGTTTTAAAATCCTTTTTGTGCTTCCTCACTTGCTTATGGATTTGAGGTGGACACAAAGGCATGACTTATTTGTCTTACTTGTAGCTCCATTTTGTCTTAACAGTTCTTTCATGTCTCCTCATTTTGAACAATCAAGTGGTGAAATAAGCAATTTGAATGCACTCCTTTTTAAACTCTAAAGTTTAAATGAAAAGTATTATCATTTCCAGTTTTAATTCTAAAGCAGAGTGATGTAACCCCTCCAATGCCTAATTTCTTTAAATGGATGGACTGAGAAAAAAGTACAGTTGCATTGTTTAATTTTCCAAACAAAAAACAGTTTTCAAAGATGAGGTAATATTATTTGATTTAAAATTAATGTATTAATAAATACAAAAATATGTATTGTGTAGTAATAATTATTGCTGGGTGAGGCTGTGGGTGGCTTTCTGGGAGGCATTATATGGTACATAATAGAAAATAAAAATGGAAGTTTTAAGCCGTGTACAGTGGCTCATGCCTGTAACCCCAGCACTTTGGGGGCCCAAGGCAGGAGGATCATTTGAGCCTAGGAGCTCGAGATGAGCCTGGGCAACAGTGAGATACCATCTCTACAAAAAAATTAAACACCTAGCTGGGTATGGTGGTGCATGCCTGTGGTCCCAGCTACTCAGGAGGCTGAAGCAGGAGGATCACTTGAGTCCAGGAGTTTGAGGCTGCAGTCACAATTGCGGCAATGCACTCCAGCCTGAGCAACAGAATGAGACCCTGCTTCTACAAAAAAATAAATAAAAATAAACTTTTTTAAAGCGGAAGGTTTGGCTGAGACCCTAAAATGAGAAAGATCATGTGCCAACCTAAGGTTCCAAGTAAGGAGGCTAGCTTTTAGGGTCTTTAGTGAGAAGCTTTAACCCTCACCTACATCGAAGGCCAGAATGTGTGGAGATGGGAGGGATTTGTGCAGAGACTTTTTAGGGAAAGCTGTTGATCCGTTCTAAGTCCCAGCTCCCAAGGAGGAAAAATGGGGACGCTTGTCCTCAAGCTGCTAAGAGGGGCACTGATGGTGCCACATGGAGAGCTGCTGTGTGTCCCATGTGGTAGGGGGCCCAGGAGGCTGGTGTGTGATTCCCACTTGAGAAATCTAAAGGGTGAGCCATGTGGCAGCTCTGCCGATAGCTGAGGGGAGGATGCCTGCACCTCTGCTGGGGCAGAGGTGATGGGGTCATGCCTGTGAGAAAGTCATTGTGGGTTACTTTAGGTTTTGTCCAAGAGGGCCAGCCGGAGGGGCACAGAGCTGCAGGTGTTGCTGGATTCCCACGGCCATGGGGAGACCACCGTGAGCCACAGGAGAAGCATCCCCCTGAGTTAGGGAACTTCCAGCGGGAAGTGCCCACCTTCATGGGTGGCTGGAGGAAGGGCTCTGAGGAACCCACACAAACCTCCATGGGAGAAGGCATTGGCCCTGAACGTCTGTCAGGAACAGAGAGCAAGAAGGCAACTGGTGACAGCGACAGTTCCATCCTGTCAGCTCTCTCTTGTCTCCCAGTTACTGCTTATGAAACCAGCAACCCCACAGGCATCGGAAATCATGGTGAGCAAACTGGAGGGTTTGTGGGAGGCGGAGAACATTGGATGGGAAGAGAGAGAAGGACCCATTGTCTAGCCCGCTGGCTCACAGCAGCCTCCCCACCTGCAGCTGCCCTCGATGATGGAAGAGAGACGCCTCCTCTTACCCCAGCCTTGAGTTTAGAATATTGCAGGGGACTGGAAATGCCCATTTCTACGTGGAGACACTTCATATCACACATCAGTGACCTGAAGTGTTAAAGGACTGCCTGAGTTCTTATCCAGGGACAGGGAAGAACTAGCCCTGCTGAATACATTTAAAAGAATAATGACAGATAAAATACAATGATTTCAGGATGGCAGCCCATAAATCATGTCTGCCCAATGCACATGTTATGAGTGTTCAGAAAACAGAAATAAAACTTTGAAAACCTGATGTCTCCCGAAATTACCTCTATTTGTTTTTAAATATACGTTATTTTTTTTCAAATGATAAAAGCAGATTCATAGTAGACAATTTAGAAAACATGTTAAAATATTAAAAGGAAAACTTCAAAAATGTTCACACAATCCTACCACTATTTCTTTCTTAAAGTATAAAATCCTTCCTCCCTGGGGTAAAAAGATACTCAGATATTCCAAGTGTTCTCTTTAAATGTACGATTGTGGGTTACGCCCTCTTTTCTGCCTATATGTGGAAGCAGACAGTTCTAATTTTGTCTCTCTGGCTCACGCCCACACCCTCTCGACCACCCCTCTCCACTTTTCTGGATTCACTCCCCACATCTACTCCACCCCACCCATTAAACTGGTTAAATCAGAGCTGCCATGTTCTTTTTTTTTGAGATGGAGTTTAGCTGGGGTGCGATGGTGCAATCTTGGCTTACTGCAACCTCCAGCTCCTGGGTTCAAGCTATTCTCCTGCCTCAGCCTCCTTAGTAGCTGGGACTACAGGCGCCCGCCCTCACACCCAGCTGATTTTTGTTTTTGTAGTAGAGGCAGGGTTTCACCATGTTGGCTGGGCTGGTCTTGAACTCCTGACCTCAGGTGATCCACCTGCCTCGGCCTCCCAAAGTGCTGAGATTACAGGCATGAGACACCGTGCCCAGCCTAATTTTTCCTTTTTTAAAAAAGCGTATTTACTTGCTTGACTAACTTTTTTTTTTCTTTCAGACTGAGTCTCGCTCTGTCTCCCAGGCTGGAGGGCAGTGGCACGATCTCGAATCACTGCAACCTCCACCTCCCAGGTTCAAGCGATTCCCCTGCCTCAGCCTCCAAGTAGCTTGTATTACAGGCACCCAACACCACGCCGACTAGTGTTTGTATTTTTAGTAGAGACAGGGTTTCACTATGTTGGCCAGACCGGTCTCTAACTCCTGACCTCAAGTGATCCACCCGCCTCGGCCTCCCAAAGTGCTGGGATTACAGGTGTGAGCCACCACACGTGGCCTAAACTTTTCCAAAGACATCAGACTAACCTTATTTCTGTGTGGGATCTGTGTCTACTCTTAGGGGACAAAGGCAGAAAAAAGTACAGTGGATATTTCCTTTTCAGTCTATTCCCATGTGTGTGCATTTTGTATGGGTTTTAAATAAATAACACTATTAAAGAGGGAAGAAAAATCACAAAACAACAGCTGAAGATTGTGTGTGAGACACTCATTCCTCCTCTTTCCCACTGTGGTTAAAGTTATCACTGACTTCTTAGCTGTCTAATGGTCTCCTCACCTTTTGGAATAAGCTGCTGGAGCCATTTCCTCCCTCCATTACATTCTGCTATCTATTAACCAACGAAAAGGAAGAAGATACAAGAAGTTTGGTCCTGCCCAAACAGGCCATATTGTGTTAGCTTTGTCTGAGATATACTTTCTTCTTTAAGGTTTTGCTGAAAATAACTGTAGTATATCACCCCTCAAGATGCCTGCCTAGTCCCAACCTCCAGATGTGAGTCACTCATTACCAGTATCTCCTGCAGATCCAGGAGGCCAGGTCTCCATGTTTCTACCTTGGGATGCTCCTCTACCAACTGCCACAGGTCTTGTTATATCAGGAAGTCCATTTGACCGAACTGAGTTGGTCTGATTCTCTCTTCTGGGAAACTCCTACAGTAAGTTTGAGGCACTGGAGCTGAGAGAGGTCACCTAGACTCAAGGCTGGAGAGACCATTTTTGTCATATGTGTTCCATGTCAGAGAAAGCTAGTTTTTAGAGAGATAGACAAATGAGCCAAGAAAGGCAAAAAAGAAGGGTCCTGGCTGCACAGAGGGGGACTTGTCATCTTGTGACCTCTGTGTACTAGTTTGCTAGGACTGCCATAACAAAGTACCAGTGGTATGGCGGCTTAAGCAACAGACATTTATTTTCTTATAGTGCTGAAACTGGAAGTCTGAGATGAAGGTGTCAACAGTTTCTTTCTACTGAGGCCTGTCGCCTTGGCTTGCAGGTGGCTACCTTCTCCCTGGGTGCTTACATCGTCTTCCCTCTGTGCATGTCTCTCTCCTAACCTACCAGTCACACTGGATTAGGGCCCACCCATATGACCTCATTCTACCTTAATCAGCTCTTTAAAGGCCCAACCTCCAAATACAGCCACATTCTGAGGTTCTGCAGTTAGGATTTCAACATGTGAATCTAAAGGGGCATAGCTCAGCCCATAACACTCTTCTTCTGACTCTCCAAGTCCTGATTGTAACCCCTCCTGGGGCCTGGTTATGCTTCCCATCCTTGGGATATAAGATCAGTACTATCTTTGACTTGTGATAACTTAAGCAGATTTCCACTCTAGCCAGTCAAGCAATTCCTCACAAAGATAATTACCCTTTTAGCAAAATCTGCTCTGTGATTTTTCCAGAATATGAGGATCAGAAATGTTAATACTGTCTTTATATATATGAATGTTAAACAGCAACAGTTTCCAGCTATCTCTCGATGTTTTCATTTTGAACTGATCTCAAATTTCTCAAAGCTTCTTCTTCTTCTGTTGAAATCCATATTCAGGCTCCCATGTCACATGCCAAATCCAAAATGCTATCATTAGCATTCCTGCTCTCATGAAGGCCATCCTCACGGGTGTTTGGGGACCACCCTCTGGTTCACATTTTCTAAACTGTATGATGTTAGATATACTTTCCTGGAAAGATACCTGAGTTTTCAAGGAAAAACAGAGGATAACATTTGGATAGAAAAAAATGGACACATCTAGCAGGCAGAAAATAAATAAGGGCTTGGTTAACTCAACACCATCATCAATGAACTGGATACTATGGATATGTACAGATTACTTCATCCAGCATTAGGAGAATATATATTCTCCTTAAGCTCACGCAGAACAGTCAGCAAGACAGACCACACCTGAGCCATAAAACACACCTTAATCAATTTCAAAGAACAGATATCATACAATGTCTGTTCTCAGACCGCAGTGGAATTAAACTAGAAATCAGTAACAAAGATAGCTGGGAGATCTTAAAATACCTGGAGGTTAAACAGCACACTTCTAAATAATACATGGGTCAAAGAAGAAATTTCAAGAGAAATTTTAAAACAGTTTGAATTAAATGAAGATGAAAGCACAACCTACCAAAATCTGTGGGATGCAGCAAAAGCAGTGTTTAGAGGGAAATTTATAGCATTGAATACATAGATTAGAAAACAGGAAAGGTCTAAAATCAATTCTCTAAGCTTCCACCTTAGGAAACTAAGAAAAGAAGAGCAAACAAAATCCAAAGTAAATAGAAGAAAATAAATAATAAAAATTAGAGTGGAAATCAATGATATTGAAACAGAAAATCAATGGAGAAAATCAATGAAACCAAAAGCTGGTTCTTTGAAAAGATCAATAAAAATAATAGGCAGGCTAACTAAGAAAATAAGAGACAGAATATAAATTGCTATTATAAGAAATGTAAGAGGGGAAATCACTATGAATCCCCTAGATATTGGAAGGATAACCAAGTAATACTATGAACAACTCTGTGTCCACAAATTTGATAACCTAAATGAAATAGAGCAATTCCTCGAAAGTCACAATTTGCCAAAAGTCACACAAGAAGAATCTAAATAGGACTATATTTATTTTAAAAATTGAATCAATAAGTAATAACCTTCCAAAACAGAAAGCACCAGGCCTAGATGGCTGGTGAATTCTAAACGCTGAAGAAAGAAATTATACCAATTCTCTACAATCTTTTTCAGAAGAGAGAATCAAAGAGAATACTTCCTACCTCATTCCCTGAGTCTGGCATTACGCTAATACCAAAACCAGATAAAGACATAACAAGAATGGAAAACTACAGACCAATATGTCTCGTGAACACAGATATAAAAATGCTCAACGACCAGGTGCGGTGGCTCACGTCTGTAATCCCAGCACTTTGGGAGGCCGAGGTGGGCAGATAACTTGAAGTCAGGAGTGTGAGATCAGCCTAACCAACACGGTGAAACCCTGTCTCTACTAAAAATACAACAATTAGCTGGGCATGGTGGTGCATGCTTGTAATCTCAGCTACTTAGGAGGCTGAAGCAGGAGAATCACTTGAACCCAAGATAGCGCCACTGAACTCCAGCCTGGGTGACAGAGTGAGACTTTGTCTCAAAAAAAAAAAAAATGCTCAACAAAATATTAGCAATTCAAGTCCAACAATGTCTAAAAAGAATTATATACCACAACGAAGTGGAATTTACTCCATGTATGCATGGCAACATTAAAAAATCAATTAAATGTAATCTATCACATCAACAAGCTAGAGAAGAAAAATCACATAATCATATCAAAAGATGCAGAGAAAGCGTTGACAAAATCCAATACCCATTCTTGATAAAAACTGTCAGTAAACTAGATGTGACATGGTGCCTATAGTTCATAACAATGTATTATATTCTTGAAAAGTACCAAGAGATTTTAAGTGTTCTCACCACAAAAAAAAAAGTATATGAGGTAATGTTAATCAGTTAGATTAGCCATTCCACAATTATACATATTTTACAACATGTTGTACATGATAAATATATGTAGTTTTTGTTGGTCAATTTAAATACATGAAGGCATACATAATAAATACATAAATAAATAACTAAATCTCAGTAAATTAGGAATAGAAGGGAACCTTCTTCAACCTGATAAAGCATATCTGCAAAAACCTTACAGCTAACATCATGGTGAGAAGCTCAAAGTTTTCCCACTGAGATCAGGAACAAGGCAAGGATGTCTCCCTGTCACCACTGCTTTTCAACTTTGTACTAGAGGTCCCAGCTGACACAGTAAGACAAGAAAGGGAAACAAAAGGCATGCTTGATTGGGAAGGAAGAAATAAAACTGCTCATGTTCACAGATGACATAATCATCTCTACAAAATATCTGAAAGAATCAACAAAAAATCAAAACTACTGGTACTAATCAGCAATGATAGCAACATTGCAGGATATAAGTTTAATGAATTGCTTTCCTATATGCCAGAAAAGAACAAGTAGAATTTGAAATTAAAAACACAGTACCATTTACATTAGCATTCCCTCCAAAAAATGAAATACTTAGATATAAGTCTAACAAAATATGGATAAGATCTATATGAGGAAAACTGTAAAACTCTGATGAATGAAATCAAATATGAAATTGTAAAATGGAGACATATTTCATGTTCCTGGGTAGGAAGGCTCGATATCGTCAAGACGTCAGTTCTTCCCAACTTGATCTATCAGTTCAATGCAATCCCAATCAAAATCACAGCAAGTTATTTTGTGGATATTGACAAACTGATTATAAAGTTTATAGAGAGAGGCAAATGATCCAGAATAGCCACACAGTATTAAAGGAGAACAAGGTCGGAGGACTGAAGCTACCCAATTTCAAGACTTATTATAATGCTGCAGTAATCAAGGAGAGTGGTATCAGCAAATGAATAGGCAATTAGATAAATGAACAAAACAAAGAGCCCAGAAGTAGACCCACATAAATATAGTCAACTGATCTTTAACAAAGGAGCAAAGGCAATACCATAGGAAAAGACAGTCTTTTAAACAAATGCTGCTAAAACAACTGGACAACCACATGCAAAAAAATAAATATAGACACAGGCCTTACACACTTCACAAAAATTAATTCATAATGAATCACAGACCTAAAGGTAAAATGCAAAACTATAAAAACCTTAGGAGACAGTATAGGAGAAAAGTCTGGATGGCCTTAGATTTGGCTTTTTAGACCCAACACCAAAGGCACAATCCATGAAGATTAAAGGACGAATTGATAACTGGACTTCATCAAAATTAAAAATTCCTGCTCTGTGACATCTTATAGAATTCAAATAACCAATAACTATATGACTCACTAAAACTCACTTAAAAATCAAAGTGCAATGTCATCCTTCAGCTATCAAATTGGCAAGAATTTTTTCTTTTTTTGAGATGGAGTCTCGGTCTGTTGAGTGCAGTGGTGCGATCTTGGCTCACTGCAACCTCTGCCTCCCAGGTTCAAGTGATTCTCCTGCCTCAGCCTCCCAAGTAGCTGGGATTATAGGTGCCTGCCACCATGCCCAGCTAATTTTTGTATTTTTTGTAGAGACGGGGTTTTACTATGTTGTCTTGGCTGGTCTTGAACTCCTAAACTCAGGTGATCCACCCACCTCAGCCTCCCAAAGTGCTGGAATTACAGGCGTGAGCCACTGCACCTGGACAGATTTTTTCTTAAAATTCTTAATGTTATGAGAATTGAGGAATACAGAAAATGTCGTATACACTGGTAGAATATGAATTGGTTCACTCTTAGGTAATATTTAACATGCCTTTAAAAGGTATGTAACCAAGGATTTTTAGGGCAGTGAAACTACTCCGTGGTATCCATGATACTATACTGATAGATACGTGTCATTATACGTTTGTCCAAACCCATAGAAAGTACAACAGCAAGAGCAAATTCCAATGTGATAATGATGTGTTAAGGCAGGTTCATCAGTTTCAAGAAATGTTGCACTCTGATGGGGGATGCTGCTAATGGGGGAGGTTGCCCATGTGTGAGGGTGTGTGCCTTCTGCTCGGTTTTGCTGTGAACCTAAGACTGCTCTAAAATATAAAGCCTGTGGCAGGCCAATTCTCCCTGACAATCACACAGACAGGCCTGCATGACAGTCACGCAGACAGGCCTGCATAGCACTTCAGTTACACAGACAGATTTCCACAGAATCGCCTTAACATTGAGCAAATAGTTAAACCTAGAGAAATCAGTGCCCAGACATCAAAGCTAGAAATGAAACATATGGTCAGTAGGCATCTTGCACGGGCTTCTCTCTAACCTGGAGCAAGTCAAAATAATAGAGACAGTCTTACATTCCCAGTGCCAGGACCCATCTCGGGTCGTCAGAATCCGAGTAAAGGTAACAGAGGCAGCTGTTTGAATAGATTCATTGGAGAGCCTAAGGCAGCTCTCTGGCCCAAGCTGTAAAGGAGGTAAGATAGAAATAATCACTCTGGTATCGCAGTAGACAGGCCTTGAAGGTACTGAGACCCTTTTAAGTGGACTTGGCAAGTATTTTTTTTGCCTGTGACCTTCCAGTTGAAACAAAACTAGTTACTAATAGACTTAGGCAAATACTATACTTCATGCAGGCACTTAACCCCAACCAATATAACCACTAAGAAAACTGTAATGCTTTGAGTTGGTCTGGTGGAATTATCTCCGGCCTTCTCCCTGTATCCAGTTACAGCAGTACATTCTCTTCTTTCGTAGTTTGTCTGCTTCTCGTTATTGGGCCTCGAGAAAACACAGCCAGACTTGGCTTGGTTCCAGGAACAAGCCTATTTTTAAAAACTAAGTGTAGGGGCAGGGTGCGGTGGCTCACGCCTGTAATCAATATTTTGGGAGGCCAAGGCAGGTGGATCAACTGAAGTCAGGAGTTTGAGACCAGCCGAGACCAGCCTGGCCAACATGGTGAAACCCTGTCTCTACTAAAAATACAAAAATTAGCCAGGTGTGGTGGCATACGCCTGTAATCCCAGCTACTTGGGAGGCTAAGGCAGGAGAATCACTTGAACCCAGGAGGTGGAGGTTGCAGTGAGCCAAGACTGCACCATTGCACTCCACCCTGGGCAACAAGAGTGAAACTCTGTCTCAAAAAATAAAAATAAAAAATAAAAGTGTAGGGAGATGGTGGGCTACTGACAAAGACTGTGGGAGCAGGGAGAAGGAGACAACACCATGACCCTCACAAGTCTTCTGCTGTCTGTTGGACTCCCTTAGCCTGACTGCCTCACTGTGGGTCTCCTTCCCAGAACTTGCTGTGTCCCTTGGCAGAAGCTTCCTGTTTTTGAGGGCACTGCTATCGCCTAGTGGCAGGTGGGGGGGTTCAGCCAGTTTGGTTTCTGGGATTCCAAGGTGCTGACTCTGGTTTCATTAGAGCTGGATCCTAAAAGCAGAATGTTGAATAGGTCTTTGTAATGATCGCCAAACACATTACAGGGACAGAGAGAAAAGAACTTCTGTTCTGAAAAACACAACCAGCTGACCAAGCCTATACCTGGAGCACCAGTAAAACAGAAGCACCATAAAAGAAGGGCAGGGAGAGATTTAAAGAAAGCACTTCATAAAGGGATAATTCTCAAGACAAACATCAGAATTCTTTGGCCCTTTGTTGGTTTCCTACAACTGCTAACAGCAAAGTACCGCAGAGAAGATGCTGAGAAGTCTGTAATCAAGGGGCCAGCAGGGCCATGCTGGCTTTGAAATCTGCAGAGAAGAATCCTTCCTTTCCTCCCCCAGCTTCTGGTGTTTTGCTGGCAACCTTTGGCATTTCCTTGGCTTTCGGCTGCAGCACTTCAGTCTCTCCTCTGCCTCTGTCATCATCACATGATGTTCTCTCCCATGTCTCTAGGTCTTCTCCTTCTTACAAGGATGCCACTCACACCGGATTAGGGGCCCACCCTGCTGTAGTATGACCTCGTCCTAATTTAATTATATCTGTGGTAATCCTACCTTCAAATGAGGTTGCATTCTGAAGAGCCAGGGGTTAGGACTTTAACATGTCTTTTCGAAGGACACAGTTCAACCCTTAACACCCTTCTCACATTTATATTGAATTCTGCTGTCTCTTCTTTGGAGTGACACATAGGGGAGGTAGCAGTGGAGGACATCCTCTTCATGACGTAGGGCTTCTCGAGGTCTTGGGTCACCCTGGGACTTCACAGACATGATAACATAATGGCTCAACGTTACTCAAGGGACCAAGGGACACACCTTGTCCCCTTCCTTCCTTGCAAACTTACTGACCACCACCCACCACCCTCTTTCCTCTGAGGAAAGGGGCAGCTGTCTATTTGCTCAGAGCCCTCCCATCTCTTCCAGGGTTTTGCTCTCTCAGTTCTTCCCTCAGTAGGTTTCAAACTCTTTTTCTCGTCCACATTTTTTTTTTTTTTTTTTTTTTTGAGACAGGATCTCACTCTGTCACCCAGGCTGGAGTACAGTGGTGTGGTCTCAGCTCACTGCAACCTAGACCACCCAGGCTCAGGTGGGTTTCCCACCTCAGCCTCATAAGTAGCTGGGACTACACGGGCATGCCACCATGCCCAGCTAATTTTTCTATTTTTAGTAGAGATGGGGTTTTCCCATTTTGCCCAGGCTGATCTCGAACTCCTGGGCTCAAATGATCCTCCCACCTTGGCCTCCCAAACACAAATTATTCTTCTTTCTTTTTTTCTTTTCTTTTTTTTTTTTTTGTGAGATGGCATTTTGCTCTTATTCCCAGGCTGGAGTGCAATGGTGCAATCTCAGCTCACCGCAACCTCCACCTCCTGGGTTCAAGTGATTCTCCTGCCTCAGCCTCCCAAGTAGCTGGGGTGGGGGGGGTTACAGGTATGCACTACCACACCTGGCTAATTTTATATTTTGGGTTTCACCATGTTGGTCAGGCTGGTCTCAAACTCCCGACCTCAGGTGATCTGCCCATCTTGGCCTCCCAAAGTGCTGGGATTACAGACGTGAGCCACAGTGCCCGGCCTCTTTTCTTTTTTACTTGCCCATCAAGTTTCCAACAAACATGAATTCTTATATAGATTCCCCAAATACAAAACACATTTTTCTTAAGTATAAATACATTTTATACACTCATATTTGAAATATTTATTCACCTTAATTGTCATGAGGAGAAAAAGGTTACTTTGATTTGGAATAATATACAACTGAGTTTGGCTCCATGCAGATTTATCATAAGCCATGAAGCACAAGTGTCAGAGCCCTTCATTTGCAGAGGCCCCTCCAAGGCCTGGGAAAGGTCTTAGCACTGTGTCCCTGTGGTCAAGTGTTTTTGTAACATTTGGGCCAGGTGTGGTGGCTCACGCCTGTAATCCCAATACTTTCAGAGGCCAAGGCAAGTGGATCACTTGAGACCGGGAGTTTGAGACCAGCCTGGCCAACATGGTGAAACCCCGTCTCTACTAAAAATATAAAAAAATTAGCGGGCAGGCACCTGTAATCCCAGCTACTCAGGAGGCTGAGGCAGGATAATTGCTTGAACCCGGGAGGCTGAGGTTGCAGTGAGCCGAGATTGTACCACTGCACTCCAGCCTGGGTGACAGAGCGAGACTCTGTCAAAAAAAGAAAGAGCAAGAAAGAAAGAAAGAGAGAGAGAAAAGAAAAGAGAGAGAGAAAGAAGAAAGAAAGAAAGAAAGAAAGAAAGAAAGAAAGAAAGAAAGAAAGAAGAAAGAAAGAAAGAAAAAGAAAGAAAGAAAGAAAGAAGAAAGAAAGAAAGAAAGAAAGAGAAAGAAAGAAAGAAAGAAAAGAAAGAAAGAAAAGAAGAAGAAGAAGAAGAGGAGGAGGAGGAGGAAGGAAGGAAGGAAGGAAGGAAGGAAGGAATTTCAGGAAACTACCTTGACTGTGATTTGTTCAAGCCACTGTCTCGTCTCGTGCCTTCTCTGTCCATCACACTTCCCCTTGTGTCAGGCGGTATTTGAGTGGCCAGACCTAGGGGGAAATTAAACTGTGGGTACTTTCAGTTCAGGCTTAACGGGATCTATTTATGTGGTTCACAGTCACTTCTATGGATAGCCAAATTACTGCTAACAATTCCAGGTAAGAATGAGCTTTCTGCCCACGCTGCCAACTAACCCAAGGCTGTGACACAAAGGGTCATGGCCAGAAGCTGCACTGCGATTGGAACATGTCCTACAGGTGTGCAGGCAATGGGGAAGCAGCACATGGACCTGGAAACTCATCTGTAAAAAATTCTTCCAGTCACCAGACAGGAAAATAAAAGTTCAAGTGGAGAACCAGTCTTCATCAATGTCTAAGCAAAGTGGGGTTCTTCCTTGTAAGGGATGCTTTTCATGATGAAACACAGGCAATGGTACATTTTGTTTTCTTTTGGGATGAAAATGGTGTGAAAAAAAATCCGTCATAATTCCCATATTTGTAGACACAAGCCAAAGGCAGAGGTAATAAACAGGGAGTTTATGTCTGAATAGGAAGTCACATAATTTACACATTTCAACAGTCACACACGCAAAACCCAGTCAACAATTCTAAAACAAAGACTGCACTTCAGTTATCTCTATAAAAGATTATATTACAAAATCATTGTCATATGATTAAATGTATACAGCCAATAAACGTAGTAAAAAAATTATAGAAATGGGCTGGGCATGATGGCTCACACCTGTAATCCTAGCACTTTGCGAGGCCAAGGCAGGTGGACCACCTGAGGTCAGGAGTTTGAGACCAGCCTGGCCAACATGATGAAACCCCATCTCTACTAAAAATACAAAAATTAGCCAGGTATGGTGGCGGGCACCTGTAATCACAGTGCTTTGGGAGCCTGAGGTGGGTGGATCACCTGAGGTCAGAAGTTCAGATCAGTCTGGCCAACATGGCGAAACCCCATCTCCACTAAAAATACAAAAATAAATGAGGATGGTGGCTGGTGCCTGTAATCCCAGCTACTCGGGAAGCTGAGGCAAGAGAATTGCTTGAACCCAAGAGGCGGAGGTTGCAATGAATCGAGATCACACCATTGCACTCCAGCCTAGGCAACAAGAGTGAAACTCTGTCTCAAAAAAAATAAATAAATAAATTATAGAAATGATCCAGGCAATTAACACAACTACCGAGTTTAAAAATTATGTTTACAGTGGCTCACGCCTGTAATCCCAACACTTTGGGAGGCCGAGGTGGGTGGATCATGAGGTCAGGAGATCGAGACCATCCTGGCTAACACGGTGAAACCTCGTCTCTACTAAAAATACAAAAATTAGCCGGGCGTGGTGGCAGGCGCCTGTAGTCCCAGCTACTTGGGAGGCTGAGGCAGGAGAATGGCGTGAACCTGGGAGGCGGAGCTTGCAGTGAGCTGAGATCGTGCCACTGCACTCCAGCCTGGGCAACAGAGCGAGACTCTGTCTCAAAAAAAATATATACATATAAGATTTATTATAAATTATATATATACACACACATATATATATGTTTAGAGCTTTTATCAGCTCTTCTAAATGTACAAATTGTTATTTACTTTATCATTTGAAATAAATATTTGCTGTATACCTAATTTTTGTTGGGAGACAATCCTCCATGGATCTCTCATGTTTCTGCACATCTTGTGAGCAGGGGCACTGACCGCTTTTGTTCCAGAGTATCTTTTTAGGAATGTTTGCATAGTAAACAACTTTGGACGAGAGAGACTGTGTCTCTGTCCAGGATGGAGGGAGGAGTTGCCTGCTGAGTAGTACAATAATGTCTCCCTCTTGGGCAGTTTGGGCAAGTTAGCTGCAGTCCCTTTAAAAACTGGGGTTTCCTAAGCTTGAGGTTCCTCTGCTGTGATACAAACCTACTGTGTGTGCAACATTCACCTGGGTGCAGCCCTGTGTCACTGCATGGGACTTGGGGACAAAAGGAACTGAGGCAAATATGAAGCTCATGTGGTTTGCTGTACTGTAATAAGGTAACCAGCTAAAGTAATAAACTGCATCCTGGTAAAAACAGATTGAGAGCTGCTTGCTTCCCTATGTCTCTATCTCTGACCCAGGGGTCTCATGTCTTCCACCAGCATCTATGAAACTTTGAGAGGCTCTTTAGCTTGTGAGTAGAGCAAAATCTCAGATCCTTCAGTTCTTGGCAGTTTTGCATTTGTACTTTGAAATTCCTTTCTTTGAAGAGGAACCCCCAAATTGTAAAGGCTTCAAGCCCCACAAACCTGGATCCACTCTAAGTTTATAGATGATGCTTTTTGATATCAGTTGCCATATTCTCTAGATTTACTTTGACTTCCAATATTGAGAGATACACTGAACTCAGCATTCTCTAGCTGCTCCAATCTGTTGCCTTCCCCCATAACTAGTATGTAGTACAGTTCTCAACTACAGCAATATCAAACACTTGATCAGACATAAGGCACAGCACAAGTGATTTGTTACTGATCACTAAAGTAACATTTGTCAATTATCTTCTTTTTAATAGATTGGGGTGATTCAAGCTTATCTCTATAATGTCATTATACTTGTAAGGATGCATTCATATATTTGTTAGAACACTTTTAGCTCCAAATAATGAAAAAGCCTAACTCAAATGCTTATCTAGGAAGAGAATTTATTATCTTGCATGGTAAGAATGTCCCTAGATGGGAGTCTTCATGGTTGATTAATTCAGTGACTTCACAACTACATTAAAATTTGAGGGCTTTTTATCTTTTTACTCTACTGTTTACAATCTATCAACTAGCTCTCCTCAAGATTGCAAATAGCAACAGCAACTGTAATGGTTACACCCTTCTACACAAAGATTCTGAGGCAAAAAAAAAAAAGGTGGAGGGTGGTGACTCTCTCTCCCTTCGGTCATTTTTCTTTGTTTTTGTTTTTTGGTTTTTTTGAAACAGGGTCTCACTCTATTGCCCAGGCTGGAGTGCACTGGCACAATCACGGCTCACTGCAGCCTCATCCACCTGGGCTCAAGTGATCCTTCCACCTCAGTCTCCCAAGTAGCTGGGACCACAGATGCATGCCACCATGCCTGGCTAATTTTTTAATTATTTGTAGAGACAAGGTCTCACTATGTTGCCCAGGCTGGTCTCAAACTCTTGGGCTCAAGGAATCCTCCTGCCTCGGCCTCCCAAAGTGCTGGGATTACAGACGTGAGCCCCTGTGCCCAGGATGGTAGTTTTAAAATTATTATTATTATTACTTTGAGATGGGGTCTTACCTGTTATCCAAGCTGTAGTGCAGTAGTGTAAACATGGCTCACTATGGCCTCAAGCTCCCAAGCTCAGGTGATTCTCCTGCTTCAGCCTCCAGAGCTGGGAGTACAGGTGTATGTAGCTGGGAGTACCAGTGTAGGATCACACTCAGCCAATTTTTTTTTTATTTTTTGTAGAGACAGAGTCTCACTATGTTGCCCAGGTTGGTCTCAAGCGCTTGTGCTCAAGTGAGCCTCCTGTCTTGGCCTTACAAAATGGTCATTTTTAAAGAGCTAACAACATTTTATCAGAAGTCTCTAGTCTCCTAAAAATTCCCTTCATGTCTCACTGACCAGAGTGTGGTCATATGCCATTTCCTAAAACACACTCTGGAGAATAGAATCAGAATGATTGACTTAGAAAATCAACATTCAACTTCCAGTTCTGGTGCTTGAGCAAGCTCTGGCCGAAACACTTGATTTCACAGAGCAGTGTGGGTATCTGAACAAAAGTCATGGTTCCGTTAGCATGGAAAAGAATGAGGACGTGGTTGTTGCGTGGATAACCAACAGTGATTGCTGTAGTTGCTCACTGGCATTCTGATGTGCTTTCTTGAGGAAGAACAAAGGGATTAAGGTATAATTAGAGCAATAGGAATGGCACATAATGCGGTATGTCTCTACGGGAATGTGTGATGAAAATGGCTAAAATGCATCTCGGCTGGAACCAGATTAAGACCTGCTTGCTTCTCTGTATCTCTGGTCTTCACTTTGTGTGTGTTACTCAGTCTAGTGCAATCTCACTCCCACCCTCATTGCAATGAATGCTTTAAATATGGACAGTCCTCTTTGCATGGTAGAAATTTCAGTTACCACAGCTTAGTTAAATAACACCAGTTCCCCAGCATTTCAGATTTCAGTTACCATGGTATATTAACTATGAGTAATTGCAGGAAGTACAAAATTCACAGCTGGCTCTTTAGTTCACAGATCCTACATAAATAAACAACACGTACATCATAATCAGTGATCAGTGATGTCTGTTGTGGACACTTTGAAGAATAGGATGAACTCCCATCAAAATTTTTGGTTTGGATTTCAAGACTGATGACACCACACACACACACCAAGAAGGTGTATGTGTTCTTTACATTGGTTTGTTATTTCTGGGAAGAATAGGGTAGCCCTCCCAAGCTGGTTTGAAAATGGCTTGAACAGAGGAAGGGAAACTGGCTGGGGGTATTTATTGTGCTCTGGGGAGTGGACTAGGATGAGGGTTCTACACGTAAGCAGGGACTTGCATGGTTTGAATCTGTCACCAAAGGAGGGAGCACACAGGCTTTCTTATCAGCTTGCCCAGATGTGGGGCAGAAGGTGAAGAGGGTGAGGTGAGACTTCAGCAGTCAGACATCAAAAGATGGAGTTAGGCCAGGCATAGTGGCTCATGCCTGTAATCCCAGCACTTTGGGAGGCCGAAGCAGGCAGATCACAAGGTCAAGAGCTCACGACCAGCCTGGCTAACATAGTGAAATCCTGTCTCTACTAAAAATACAAAAAATTAGCTGAGCGTGGTGGTGGTCACCTGTAATTCTGGCTACTTGGGAGGCTGAGGCAGGAGAATCACTTGAACCCAGGAGGTGGAGGTTGTAGTGAGTGGAGATCGCGCCACCACACTCCAGCCTGGGAGACAGTAGGAGACTCCATCTCAAAAAAAAAAAAAATGGAGTTAGATTCTTTACTACAACACCACTTGTATCAAAATCTCTTGGTGACTGATTTCTGTGTAAGTCATTCAGTTCATACACAGACAGCAAAGCAAGTAGCAGTGATGCCTCCTTGTTTTTCAGTGGTAAGCCCATGTGACATTTCACAAAAATAGGCAATCAAAAGAAGAAACTGGCCAATGAAGATCAAAGTGCAGCAGCAAAGAAACAAAATGTGCCATACGGCAGCCATGGATGGAGATGCTGGTGGGGGGCTGTGTACTGTGGTCTGTGCACTAGCCCATGGCAGACAGGATTGTACTCCATTCCTAAGAAGGACAGAAACTGGAGAACCCAGGCTAGCCCATCCTAGAAGACTTTTTCGGAGTTGTGCTGAAGGGAAGAGAAAGTTCTTTAAAGGAAGCTCCAGGGCAGAAGGAAAGGAAAGAGAGAATGAGGCAGAAAAAATAGTTGAGGAACTAATGGCTGAACATTTCCCAACTTTGGTGAAAGACTATTTTCAGATTCAAGAAGCACAGTAAAACTCAAAGCAGAATTGGAAATAAAAAAACAAAAATGGTATCCCTTGGCACATCATAGTCAAACTGCTAAAAAACAAAGAGAAAGAAAATTTTGAAAGCAGCCAGAGAAAAAGAACACACTGCATACACAGAACAACGCTTTCAGTGTCACTGTTTTCTCATGAAAAACAATATAGGCCAGAAGACAGCAGAACATCTTTAAAATGCTGAAAGAAAAAGTCAACTCAGAAATGCTTTTCCTGGCTGGGCATGGTGGCTCACTCCTGTAATCCCAGCACTTTTGAAGGCTGAGGTGGGTGGATTGCTTGAGCTCATCAGGAGTTTGAGTCCACCCTGAGCAACACAGTGAGACCCCATCTCTACAAAACTACAAAAATTAGCCAGGCATGGTGGTGTGTGCCTGTAATCCCAGCTACTTGGGAGACTGAGGTGGGAAGATCACTTGACCTGGGAGGCGGAGATTGCAGTGAGCCAAGATCACGCACTGCACTCCAGCCTGGGTGACAGAGCAAGACCCTGTCCTGAAAATAAATAAATAAACAAACAAACAAACAAACGAACAAATAGAAATGCTTTTCCAGTGAAAGCGTTCTTCCAGAATGAAAATGAAATAAAGCTATTTTCAGATAAAAGAAAACAGATTTTGTTATCAGCAGACCTACACTATAAGAAGTGCTAAAAAAAAGTTCTTCAGAGAAAAGGGAAATGAAACCAGATGGAAGAACAGAGCTACGGGGCTGGAATAAAGAGAATGGTAAATTTGTAGGTAAATACAAAATGTATTTTTCTTTTTAATGTCTTTAAAATACATCAAACTGTTTAAGGCAAAAACGGTTGTATTGTGGGGTTCGTAACATATGTAGATGTAACATACACAAAAGCCACAGCATGAAGGATGAGGGGGTAGACTCATACAGTTACAAGTGTCCTGCATGTTACCAGCAGTGCTGCAATATAAACTCGGAAAGACTCAGGAGTTCAGGATGCAGACTGTAATCCCTAGAGCAGCAGGTCTCCATGTGTGGTCTAGGATGACCCAGAGTCCCTAAGATCCTTTCAGGGGGTCTGTGAGTTCAAAATTATTTTCATAACAATAAAAAAAGAAACAAAAAGTGATAATGCTGGAAGTGAAAACTGAATCTACTGTAAGTGGAGTAATTAAAGGAAATAGCTGACTGTGGGAAAGGTGATTTTGCTGCCACTCGGGAGGCTGTAGATGTGCGATCAGGAATTCTGTAACAGCGAGCTCGTCGCTGTCACAAGGAGGAAAGTGGCTGTGATGAAAAGGACAAAGGTGGCCCTGAGGAAGTGACATGGGCAAAAAACCTAACATTAAAGAAACTCTCTGAGCTATTTCATGACATGAAAGCTCAAAGGATTAAAAGTTAGAGGCCGGGCGCAGTGGTTCATGCCTGTAATCTCAGCACTTTGGGAGGCCGAGGTGGACAGATCACTTGAGGTCAGGAGCTTGAGACCAGCCTAGCCAACATGGTGAAACCCTGTCTCTACTAAAAATACAAAAATTACCTGGGGGTGGTGGCACATCCCTATAATCCCAGCTACTCAGGAGGCTGAGGTGGGAGAATCGCTTGAACCCGAGAAGCAGAGGTTGCAGTGAGCCGAGATCGTGCCACTGCACTTCAGCCTGGGCGACAGAGCGAAACTCCATCTCAGAAAAAAGAAAAAAAGAAAGAAAAATTAGAAGCTGATCCAAACAGAATGGAGTATGACAATTCAGCAAGACATAAAAAAGATGTTAACTCCTTATAGTAAGTTATATGGGCTGGATGCGATGGCTCGTGCCTGTAATCCCAACACTTTGAGAGGCGGAGGCAGGTGGATGGCTTGAGCTCAGGAGTTCGAGACCAGCCTGGGCAACATGATGAAACCCTGTCCTACTAAAAACACAAAAATTAGCTAGGTGTGGTGGTGCATTCCTGTAATCCCAGCTACTTGGGGGACTGAGGTGGAAGGATTGCTTGAGCCTGGGAGGTCGAGGCTACGGTGAGCTGAGATCACACCACTGCACTCCAGCCTGGGAAACAGTGAGACCCTGTCTCAAACAAAATAAAGAAAGAAAGAATTAAGTTATATGGCAAGAAGAAGACAAGCACTGATCAAACAATTATTTATAGTTTTTTTAATTATAATAGAGACAAAGTCTCACTTTTTTGCCCAGGCTGGTCTTGAACTCCTGAGCTCAAGTGCTCCTCCCACCTCAGCCTCCCAAAGTGCTAGGATTACAGGTATGAGCCACCATGCATGGCCCAAACTATTCCTGATAAATATTAAAAAAAAAAAACACTTAATTCTCAATGTTTCCGGCATTTTAAATTACAGTGTCCTAAATAAATACTAACTTTACAATTTTTTCTTCATGTTTTTATACACGTATAGCAATAGTTGGAGTGTTCTCAATGTTTTGACAAAAATTGTAAAGGCCATGAAATAATAATAATAATTTTCCCATTGGTTATCAAGATCACTTTGTACCATTCAAGCTTAAACAATGATTTTTATGGTGTCTGACTACCTTGCAAATCTGTGACTGCCTGTACTTATTTTATGTGACCATTCTGTGACATGGGGCTCCTTTGATCATTCCTGCCTTTGTGAAACACAATTGTGCCCGGTTTTTCCATGACCCCACTATCTTCAGTATCCCCTCCCTCCCATCCCAGGTTTCTTTCCAGCTTCTCTTCTCTTGCTTATCTTTTGGATGCTGGTGATCCTGGAGCTCTGTTCTTGACCTTTTGTTTCTTATTCTACATACTCTTCTGGTTCTGGCCTTTGTTATACTTGAAACTTCTCCCCTGTATTAGCCCATGTTCATGCTGCTGATAAAGACATAATTAAGACTGGGTAATTTATAAAGAAAAAGAGGTTTAGTGGACTCACAGTTCAACGTGGCTGGGGAGGCCTCACAATCATGGTGGAAGGCAAAAGGCACGTCTTACATGGCACTGGGCAAAAGGGAAAAATGAGAGCCAAGTGAAAGGGGAAACCCATTATAAAACCATCAGATCTCGTGAGACTTATTTACTACCATGAGAACAGTGTGGGGGAAACCACCCATATGATTCAATTATCTCCCACTGGGTCCCTCCCACAACACGTGGGAATTATGGGAGCTACAATACAAGATGAGAATTGGGTGGGGATACAGCCAAACCACATCATCCACCTCAGGTGGTGATGATGTTGTTAAAGTGAAGACAGTGAAAAAAGGAGACTTTTCCAAATGATAAGAGGGAGGTTTGTTTTTGGGAAAAGGCAGGATATGGGGTGTCTAGGTATAAGACAGAGCCCAAGGAGCCAACGAAGTCTATGGATAAACTATGAAATGTTCTATATGGATATCTATGAAAATGGATAACTATGGATATAGGCAGCTATAAAAATTTCATTAATTCATTCACTTCACCAATATTTACTAACTTGTACCATTTGTCAGGCACAGTTCCAGGTGCTGGAGCTCTGTGGACTGATACTTTGTGCAGTACAATTCGATACTTTGCAAGAGAAAGAGACCACATTCACATAACTGTTATTACAGTATATATCTTCATAGTAATTCTACAGTTGGCTCTTCAACAATGTGATTGGTAGGAGTGCCGACAGCATGCAGCCAAAAATTTGTGTATAATTTTGACTCCCCCAAATCTTAACTACTAATAGTCTACTGTTGACCAGAAGCCTTACTGATAACATAAACAGTCAATTAAGACATATTTTGTATGCTATACACATTACTGCATTCTAATAAGAAGATTATATTGTAAGTTACAAAATATGTAAGTTAGAGAAAAGAACATGTTATTAAGAAAATCATAAGGAAGAGAAAATACATTTACTATTCACTAAGTGGAAGTGGATCACCATAAAGGTTTTCATCCTTGTCATCTTCACATTGAGTAGCTGAGGAGGAGGAGGCGGAAGAGGAGGGGTTGGTCTTACTGTCTCAGGGGTGGCAGAGGCAGATGAAAATCTGCATATAAACAAACCCATACAGTTCAAACCCATGTTGTTCTAGGGTCAACTGAATTTTATTATTAGTTATTGTTAATCTCTTACTGTGCCTAATTTTTAAATTAAACTTTGTCATAGGTATGTATGTATAGAAAAAAACATAGTATATAGAGGGCTCTATACTCTCTGAGGTTTCAGGCATCCACAGTGGGTCTTGGGACATATTCCCAGGGGATTAGGGGCACTATCATAATTGATTTAAAATAGTGAATATGCACTTACCTGTCCTCCAGAAACACTGCCCAACCTCTGTCATTTAGTTCATTAATTATTCTAGTGGCAGAAACTACAGGTCTACCTTATGGGGAAGATATTTTATTTTGGGCAAGAAGGTCTTCAGCTCCACAAGCCATGCCACATGCATCTGCCTATTAGGACAGGCAGTGCTATTAATCAGAATGGACCAAATTAAAAATCTTGAGATTACCTTTGCAGATGCGTCTTGCTTTGTAAAATCACAGTATTCCTGAAAAGCCATGCATAAATCAGTCTCTTTAATTCCTTAAACTTATATAGTGCCTTATGTTTGCAGCAGACTGCAGAGATTGTTAGTTGTTGTTTTCCTAACAATGCTAGAGGAAAGGAGGAGTCACTACTCTCATTCTCATAGAACAGAAGAGAAACCCACAGCTAAGAAATGTTCTGCGGCGGAGCACAGTGGCTCACGCCTGTAATCACAGCACTTTGGAAGGCTGAGGTGGGAGGATCATTTGAGGCCAGTTCAGGGTCTCACACTGTTGACTAGCCTGGTTAACAAACCAAAACCCCAACTGTACAAAAAATTTTAAAATTAGCCAGGCGTGATGGCACGTGCCTGTGGTCTCAGCGGCTCAGGAGGCTAAGGAAGGAGAATCACTTGGGCCCAGGAGATCCAGGCTGCCGTAAGCTGTGATCGCACCACTGCACTCCAGCCTGGGCAACAGAGCAAGGCTGTCTCAAAAGCAAAACAAAACAAAATGAAAGAAAAAGAAAGAAGGAAAGAAAGAAAGTAAATTCTGTGATGGTAAGTGATGGATCTGTGTTTCAAATAATATAGAGGGATCATATTTTACATATTCTCAGAATTCATATTATAAAGATCCCTACAGTGATTGCACAGTTAAGAATGCTCTCATAGACGTAAACCTCCAATCTACACTGTGGGCAACGCTAGATTTTTACAAATCAGGTTTGCTGTGTAACATACGCGTGTACTGTGCGTTACTAAACCTAGTTCTAAATACAGTACAGCTGAAATTTGGTGGGTAACGTGATCATTCGGCAAATGTTGCCAGCCCCTATCATATTCAGAACCCTGTGTTCTGAGGTGCTCAAGTTCAAGCTGAGGAATTTGCTAAACAAATCTCTGGCAAGGAATCAGCAGTGATTTTCTGTAACCTTAAATCCTTCCAAATAGAAATGGCAAAACATACGACACGAGTCCATAATTCCTAAAGTTTCAATCTTCTCGCACTGTTTGAGTTTTAACTCGCTTATTCCCCCAAAGGAGTATGCCATTTACTTAATTTAAAAATTAAATAGCATAAAAACTTCTGAACTCTCAGTGAGACAGCAATCAGAGTTAAAAATAACTGATTTTGCGCGTTTCCGTGGAAAATGGGAGACAGATGTGATGGAGAGAGACCGAGCAGTGCCGCGGCCCGGTAGAGGGTGCGGGGGCTTGCACCCACTGGTGTTTGTGCGAGAGCGCGGGTGTAGACGCGAACGCAGCGCAGGCGGCCGGGCGGCGCGGCCTGAGGTCGGGGCCTTCCCAGCGTTCCAGCTACACCGAGCGCGCGGGGGCGAAAACATGTGCATGGTGTTTGGGGACTGTGCACATGGGAGTGTTTTCACTGTCAACTAGGGTTCTTTTTCTTATTTTGAACCCATTTTCATGATGCACTGGAATGCTGAAGTTTAGAATTGCCTACGGAGAATTTTAAGACTAAAACCACACTAAGTTTCTTCTGTTAACCATAAATGCGGGTCAGAGTGAAAGCTGAGTAGGGAGGAGTGAAAAGGGGGAAAAGGGAAGAGGTAAGAGGAAGAAAAGATGAAAGAGCCGGCGGAAGAGAGAGGGAAGCGGGGGCGGGCAGGCGAGCAGAGGCAGGAAAAGAGCAGCGCCGGTCGCGGGAAAGCTCCGCGCGCAGCAGCCAGCCGAGGCCCCGGCGCGCGGTCCTCCCGCCGGCAGGGGGCGCCCACACGCCCGCCTCCGGCCCCTCGCGGCCCGCCGCCCCGCCCGCGCCTGCGCTTCCTGCCCCTCCTCGTCCGGGATGCTGCTGCCGCTACTGCGGAGTAGCTGCTTCCCTTCCTCCTCTCCCGGCGGCGGCAGTGGCGGAGGCGGAGGAGGAGGAGGAGGGGACCCGGGTGCAGAGAGCCGGCCGTCAGCGCAGTTGCAGCGCGGAGCCCACGGGCCGCCGGGGCCGCTCGAGCGAGCGGAAACCGAGCCCGGGGCCGATCCCCCGCGCGCGGCGGAGGCCGAGGGGGCTCCGGGGCCCGGGGCGCGCAGCCGGGGGGCGAGCGGCGGCGGGCGGCGGGCCGAGCGGGAGCCGCATGCGTGCATGGATCCGGGCGCCGCGCTGCAGAGGCGGGCCGGGGGCGGCGGCGGTCTGGGCACGGGCTCCCCGGCGCTGTCGGGCGGCCAGGGCCGCCGGAGGAAGCAGCCCCCCAGGCCGGCCGACTTCAAGTTGCAGGTCATCATCATCGGCTCCCGCGGCGTGGGCAAGACCAGCCTGATGGAGCGCTTCACCGACGACACTTTCTGCGAGGCCTGCAAGTCCACCGTGGGTAAGGGCGCCACGGCGACCCTGGGCCGGGCCTCCTGGCGCCCGGGCCGGTGCCCTTCGCCCCGTGGGCTTCGAGTCTCATCGAGCCTGGGAGCCTTTCGGGGATGGGCCTCTCGGTGAAACTAGGGGCGGGGGTCTCCGTGGAGCGCCCTGTATCCCAATCCCAAAGCCTGGCAGAGGTTTTCGTGCCGCCTCCGTGCAGACCTGCCCTTGGCCCCCGGCCCTGCCTCAGAGGTCCTGGCAGCCTCCGGGGCCTGTGGGGGCGGCTCTCCACGGAAACTTCGGCCCTTTGCATACTCGCCCAAGAAAAAGCTGGGTTCACGTGGGGCGCAGGCAGACAGGGGAGTGAACACCGAAGGCCGCTCTCGCCCGGGCCGCCCCGGCCCGCCAAGGCCAGCGCGCGCCGTCTACTGCGGGTGTGATCCCTGCGCAACTAGGGCAGTTTTATTTTGAACCCATTTTCAAGAAATGAAGAAGTTTAAAGTCACCTATGGAGAATGTTAAAACTAAAACGACAGTAAGTTTCTCGTGCTAGCCGTACGTACGGGGCAGAGGAACTTCAGCTGTATTTATCCATGACCTCAAACAACCCGGTGACTGGCAGGCGTGGGGTTGATTCCTCCAGTACCGCTCTTTTCGGTGAAGGACAGGAGTGAAGTAAATACAGGAACTCTCCAGGGTCAAGGAGGAGAATAGCTGCGGATCTGAAATGGAAACTGCAGGGGAAATTTTTTTAATGAAGTCATGCTTAGAGGACTTGACATTGAGATTTGTAAGTTGGATGTGGGTAGCAGTTGTTTCTACGGAAAACCCCTTAAAAGATGTCCAAACTAGGAGAACCCCATTCTTTAAAATAAAGGGCAGTCACTTCCGTGATAGGAAGTGAGAGATTTCCCCAGGGGCGGTCCAAGAAACTGAGTAGTCAGGAGATTTGATAGAATTAAAAGCATAATTTCATGTAATTCTATTTATTAATAGTGTTATAACCAGTCGTAGTTCCAAGGCTGTCAGTACGATTTTGAGATGACTTGGTTTGAAAATTGTCATGTAACAAAACAGTACTACATTTAAAGTGTCTTATTGGAAAATTAAACCTCCAGTTTTTATATTGTCTTTTTTGGTTTGTTTTCAAGAACTTACTTCCCTTAATGCTTTTTTGGAATAGATCATTTTGGAAATATTTGTGGTGTCTGTACCGTATGTTTTTAAAATGTTGTCGTTGGGGACATTATATTAAAATGAGTAGCATAACTATACCTGTTTCAAATATCCAGTCTTGGATCATACAGAGTACAGAGAGTTGTTAAACCATCAAATGAGGGTTAGGCTGTTATTTTAGTACCTGACATAAATAAAGTAGGGTTAAATTCAATTCAGAATTGTCAATATTTTATGGCTCCGTACTTCAGCATATAAAAATGAGGGATAATAGAGTTGCACTGTGTGATGAAGAGAAATCAGGTACCCATAGGTGGGTAACTGAGGGCTTGAGTGGATGGAGGGTGAGATGGATGAGCAAAGGTGTGCTTTAGAATGTAGGAGACAGGAAGAAGGATTTTCTAAGCCTGGCAGCAGTGGAGCAGCCCCCCACCTCTGGGGAGGGTTCCTTAGGGGACTTGGGAATGGGTGCTGCGAGACCTTGACCGCCATGCTAAGGAGAGTGGACCCTATCGTATGGGCACCTAGAACCAAAAGACTCCTTAATAAGGCATTGGCACGAAAACAGTGAAACTAGTTTGGCAGAGTTGCATAGGATGTTTGGGAATAAGGAAGAAACCAGGAGGCAAGGAGACCAAGCAGTTTGTTTCTGTGTCCCTTAACAAACATGCACTTACCCGAGCACATACTCCCTACTCTGAGTGTGGTTGAATTTCTGTCTTGCTCATTTTTGTTTGCTTCACATGTAGCCTATAATACTTAGAGTACTGGAGTACTTTAGTACTTCAGTACTCAGTGCGTGCTTCTAACTGTGGGCTGTTCAGAGAATGCTCATGGCCCCTGGCCTGCTGCAGAGCGTGAGTAAGCCAACCAGCTCCACTTCAGTTTCTGCTTCAGAGTTGCTTGTCCCCTCCACTCATCAGATCTTTTGTTGAGCACCTACTGTGTGTTGGGTGTTATGCTACCCAGTGGGGATTCAGTGGTAAACAGGACATGGGCTCTGTCCAGAAGTGGATCGGAGCTTCTGGGAGCTGCATGACCGCTTGTCAGGGCAGTGACAGATGTGTATGGGTATTTGGGAGCACAGTGAAAGCGCCTCCAGTCGAGGCTAGGGATGAGGCCTGGTCAGAGAAGGCTTCCCCGTCATTGGAATGTTTGAAGATAAGTTTGTTCCTCTAGTTCCTTTAGAAAAATGCAAATTAAATATGGTACTGGGTGTGGTGTAGAATTGTGGTTGCCTTACCTGAACGGTTACCATTTGAGCAGTTAGCTCACGGGGTTCTTCCCAGGCTGGTTTTTCTAGTTTCATCTGCATGTAGCGCAGTGAATTCCATATAGAGCAAGAGTCTCTTCCACAGTAGGAGTTTTTCCCTACCCTGTCAGGGCTTATGGATGTGTGCTGCTCATGACAGCGGTCTGGGAAAGATCGTGAGCCTCACAGCATGGCCCAGGGAAGAGTCCCTGAGTGTGCCTGGACCAGGATGGGTCACTAAAGTGGTAGTATTGTGTAATTCCGAGGCTAGGAGAGTGTTTCCATTAAGAGCGTTTTTATTTTTATTTATTTATTTTTGAGACAGGGTCTTGCTCTGTCTCCCAGGCTGGAGCGCAGTGGTACAATCATGGCTCACTGCAGCCTCGACCTGCCCGGCTCACACAATCTTCCTGCCGCAGCCTCCTGAGTAGCTGGGACTGCAGGTGCACGCCACCAAGCCCTTTTTTGATTTTTAGTAGAGACGAAGTCTTGCTATGTTGTCCAGGCTGGTCTCAAACTCCTAGCCTCAAGCACTTGGCCTCCCAAAGTGCTCAGATTACAGGCGTAAGCCACTGCTCCTGACCAGTAAGTGCCCTTTTAAAGTAAATGGGATTCACTTGAACTTTCTATAAAAGATCTGTAGGGGAAGTCCTTAGGGATTTGAGATGATGAACTATTATGTAAAATTGTAAATGAGCAAAATGTTGATTTTTTTTTGTATTGTTAATCAAATCAGAAACTAGTTTAAAAGATACACAAAATTCACAAGGGTATGAAAAACTTAGAGGTTGTATTTACTAATTGGTCTATTTAATGGAAATTGTCTAATGGAATTGTCTCATATTTTCAAATGGGATTTTGTTTTCATGGAATTTAATTAGTCTGATTATAATTTACAAGTTCTTTTAAAAAGTACAGGAGCAGCTTTTCAAAGTTTGAGAAACAGAAAAAAGTAATTGACTAAAGAAATTTACAACTAACATGCCTGGTCCACTGTTTTTCTCATAGCAGTGCCTGTATCACAAGCATACTTATCCACCATGAATCTGTGTGTGCTTTTGCAAGTTGACGTTATTACTTCCTGAGTGAAGCTGTAGAAACCATTTCTTTTTTTTTTTTTTTTTCTGAGACGGAGTCTTGCTCTGTCGCCCAGGCTGGAGTGCAGTGGCACAATCTCGGCTCACTGCAAGCTTTGGCTCCCGGGTTCACGCCATTCTCCTGCCTCAGCCTCTCCGAGTAGCTGGGACTACAGGCGCCCACCACCACGCCCGGCTAATTTTTTGTGTTTTTTAGTAGAGACGGGGTTTCACCGTGGTCTCGATCTCCTGACCTCGTGATCCGCCCACCTCGGCCTCCCAAAGTGCTGGGGTTACAAGCGTGAGCCACCGCGCCCGGCCTGTAGAAACCATTTCTATCTAGCAATGCCGAATTCTTGATCTTGGTTCCTTCTGTTTGACTCTCACTAGTTTTAGCATAAACAGGTAAATGTGCTTTTTTAAAAGTATATTTCAAAAAACAACTCCATAAAATTACATATCTGTCAATCTTTGTTTTATTTCTATGTTACTGTTGGAAGCTAGCTGTTAATTTTGTTTGGGTTGAAATGGTTTTACCTGTTAAAAACCTACCCCCACCCTTGCTCCAACAGCATTGCATGCTGGGAAAAACACTAGAGTAAGAATAAGAAATGTGGGTTCTTGCTCCAGGCTCTGCCACTAACTAGTTTGTGACTTTGGATAAGTAATGTAGTTGTCTGTGCCTATAAACAGAAGTAGTAGTAGTAATCACTGCTATATGGTGAGCACTTACTACACCAGCAGAAGGCCTCATCACGGCCCTGAAAGTTATCCCCATTTTACAGATGAGGACGCGAAGTCTCAGAGAGGTAGCAATTTACCTGCTGCGGCACAGCTGCTCAGCAAGTGGTCAGGGCCAGGGCTGCAAGTGAATTCTTTTTAACTATCTTTCTGTCTGTTCCTTAGCTTACTTTCAGGTTTAGATTGACTTTGCTTTGTTGAAAATACTAATGGCTCACACACATAAAGGTCAGACGTGATGAAGTCCTTTCCTCGTTTCAGAATTTGGTCCTTGTTACAGCCCTGTGAAGATAGTGACATAATTATCCTATGGTATTAGTGAAACTGATTTTCTTTAAGTGTGTCCCTGTCATTACTTGGCACTTGCCTTTTGGATATTAAAATAATGCTACAAGAACTGCTTTTTAATCTATATATTCCATCATTCGAATTCAAATGTCTTAAGCCTTTTATATACCAAAATAGGTATATTTAAATACAAGAGAAGTCAAAGAAAGGCAATCTGGACCAGAATTCTGATTTTTCTGGGTAGTAAAGTTTCCTTCAGAATGCTGGAGGCCAGCATAGGATTGCCAGTTCTTTATTTTGCCAAGTAAGAACATTTAAAAAAAAAAGAAAAAGAAAAAAAAGACTTAAAAAAATTAGGAAAGATAAGATGCCACAGTTTAACAGTTTTTTATTTTATTTTTTATTATTTGAGACGGAGTCTCACCCTGTCACCCAGGCTGGAGTGCAGAGGTGCGATCCCTGCTCACTGCAAACCTCTGCCTCCCAGGTTCAAGTATTTCTCTTGCCTCAGCCTCCCAGGTAACTGGGGTTACAGGCACTCACCACCACGCCTGGCTAATTTTTGTATTTTTAGTAGAGACAGGGTTTCACCATGTTGGCCAGGCTGGTCTCGAAATCCTGACCTTGTGATCCACCCTCCTCAGCCTCCCAAAGAGCTAGGATTACAGGTGTGAGCCATCACCCCCAGCCAAAAGTTCTTTAAATTTATCTTCATTTTTCTCATTGTGTGGCAGTGCTCTAAACTTCACAGCCTGGCCCCCTTAAAGGATGGCAGCCCTTCGGTGAAGCCCTTTAACTCCGCTGCAGGCCTCAGTCCTGTGTGCTCTCTGCCTGACTCCCCTGTAGCCTGTGTTGACATGGGGGTGCACTCAGGATGCCCACTGGTGGGGCCTCGGCCTGAGACTGTGTACACTGGGGAAGTAGGGTAGTGCGAGTGACTCCGCTTCTTTGGACCTGCGGTTGAGCTGGCAACAGAATGGAGGGGTCCGAGAAATGGGTGAGTGTGAATCCCCTGCAGAAATGCTCTCTGGGGGTCTGCCCTTGAATGTTAGGCGGCATGACAGGTCAAATGCAGTCCACCAGGGTCTTCACCTGGAAATTGACTACTTGTACTTTATTCTGGAAACTTAGGGCAGAGATTTTTGTTAGAAAACCCAGAATGAGCATCTTATACCGGATTTAAATGCTTAACTGTGTATTTTATTTCGCTATACTGTATTTGTACACAGTTTTCTAAGCCATGACCGATCTGCCCGTGTTTCACTTAAGAGAGAATTAAGGAAAATCATCCAGAATTCCCACTCCAAAAGCCCAAGCTCTGCAGCCCTGCAGTGTGGTTTCGCTCCATCTGGAGAGAACCTCACACAGACTCCCCTGCCAAAATGATGTAACACGATGACTCAGGGATGTGAGCGTGAGAGGAACCAACATTTAGTTCTTATACCCACATATGCTGTGTGTTGTGTGATTAGGTTTATTTAATGAACTTAATGCAAGCTGAGAGGCTTGACAAAACGTCCCCTTTGTGGACTAAAGTAGCTATCTTTCAGAGAAAGCATGCAGATTTAGTTGGTGTTAGGTTGTTTATGTTGAATAAAAATCTATTTAAAGACCTGGCTGAAGTGCATTCAGCCTTTCTCTCACTGTCTGCACTTACACTAAAGAAGAAAGATTTTATTATGCATGACAGAGATCCAGATTCTTAGAGATTGCCTCTTTCCCTCTGGTCTGTGGAATCTGCCAGAAGCCATCTGTTAATGGATCTTGGAACTGGCTGTAGAAGGCAGAGTAGGTTCCTTTGAGAACTGATAGGTCCAAATTATTCTCTATCCTTGGGTGCCAGATACATTGTTCCAAATAAGCATTAGTTTGAATTTGTAAAGAAAACAGCTTTGTACAGTAGTCATTCTACAAATAGTTTTAAGAAGCATTTTCTATTTATGTAAGACGCCATCCTGCTCGACCTTCCCCTGGGCACAAAGCTCACACCTGGTTTACCCTTTTCAGAGAGGAGGTGAGTCACGGAGGTAGCCATAATAAGTGTTAGAAAAGAGTGCCTTCTGCTTCAGCTGAGGAAAACATTTATCGTCCTCCTTTTGTCCTTTAATTCACATCTTTGACATTTGGGAAGTATTTGGAAAGCCAAAACTACAGACCAAAAATTGTGCCATTAATTGAGTGTGATTGTTAAAAAAAAAAAAAAAAACTTTCGAAACTGGGAAGCACAGCACAAGCTGAACAGAGCACTGGATTCCATAGAAAATGTTTTCCCTCCAACTCTGACAAACTCCACCCTTTGGTTTTTGGTGCCTAGTTAACAAAACAACCTGCAATTCCAACTCCATGTCAGCACTTGGGCAAAGGAATGGGCCCCTATAAATGAGGAGCTTTGTGTTTTTCACGTGCCTCCTCTCACCTCTTCAAGCCATGTGTGTGGTAGGACCTCAGCACACTTGTCGATTGGGTAAAGAATCACACGCCTGCAGTCAAATTTTCACTTTTAATTTTTTACTTAAAAAACAGCAGCCTGGGCTACATGGCAAAACCCCATCTCCACAAAAAAAATACAAAAATTAGCCTAGCGTGGTGGTGCACACCTGTGGTCCCAGCTGCTTGGGAGGCTGAGGCGGGAGGATCACTTGAGCCAGGAAGATCTAGGCTGCAGTGAGCAGTGATCGTGCCACTGTACTCCAGCCTGGGGGACAGAGTGAGACCTTGTCTCAAAAAAGAAAAACACTCCACCTTCTCCTTGGCCACCACTATCTTCCCAAGCCATGGTGTTTGTGGAAAGAGATTTTGGAGGCAGGCATACAGTCCTGCATATAAGTTTCAGCTCCACGACAGGCTGCCAGCTGTGCTTAGGCAAGCAACTTAACCTCAGTGTCTTCACTCATAAGAAGAAAAACAAAGCGGGATTTGCACTTTCTTCACATCTCACAGTATAGGCATAAATGAAGTTAAAATATCCTACATGTCTGGCATAGAAAAGACAATTTATAATTCTCTTCTCCTAATTTATCCTGTAGATCCAAAAACTGAAACACTTCATAAAAAAACCTTACCCTTTAATGATACACACTGATATACACAGATGATATAAATTTCAAAATGTAATCACATGTCCTGGGTAAAACATAATCTGGGTAAAACACAGTCCTTGTGTTTTCACAGATCCATTCTGAGTAGTAGTGAAGTTCAGTTTTTTTGCATATGAAGAAAATGTTAATAATCCACTGTTTGATCGTGGGTTTTTTTTTTTTTTTTTCCTCTTCCCTTTAAATATTCTCCTCCTCTTTTGACCAGGAACTCAAAATAGCATGGTAGCATTTCAGATGGAGGTTTGTCTGAAGCCAAGGAGTAGAGAAGGCCTCCTGGTGCAGAGATGGAGTCTGTCTCAGCCAACCAGCCATCCGCCCTGTCTTACTATTAATTTTATATACTTGCCTAGGAATGGAAAGTTCTTTTTCAGCCTTAAATATATGTTCTTAGCTCCCTTCCAGCCTCTGCCTCTTGTTCATCAGGTGGGGCTGCACAGTGCACAGGGAGGAGCACAGCCGGGAGCCAGGCAGCCCAGGTTCAAATCTGTGCCCTCGTGCTCACCAACTTGGTTACCTTAGGCAGTCTACCAGCTTCCCTGACTTCTGTTTTTTCATCTATAAAATATAGACAGTAATATCTACCTCATAATATTGTTAATGAATATACACTGCAATAAGTTAATGTAGATAAGGCCCTTAGAATATTATCTGAAATATAGCAAACACCACAAAAGTTAGTTCTTAATCTTTTCATTTGTGAAGAGGACATACACCTTTCTGTGGAATTCTTGTAGGTTTATACTTCCATGAGAGGAACTGTCCACTCACTCTGCTGGGCTCCAGCCATGCCTCTCCTTGGAGGCCCAGGACCTCCAACTGTCCCTCTGTCCTCCCCTCTCTGCTGCAGTCCGTGGTGTCATTGTTTGTTCCAGTCAAGTGCAAGGCTGTCTCCTTGTGCTTCTGTGGACAGGCTTTATTTGCTGGGTGGGAGCATGTCAACCCTGGAGTGCAAGCAAGGACAGATCTTCTTATACCTGGATGCAATTTGACATCCTCAGGCCTGGATAAGCATAGTAACATTAGGATTTTAATAGTGCCTGCTTCTGAGTTTATCAAAATATTTTACAGTTATAGTACTTAGTTTCTATTTAAATCCTTACCACACAGGTTAGATAGGAAAAGCCAGATAATATTAAATAGTAGGATGTCACAAGACAGGTCTACTAGCAGTGAGTTTGCATCCCCTTTTCCTCTTTTTTTTTTTTTTTTTTTTTGAGACGGAGCCTCGCTCTGTCCCCCAGGCTGGAGTACAGTGGCGTGATATGGGCTCACTGCAAGCTCCGCCTCCCGGGTTCACGCCATTCTCCTGCCTCAGCCTCCCGAGCAGCTGGGACTACAGGCACCCACCACCATACCTGGCTAATTTTTTGTATTTTTAGTAGAGACGGGGTTTCACCGTCTTAGCCAGAATGGTCTTGATCTCCTGATCTCGTGATCCGCCCTCCTTGGCCTCCCAAAGTGCTGGGATTACAGGCGCGAGCCACCGCGCCCAGCCACATTCTCTTTTCCTTATATGGGACGAGAATTCATTTTGAACTCTTCCCTGGTAGGTGGTAGAGTTTGGGCAGAAGACTGGCCTTATGCCCACATGACTTGATTTTAATGCTAGATTTGCCTCTCTCTGTAACCTTAACATGTTCCTTAATTTATTTTCTCACAACTCACTGAAAATGCTCAATCCAATCCCTTAGTAGAATATTATATCCAATTTTAGATAACATTGTGTAAGATACATCCTTGGAAGAAAAGCCACCATATAAAACTTAAGGTCATTATTATAAATTGGCAGTGACATCACAACCACTGTTTGTATTGAGACTTACCTCCAAGTCTATGGAAATTCTTAACTTCTTGAAAGTATTAAGTAAAATCTATGGTCTGGTCCAAACTCCAGATCTTTGGTGGAATGAGCAGAAGTGACCTGGGCATGGAAGAAGAGGGCACAGTCTGCTCAGCCGTAGTCCTAGATTTGGACCACAGTGGTGGTTAGGCCTTTTACTGGAAAGGAGTGTAAAGAAAGAAAGTTCTGTGTGTTTTTGCCATTTTCACTTTTGTAACTTCTTATGGCCCAGCAAAAAGAAACAGTAATGTGCAAATGTTTTGCTTTAAGGGGAACATAGAAATCTTACAAGCACTAAGTCCAGGGATTCCTCCTGCTGTTGCTAAGACGTGAAAGACAGCCAGCAAGAAGGCAGAGCAGAGTCAGGCCTTGTCTTAACAGCTTGGCTGTGGGAGCTATGAGCCACTTCAGAACATCTCATGCTTTTCTCTTTTTTCACCCATCTGACTTTTACTATAATAACCTTTCACTGTGGGCAGTGGTGTAAATTTGAGTCTTGGTTCTGCTGCTTCTCTGTCCTGTGGTATGATTGTAGGCAAATTACCCTGTCCTCTCGTCATCATGATGTCTTCCTTTATAAAATGGGGGTAATAGTTTCCCCGTCGCTGGGCTGCTGTGAGGCTTGGATGTGTTGGGTTTTAGACATGGAGTATTTGACAGACAGATGTCCACTGTCATTAGTACTAAAGGAAATTAAGGTCAAGAATAAGACACCGGCACAGTTGCTTATGCCTATAAACCCAGCACTTTGAGAGGCTGAGGTAGGAGGATCACTTGAGTTTGAGACCAGCCTGGGCAACATAGTGCGATGCTATCTCTACAAAAACCAAAATCAGTTAGTGACAGTGGTGCACTTCTGTAGACCCAGGTACTCAGGAGGCTGAGGTGGGAGGATCACCCAGGAGCTGGAGGCTGCAGTGAGCTATGATCCTGCCACTGCACTCCAGCCTGTGTGACAAAGCCTTCTTTTTTTTTGTTTTTTTTTTTTGCTTCAGAAAAAAAGACTGACTTAAATAGAGCAGTCTAAGACCTTTGATAATACTGTATCTCTGTAGCCTGCATGCTTTTTGAAAGCATTGTTAAAATACTTTTAGAAAGACTTCCATAAAATTGGTAAGCCTAAAGAAAAGCAAGCTCCTCTCACCAGAATAATTCACCTGGTAGACCAGTTCTCTATCTGAGGGACTGGATGGGGAAACTGTTACTGTAATCCTCTGAGATTAGTGTGTGTAGGGAGAGGCTGTGAGCAAGGACAGCTGCTCCATCCTGTGAGGAACTGTAGGAGAAATGAGAGGCTGTGTTGCTGCACACACTCATATTTCTCCTGTGTGCTGGGCACCCCTGCGTTCACTGCTTCCATTCCACACCTGCTACTCAGATGCCCTTTTTTTTTTTAACTAATCAGTCCTGAATTTCCCTATTTTTTTCCAAAAATAATTCGCATTTCTTCTTACATATACAGCATTTGATGGAGAAGAGGGAGCAGTTTCCAGCCATCAGATTTATTGAGTTGCTGTTGTGTGCCAGGCAGTGTCCTAGACTTTAGGGGGCTGAAGATGACTATATCCTCAGAGGGAAGGCACGTAGCCTGTCGGGGAGGCCAGCAAAGAAGGAACGACGTGATATGGGCTAGAAGAGAGTTCAGGGCCAAGAACTGGAACATAGATAAAGACAAGGGTAAAGGCGGGTGCAGTCAGAAGAGTTCAGATGGGAAATCTAGGGCTTCAAAGGGTTCTGGGCAGACAAGGAGGTTCTCTAAGAGGAGAGAACAGCAAAGACAGACGCTTTGCCAAGTGCATGGTGTGTTAATGTAGGTCAGTATGACTGAGGTTTTCGAAGGCAGGGACTGTCCCCATCAGCTGAGTGGTGGGGACTCGTTGCTTCCTCCCTTAGTCAAGATACCTGTAGGAAACCAGTTTTCAACAGGGTTGTAGACAGTAGTGAAATCGCCACCCTCTTTGTCCCTCGGTTGTTTGTAAACATTTCCTCTTCTGTGACAGGAACTCTGTTGACTTTTCCTAAATAATCTGCCAGTTATTTGAGGTTATTCATGACTTTTTTCCTTTTATTGAGGATCATTATCACTTCTATGACATCCCAGTATTAAAAATAGACAACATTAAGGGATATTTTTGACTTTTAATGTAAGAAAGTTTTTAGAAATGTTTAGTTGTGTACTTTGACAGGTATATGTTTCTAAGCCAAAAATTGGATTAAGTTTCCAGTAATTCCAGGCTACTTAATGGCTGTTAGATACGGTATAGGTATAGGATATTTCATTTAAGAGCGAGGACTGTTTTAAGGAACTGGTTTTACTCATGGAACTGTAGATCTGGCCACTGGGTATTTTTCTGTTGTGTTGTTAATTGTCATTCATCTACTCACTGTAAGATAGTCTTCGTTTTGGCTAAACAGATTCTTTTTTTCTTTTGTTTTTTTCCTTTCCAACTTTTATTTTAGGTTCAGGGGATACATGTGCAGGTTTGTTACATGGGTGAATTGCGTGTCATGGGGGTTTGGTGTACAGATGATTTTGTCACCCAGGCAGTGAGCATAGGACCCGATAGGTAGTTTTTCAGTCCTCTCCTTCCTCCTACCCATCACCCTCAGGTAGGCCCCAGTGTCTGTTCCCTTCTTTTTGTCTGTGAGTACTCAATGCTAAAACAGGTTCTTAGCCCTATTTACTGTCAGGTAATCTTTGCTTTGTTCTCCTATTAGAACTAATAATGTGTTTATAATTACATAGTGATAATGTTGCCACTTATTTCCTGATTTTGAATATTAATGTCCTAGCGTTTTATTTTTATTCATTAAATGTTGTGGTTACAAAATAGTCCTAGTGCAGGACTGCTAGAGTTGGGTAAGTTGTTCAAGTTGTTGGGAAAGGCAGTCTGACATATTCAAACTCCATTGTTAGCAGAGAAAACTGTAGTCAAAACAAAGATTATCTGCTCTAGCTGTTTCAGGGACTCTTAGTCAATTTGAAGCAGAGCTCAAAAGAAGTATCATCTGCCAGTTCTTTTCAATAAAGTTGCAGCCACTGCCACAAGGTTTACAAACGTTATCAGCTCCTTTAATTACATTTTTAAAACAAACTTACTTGAAGAAATTGGAAACAAAAGTAAAATAGAATATCGGGGAACCTGCCCCGATAGTCACGTAGGTTCTTTTCTATTTTCCCTAAGCATCAGCCGGTTTGAGAAATAAAGGGACAGAGTACAAAAGAGAGAAATTTTAAAGCTGGGTGTCCAGGGGAGACGTGTCGGTAGGTTCCGTGATGCCCCACAAGCCACAAAACCAGCAAGTTTGTATTAGGGATTTTCAAAAGGGGAGGGAGTGTGTGAATAGGTGTGGGTCACAGACATCAAATACTTCACAAGGTAATAGAATATCACAAGGCAAATGGAGGCAGAGCGAGATCACAAGACCACAGGACCACAGGACCGGGGCGAAATTACAATTGCTAATGAAGTTTCGGTCACCATTGTCATTGATAAAATCTTATCAGGTGACAGGGTTTTGAGAGCGACCAGTCTGACCAAAATTTATTAGGCGGGAATTTCCTCTTCCTAATAAGCCTGGGAGCGCTATGGGAGACTGGGGTCTATTCCACCCCTACAACCTCAACCATAGAAGACGGCCACGCCCAGGGGGGCCGTCTGTAGACCTACCCCCAGGCGCATATTCTCTTTCCCAGGGATGTACCTTGCTGAGAAAAAGAATTCAGTGATATTTCTCCCGTTTGCTTTTGAAAGAGGAGAATATGGCTCTTTTCCGCCCAGCTCATCGGTGGTCAGAGTTTAAGGTGATCTCTCTTGTTTCCTAAACATTGCTGTTATCCTGTTCTTTTTTCAAGGTGTCCAGATTTCATAGTTTAAACACACATGCTCTACCATTTGTGCAGTTAACGCAATTATCACATGGTCCTGAGGCGACATACATCCTCCTCAGCTTACGAGATGACAGGATTAAGAGATTAAAGTAAAGACAGGCATAGGAAATCACAAGGGTATTGATTGGAGAAGTGATAAGTGTCCATGAAATCTTCACAATTTATGTTTAGAGATTGCAGTAAAGACAGGCGTAAGAAATTATAAAAGTATTAATTTAGGGAACTAATAAATGTCCATGAAATCTTCACAATCCACGTTCTTCTGCCATGGCTTCAGCCGGTCCCTCCGTTTGGGGTCCCTGACTTCCCGCAACAATAGAATAGTAGTCATCACAGATTATGCATTTGATTAGTAAATTCCATCACAGAGTAGCATGGCAGCAGTGAAATCCTAACTCTACATTAATATGAAGACAGCATTTTGTCATTAAACTGTTCTGCTTTAAACCAGATAGCAAATATCTGCGCTATTTTATGTGTCTTGTGTAGTATCACTTGAAATTGCAGTTTCCTTGCAGCTGAGTGTTAAGCCACTCTCTTCAAGGTTCTCCATCATGCAGAGCCTGCTTCCTGGGTCAAGGCAGTGTCAGAGCTTCCTTTGACTTTGGAAAGCAAATCATTTCCAGAACTGAAAGTGAAATTGAATTAAGTAGCTTTCTTTCAGGGACATCTGAAATTATGTGTTATGTGAGAGGTTAAGAATTGACATGGAGTAGTGCTTTCTAGCTTTGTTTTCTTGCGACATTTTATATTCATGCAACTTCTCTCCTAGGGTAGGAAGGCTGCCTCCCTGGCCACACCCTGCCCCAGGGCTGTAAACATGCCTTTTGTGTGGCATTGGTGTCCACAGTGTTACTAATTATAAAAATCGGTCACGTGTCTTCCACTTACCCTCAAGAGCCTCATCTGACTGCAGCACCTCGTCAGTGTCCAGAGATGGGCAGTCAGGGGCATGGCCAGGGCCTGCTCTGCGGCCACCATACCACTCACAAACATGGGCACCTGCTGGCCCAGGGAGCTGGGATCGTCTACATCCTGGGTCCCAAGGAAGCTGTCAGGAAGTAGTTCCTGTTGAGAAGGTGCCTCTAGTTCTAAATTCAGCCAGCATCCCTTTTGTTCCCTTAGTTATGAAAATTGTGTAATAAAATATTGTTGTGAAATATTTACATTTTGTATAATTGGAAGGCATATAAGGTAGCATACACAAATGAAAACTTGGTTTTAAAAATATATCTGAAGCTTTACAGGCTAAATTGAAAAGGAAATATACATGATGGTTTGCTTAGTAATATTAAAATGAATAAAAATTAAAGTTGGGTATGTTAATTTGTGTAAGAGTAAATTTAAAAATCTTCTCACTGTTGGTAATGTTATGTTTATATTTACCTAAAATTTTCATGAGTACTGAAATTTTTAGTACAATAATTTCTAAATTCAGACGAAGGCTATTTGACTGAAGTTGATTAAGTTTGATTAAGTTTCCGGTGTTCCATATAAGAATTTTCCCCGAGAAAACATCTTTTTAAAACCACTTATTTGTTGATATAGTTATTAAATGTAATTTTAAACTGGTTTCTATGCTGAACTGTGGTAGTTATAAGTTGTGTTATGAACAGCAAATACTAGACCGATCATTCAGGATGGGACATAATATGGGCTGACCTTCCCAGTGTGGACTGAAGCGTGAGAGATGGGAGGTTATAGATACTGGTGCAGATTCTGCTTTTCCTTGGAATTAAGTGATGTCAGGTTTCATGGGGTTTTCTTTTTTTCTGGTAATGATAACAAAATACACAAATAGGATTATTTTGTATGACAAATTGCATCTTTGTTGTTTTGCTTCATGTTCATTTGTTTTATTTACAGGTGTTGACTTCAAAATCAAAACTGTAGAGCTAAGAGGAAAGAAAATTAGATTACAGATCTGGTAAGTGAGAGAGTGTGCACCCAGTAATGTGCTGTGTGTGTTTAACAGTCCATGTACTTGTCTAATAAAATGAACTGTTTGAGCTGATTTGCCTCTCCTACTTTTCTCCTCTTGCGCATTTTAAAATTAAATGGACAGTGTTTCCATCAAGAGAGAGAATTTAGATAAGGCTGTTATGTTATATGCCACTTGCACATGGGAGCAGTTGTGGACAGAACAATGTTACTTTACTGGTAGCTAGTTTGGAACCTTTTTGCCTCTATTTTCAGATCATTTGCGTGATACCAAAACTCACCACTAAAATGATTGCTCAAGTGTTTGTCTTCATGTCTTTATTTTGTATGATAGTATTCAAAGAAAGCCCAATATGTTCATAACCAGATTTGCACAATCTGAAGGCAGGTCCCCTGCAGACAGTTCCAGAGCTTCTTGGTGGCACAGTGTGACTATTACTGCGGGTGGGCATACTCCTTCCGGCTGTACTGCTGATTCCACGGGACGTGAGCCCCCACTAATGCCTACTAGAAATGAATCCAGGCCCCTTTCTCAGATCACAACTGGAATGAGAGACTCAACCAGCTGTGTTACAACTGCACTCAGCACTAAGAGCTTTCTGTTAGCTATTAACCTGTTAACAGCCCGCAGGTGCTAGCGACCTATCTGTGGAAGAAGGGATAAGATCTGGTCTGGTGGTCTGGCGGTGGCTTAAAAGTAGCCCGATTGAGGTGCTCTGAGAATGCCATTTTGTTTTGAATGCTACAGCTGCGGTGTACTCAGCTTACTAACTCCTCTTGGCAGGTCACCCTCAGCTCTGATTGTTTGTCCACCATGTGTGTGTTTGCTTTCATCTGCGTTAATTGCTGCTTCATCTGTGGCATCATCGGTCACCTAATGCTTGAATGTTAGTGCCATGTCTTCATTCTTCATCCGTGTCCCTGTCTGGGCCGCAGCTGCAGCCAAGCCGCAGTGCCTGCCTTCTGGAAGTGTCTGAGGTAATATCTTCATTTGGTCACCCTTCACTGTATAACACACTTCAAAGATTTTTTGATTTGGGTTTTTGTTTGTTTTCTTTTCTGTTGTGCGTTTGGTCTGCATATTTTCGTTTTTGGCTTGATTATGAAACATTAAGCCTTGTCCAAATACTTGAATAAACAACAAATAGATGTTTCTTCCTGTGCTAGTCCCGCAGACTTTTTGTGCATTGCTGCCCAGCTTTTAAACGCTGGAAATGGCAACAAAGTGTTTTGCACACAAGCTGCTATATCTAATTATAAGTTCTATAAGGTAAAGACCATCTTCAGAAGGATTTGGGATATGCCTCTCTCTGTTCCTAGTACCTGTGTGAGGTACTTTCTGATGAGAATATTGCCCCACAAAAGTGATGTAAACATTATTAGAATGTGTGATGCCTGCCTTAGTGGGTGACAGCCATGCCTGATGACTGTGGCACATGTCTTCATTAATGCATTAATACTTCCTTCTTCATCTTTGGCGGCAGTATTCTGGTTTACAAAGTATGTCCAAATGTCCTGGTTCCTCTCTGGAGCTCTGCCCACTAAGTCTGTGCTGGTGACATTGGGCACTCCTGGAATCTGACTACCATGTCCTTGACTGTGAGCTAAGAGGGCCCTACCTGATGGAATCCCCCCCGGGGAGAAAGTGAGATACTGTGGTTCTGCGAAGAGCAGTGGGCACTCAGAAACCATTTTTCTCTTGTATATACAAGCATTCTCCAAATGACCCCTCTCCCTCTCCTGATTCTCCCTTGGCTCTTTACTATTTTTTCATTCTCTAAACCTGTGCAGCTGTACAGCATGGGCAAAGAGCGTAACTAAGGGAGGAAGAATGAAATGGATTGGACTTATGGAATGGTTGATTGCAAGTTTTCTACATGGAATATTCCAGTGACTCTTTTCCTGCAGGGTTGTCTTTTCCTGCAGGAAGGTTTTGAACAGTGACTCATACATCTACTACAGGCCAGCCATTTTGTTGATCACCTAATACTCAAAATAAGATTTTTATCTTCTGAAATATTTTATTTAAAAGATGAAAACCTTTTTCTTCATTATTGCTATGCAGCAGATAAAAAGGAAGTGTTAGAATCATGATCGTAATTTGTATTACTGTTTTAAAGTAATGGGTGGCTTCTTTAGGAGTGAGGCGCAGCCCTTGTGCTGCTGTTGGCGTAATCTGCTTTGCTGTGGGCGTGTTGTCGTCGTTTCACTCTCATCCATTGAGGGCATAGAAGGCGCCTGTGTAGCTGGAAACGGTCCCTCAAGGAGGCTCAGTGGATTGTGCTATGCTAATAATAGATAGCTCTGCTCCGATTTTCTAGACTGGCATGAAAGCATTGCCATTCGGTTTTCATAGGAGGATCTTGTTGGAAGAAGTGCATAATTTACTATAGATTCCTAAAAGCTAAAAGTACCAAAAGCTACAGGTGTCTGTTACATTTCTATGTCACGTTTTATGTCATTGCCGCATATTTCAGTTCGTTGATTACCTGTGGTCAGAAAAAGGACCATTTTTCTCTTCTCTATACTTTAAAGTATTTCTACATGAATGTTAGAACTTTATGTAAGTAGCTAAAATAAAACGTGTTGACTAGGATGTAGTTTGATGAATTTATATCCAAATGGTGTCCTGGAAATTATTTACAATGAACTTGGAGTTGTGTTGAAATGGACTTGAAGCCATGAAATTTGCCTCTTACCTTTAGGCAAACACAGAATTGAAATGCCTCATATAAGGGCCCTTTGTTCTGCCTGTCGGACCAGTCAACTGTTAGGGGATTTTGTTTTAACCAGCCTTCTTAGGTCGGCATCATTCCTTTTGTTCTCTGCTTGGAAGAGGGGGAATATTTCATACCTTAAATTGGTGTATGCCCTGAAAATTAGTAATTAAATAATTTAAGTGGCTATATTAAATACAGCAAATAAGAGGCTTTGAATTCTCCAAGCATTGTTGTTGTATTACCAAACTGGGAAAACAGAATTGCAGAAATTTTTCAATTTGCACAAAAAGCAGATAGAAAAATCAGAATAAGGTGGCATGCTAACTGTAGTAAACGATGATTGAGCTGACGTTAATAACTTGCAAACCTCTAGAAATCCACACCTTATCATTACAGTGAAAACTCAAGTTTATGGAGAAAAAGAGGGAAATATTAGGATTCTACCTTTTCATAGAAAGGTGAAAGCGTGTTCAGTGCATTGATGTAATCTAATTTTTGGAAAGTAGAGATTTGTGTGGGATTTTTATGGTGCTGACACATAGTAGATATTTAAGAAATACTTGCTGAATGGAATCAACATTTCGTTTATTATTCTTTGGCTGTACATGATAGCAGATAATTTAGTATGTAAGGGAAATAAATCAAGCAAAGGCACTTCTGAGAGGAATAGAAAATAAAAGCTTTCTCAGCCCAAATATTTTGGGAGTGTGGAATCGTCTGTCAAAGAAACATGCTTTTCTACCCCCAGCCTTCAGAGCCAGGCCCAAACAGTGGCATTTAAGGAATGGGCTTAAATGGGGAGTGCTGAACTAGTTCACGTTTCCTCATTGGGATTTTTGTCAACTAAACCAATTTGCTCATTTGCGTTAGAATGATTGCCTCAGGTTTTGAATTTTGAGGTTGCTATCCTCTTTCTTTACATTGGACTTAAAGTCAGTAGAGGCAGCTAGCTTCTTAATGGTGAACTTCTTAATGTTTCTAAGATTCCTAAGTATGCTATTGATGCAAAAACATTTTAAGCTACATCAAAATTGCCTTTTACTATCCCTGTTCTTTGATTGTTTTTATTAAAACTCCTATTATCTGTAATTTCTCTGGTTTTGTGCCTCCACTTTCTGGATTCTTAAGTCATTGAATGTGTATAGAAGTGCATGTGAGTTGACTTATACTGAAAACCAGATTAAAATTACCTAGAATAAAAGTTTATTAAAGTATGTAATTCCCTAAAATGCTTATTGAAGATCTTAAATCTGATTGTTATTTAAATTTGTGGTTCAGCTGTATTGTGTTAACTACTGATTTCAGAGTAGAAAAATGCTTATTATTTTTAACTTTTTAAAGAAATGAGGAATGTTTTGTAACACTACTCAGATAGCACAGAATATTTTTCAACATTAAAAATGTTTGATGGAATCCTAATTTAGACAAGCCATAACTTGTGAGGATGGTAAACCATCCTCTGAAAGATTTAACTCTTTTTTGGTTTGGAAGTAGTAAAGTATACCCCTAAATGCCTAGGATTAGAGAAATAATTTTATTCATTGACTCTTTATGGAAACCAAATGGTATCTAACTCTGTTCCTTCTCAGCTGCCTTGAAGGTGACTATTAGTGTGGTCTTTAAGTTGCTTTTAGAAATCCTGAAGAATTCAGTCTTCATCTATCATATTCTTCAGATTTCCTTTTTTTTTTCTTTTGGCAGTTCTGAGGCCAAAAAATGAAGTTTCTTTGCCTTGCCTGACATGGCATCAGCTTTATAATTTTTAAACATATTACCAGTGCATGTCTGCTGATGGTGTACTGCAGGACCTGGGTAGACAGAAACATACCCACCTCTGCCCTCCTCACCTTCCATTCAGGGCAGCAGGGGATCCTCATATCCTCTGAGGCAAAGCAAATGGCTTCGCTTTATGTGGAAATGAATTTGCTAGTGAGCTTTTCTGCTTGTTTGACAATAAGGCATCACTGATGTGAACTAATTTGGTGGCAGGTCTCCTCTGAAGGAAGCCATAAATTATAGCAACATGGCCAAGGGGCGTTTTTAGGGACCCAGTCCCACAGGTGCCTAAGGGAAGTGTTCTCCTCCCCTTTCAGGAACTCCCTGCTGTGCGGTGAGAGGCTCTGATGGCTTTGCATGGAACAGCCTGTTGCCCCCCAGCTTACTCCACTGTGGCACACTTGGTTGGGTTTCTTTGGGTAAAGCTAAATCATAGATGGTCTTTAAAGAAATCACTTTGCAAGTGTTAGTCCTTCCTGATCGGAAGCTTTCTCCATTGAGCCTTATTGGAATTAGAAATTTGCAGTGGTTCTCAAACAGTTTCTAGGCTTATCATAATACAAGATATAAACCAAAAAGTATCTGAGACAGGTCTCAATCAGTTTAGAGAGTTTATTTTGCCAGGGCTAAGGACACACCTATGACACAGCATCAGGTGGTCCTGACAACCTGTGCCCAAAGTGGTCAAGAGTACAGCTTGCTTTTGTACATTTTAGGGAGACATAATACATCAATCAATACATGTAAGATTTACACTGGTTTGATCTGGACAGGTGAGACAGCTCAAAGGGGCTGGGGCTTCTAGGTCATAGGTAGATTTAAACATATTCTGATTGGCAGTTGGTTCAAAGAGTTATTATCTATAGAAAGGAATGTCTGGGTTACTATAAGGGGTTGTGGAGACCTAGGTTTTATCATGTAGATGAAGCCTCTAAGTAGCTGGCTTCAGAGAGAAGAGACTAAATGTTTCTTACCAGACTTAACGTATGTGTTCATGTTCATGCTGGAGGGTAGAGTGAGGAATGTCTGACCCCCACTGCCCATCATGGCCAGCACCAGCCTTTCAGGTTAAATTTTAGAGTGCCCTGACTGAGGGGGAGGTCCATTCAGATGGTTGTGGGAGGCCTTCAAATTTTATATTTGGTTTAAAAAGGAGAAACAGGGCTCAGCTGGCATCCGTACTGATTGATGTGCTTACCTTCTTCATGTGGATGTGGCCTGTGTCAGCCTGGAGAAAAAAGAATGCTTTTAGATTTCAAATGAGCACTCTGGTAATAATGAACTTCACTGTGTTTGCAAACCTATCTGGTATCTCTCCTCCCTTTTTCTTTGACCACCTGTTCTGTCTAGGGTTAAGGAAATAACAAAGCCAATTCTGTTTTTTTTGTTTTTTGTTTTTTGTTTTTGAGATGGAGTCTTGCTCTCTGTCCCCTAGGCTGGAGTGCAGTGGCACTTTCGCAGTTAACTGCAACCTCCGTCTCCCGGGCTCAAGCAATTCTCCTGTCTCAGCCTCCTGAGTAGCTGGGATTACAGGCACCTGCCATCATGCCCAGCTAAGTTTTATATTTTTAGTAGAGAAGGGGTTTCACCATGTTGGCCAGGCTGGTCTTGAACTCCTGGCCCCAGGTGACTTGCCCACCTCAGCTTCACAAATTGCTGGGATTACAGGCGTGAGCCACTGCCCCGGCCTAACAAGGCTAATTCTACGGCAGTTTTCATCAGTGGGGGACTATTGGTCATCTTTTCAACAAAACCAGATTATTAATGATCCGTGTCAGTTAAAGGAGGGTTGTAGACTTAAATAGTGTCAATTGTTCTACATTTTCATGTTGTTGATAACTGCCTACCGTAGAGCTGTTACAGCTTCCACCATTTTACACAGGAGGAAACAGAGCTCAGCTCAGAGAGGTTGAGTTTTCCAAGAAGCCAAGTCATGGGACCAAGAATAGTGCCTGGGTGCCATGGCATTCTGCCCACTCCTGCCCTGCTGGCAGCAGAGCGACTCAGATGCGGCCGTCGTGCAAGCCAGGGAGCCTTTGAGCCAGTGCTGCTGAGAAAATTGGGAAAGAGCAGCCCACTGCCTAGTTCCCGGCACATCTTCACTGTTCCTCAGGCTCCCTCCATGTCCATTTCCCTCTGAGTGTAGTAGATTGGGGACTCAGAACCTTTGAGAACAGAAGTTACGGTTTGGTAAGGGGAAGAAATATGGTCAAGTGCACATCCATAATTTAGAGTATTACATTTCCTTGTACCCTTATGATTTATTCTAGAAGGTCAGCACATTGATTACAAAGCTAATGTTGGCTAACATTAATCCTTCAGATATGAGGTAAGAAATAAAAAATTACTTTTATGCTTCATTTCTGCACAAAGTTTCACTCTGGGAAGATATTTCATTTGAAAAAAAAAATTAAAAGTTTTGCTCTGTACAGATTTTCAGATCTTTTTTGCTATGAAAATTCTTGTTTTCTAATTTTCAAAATCTTGGTTTGAAAGTAATTGGAGGCTGGGCTGGTAGCTTACACCTATAATTCCAGCACTTTGGGAGGCCAAGGCAGGTGGATCACATGAGCTCAGGAGTTTGAGACCAGCCTGGCCAACATGGTGAAACCCCGTCTCTACTAAAAATACAATATTAGCCAGGCATGGTGGCGCATGCCTGTAATCCCAGCTTCTCGGGAGGCTGAGGCAGGAGAATCGCTTGAACTCGGGAGGCAGACGTTGCAATGAGCCAAGATTGTGTCATTGATTGCACTCCATCCTGGGTGACAGAGCTAGACTCCATCTCCAAAAAAAAAAAAGGTAATTGGGACTTACCGATGTTTTTGTTTGAGTGTAACTTGTTCAAAAAAGCTACTGTGACTGACAGTAGTGGCTGTGCACAGATGTCAGTGCAGACTTGAGGAGCTCCCAGTGGCCGGACCCAGACAGAGGCGTTCTCAAGAGCTGGCCCTGCTTGTCTCCACAGACTCAGTGCTGCTGGCCTGACTGTGCCTGCTAGGGTTGTAACTGTGGATCTTCTTTTCTCATCTGAAGTGGTCATCGTAAGCTGCCACATGTGCCCCACGCCTGCCCCCAGCACTCTAGGTGGTGGTTAGTGAGTGAGAAATGAATTCTTTGTGGCTTGGAGGGCATTCATTTTCACAGTCCTAGGATGCCCACCATTTATTGTGTGTGTGAACGTGGAGTGGGTCATGCATGTGTATCAAGTGTGTGTTTCTTGTGTGGCATTGTTGCTCTTGGGTATGACAAATGGTTTTGTAAATCACCTACAATGTGAATTCTTAGGGATTGATTGTTTGGAAATTCTGTATTTTAAAAACTTTTCCCCCATTTTATTTTAGAAAAACATCATATATTTTGATGTCATATTAGCATTCCTGTTGCTGATTTTCTGTCTTGAGGGAAAAAGTTATTCAGGAGAGTATGTTGATCTTGGTTCATAATCCATCTCCATTCATCTAATTTAGTTGTTAAATACAAAGGTATTTTCTATGTCATAGTTTTAGTCAACCTAAATTTTTCCTACTTTCTTTAACTGTGGTCATCAGGTCAAAGAGAAACAGGGGTAACTCTCGTTCTTTTTTCACGAAAAAACTGCAGCATAACCTATGTTTGCATTGGAATGTGGTGGTGCTCACTTTGGGCATTGTTTGGGAACTGACTTTGGCTGCTTTTTCTTAGGGACACAGCAGGTCAGGAGAGATTCAACAGCATTACCTCAGCTTATTACAGAAGTGCCAAGGGGATCATATTAGTATATGATATCACTAAGAAGGAGACGTTTGATGATTTGCCGAAATGGATGAAGATGATTGATAAGGTAAATGTTGCATTTTTCTGTCCAATGTGAACTCTCTGCTTGTGAGTCTTAATCGTTATTAAAAGAAGGAGGGGAAACACATGGATTGAGCATGTTTTCATACAGACTAAACATCATTTAGCCCATATTATAGCCTTCGGGATAGGGATATAGTCCTGTATTGTGGATGAAGCAAAGAAGAATTAAATTTATCCAGAATCAGGATTTTTCTTCTGGCAGCATGGACTGTCTCGACTACATAGGCCAAACATGCTCATTCCACTACATCCAGCTGCTTTCATGGACTAGATATAAGACATTTCATTGCTGCGGAAAGGTCACTTGGACACTTACCTCATGCACGTCCACTGAGTGACAACCTTGAGGAGATGGCCTTCTCCACGGTGCCTGCGGATATCCCACGCGCCTCTGTCACCCACTGGACATCTGTCCTCGCAATTATAGATGCCCTTTAGCTCCTCATTTTGAACAAGAGGAGCTCGAGTTCTCCTTTGGCTTGTGATTGAATCATACAGATAGCCTGTGTCCCTGTGGTTAATGTAAACCGTGGGTTCTCCTCTAAGAAACATGTTCCCAAATACACATTTAGAAGGCAGAGCAGTTGGGAGTGGGATGTGATGATATACCATTGACCACGTTTTGAGTTTTCTTCCCGTCGTGCAGTAATTTCATGTTTAGTTCATTTGCATAACAAGCATATGCAATATAAATTGGATTTTATCTACACATTCCATTTAAACCTGTCTGCTAGATAACGTTGGAGAATGTTTGTTTGCCAGCCTTACCAAGCATGCCATTGATGATGTATACCTCTTTAAAATGTGTTAGGATTGGTGGCTGGGCATGGTGACTCACACCTGTAATCCCAGCACTTTGGGAGGCCAAAGCAAGAGGATCACTTGAACCCAGGAGGTCAAGACCAGCCTGGGCAACATAGTGGGAGTCCATCTCTCTCTTTTTTTTTTTTTAATTAAAAAAAAGTTGTTAGGATCAGGGTTGCAAGGTTGGATCAGACCTGAGGCGGGGCCCCTGCCCCAGCCTGCTCTGCACTGGGCATCAGTCATACCAGGCCCTCCATTGGCACATCAGTGGATACTGATGTCCCCTGATATGGAAGTCACAGAGTACAATCCTGTGGAAATTAGAAGCGGACAGTCCTCATAGTCTAAAACTTTTAGAACTAATAGAATGAGGCCGGGCGCGGTGGCTCACGCTTGTAATCCCAGCACTTTGGGAGGCCGAGGTGGGTGGATCACGAGGTCAGGAGATCAAGACCACGGTGAAACCCTATCTCTACTAAAAATACAAAAAAATTAGCCGGGCGTGGTGGCGGGCGCCTGTAGTCCCAGCTACTCGGAGAGGCTGAGGCAGGAGAATGGCGTGAACCCGGGAGGCGGAGCTTGCAGTGAGCTGAGATCGCGCCACTGCACTCCAGCCTGGGTGACAGGGCGAGACTCCATCTCAAAAAAAAAAAAAAAAAAAAAAAAAAAACTAATAGAATGAATACAAAACCAAAAGAAATGGCCTAAATCCTACCCCATTTGGTACTTGAGTTTGTGAGTCTGTGCCCAGGTCTTGAGGTCTGATGCTGTCTTCCTTTTGTCATCAACTGCTGCTTTTCACCGTACTTGAGTGAGAGCATCATTTCCTGAGTGCGGGGCCCATTGCCCCAGCCCTGCAGCGGGTGCTGTCAGTGTTACCCACACCTCCCTGATAAGGGGCCGGCTCTCCTCACCTGGCTGCATGACTGGCCCACGGCCACACCATTCAGGTTCCTTTTGTTGCAATCTGTTTCAAATAACTTTTTAGAACAACAAGTTAGTTGCTCAAGAGATTGTAACCTCATTTTTAAAGAGAGAAATCTTATTGTGCCTATTATGTATTTTTAAACTTAGAAATGTAGCTTACCTTTTTTCCTGGTTATAAAATTAATGATACCTTCATGATAGAAATTTGGAAAATGCAGAAAAGCACAAAAGTAAATAAAAAATCTGTTCCTCTGGCATCCTGAAAAGCCAAATTGGCTTCACTGTATTTAGCTTTACTTCTTGCTTATTTTGTGAATATTCTGTCGCAGAGTCTTTCTGTGTCATTCCGTGTTCTTCTGAAGCGTACGTTTTTTTAAATGCCTGTGTTTTTAAAATAACTTGATTCTTCAGCCATTTTGTTTGACTTGTAGGTTTTATTCAGTTGATAACCATTTTGAGTATAGAGCTTTGCCTGTATGTTGAATCATTTCCTTAGGAAGGGGTCTTGAGAATTGTTGGGTCAACAGCCAGGAACATTATGGTTCTTAATTCCTGTGCCCTGGTTGCTTTCTAAGACGCAGTGAGCCCTGCCTCGCACCCCTGCCCAGTCCTGCCTGGGACTCAAAGAGTGGAAGTGAATGGACAAATGTAAATTAGCGAAAAATACTGTATCGGTTTATATTTCCGCTGTCAGTATATGGCGATGCCCATCTTTGAACTGTGGCTTCTTTTAAAATTCCACAGTATGCTTCAGAGGATGCAGAGCTTCTCTTAGTTGGAAATAAGTTGGACTGTGAAACGGACAGAGAAATCACCAGGCAGCAGGGGGAAAAGGTGAGAGGGCGCGGGAGGCACGGTTGCCACACACTGTGCTTAGCACTTGAGGTACTGTTTCTTTTAATAAATTACTTATTTTTAAAATTACGAAGAAATTATCAATACAGTGATAACTCAGTCACATCCTCCTAATTTGTTTGCACCTTTTTGACTTCCTGCTCCTTTAAATTCATTCTGAAATGGAGGGAGAAAAAAACACATTAGTGTATACAGCATTATTACCTAACCTGACATTTTATACAGAGAAACATATTTTAAGCCATAAAGCTGCTTTTATAATTTACTTTAACGTACTTTAAACTTCCTTGGTTTTTGCTAAGGATTGAATCATGGAGAAATGATGCTATTCACATTTTAAATGTCAGATATGTTACACTTTTAGAAACTTAGGCAACTGATTTGACTGGAAGGTCCTGGCATCACCTTAAGGATTTTTATTGTCTTTTGTTTTGCTAGTTGCTTATAACGTAAGAATTTGCTACACTTGTGAACTTTATATTTGAGCATCAGTGGGACTTTCTGCCCCTTAATCCCAGCCCTTCCCTTGAAGCTGAGCCCAGAGGCCTCATGCTCGCACGCTGGTCTGTGTGGCCCCACACAGAGGAAATAGGTGTGTGTTTCTTCTCAGTTTGCACAGCAAATCACTGGGATGCGGTTCTGTGAAGCAAGTGCCAAGGATAACTTCAATGTGGACGAGATATTTCTGAAACTTGTCGATGACATTCTGAAAAAGGTAAAAAAAAGAATCTACATTATGAAAGTATATCATCTGAAACCTGTTGTTTCCTTTATTGCTTTTTTATTGAGAATTTTGTATTTAGAAACCAAAATACAGTAGTCGTGCTCAGGGGCAAGAACCAGGTATGGTTGTTAACTCGGCCACAGGCACCCGGCCTGCTGTAGCTGTTTCCCACCCAGGGGCTTCTGGTGTTCTTGGGGTTGGTATATGGCATACTCGCTTCCCCTTAAGATACGGCAGGGTAGACTTAGCAGGGTCTTAGCAATGTGCTGTGTTTATTTGACATTCAGTTGGAGACCTAGCCAAGTCTGCAGGTGTCTTAGCGGAATAGAGAGCCCCGTGGTGCTGCACTTGCATCCCTTCCTGTTCTGCTCCCTGGTGGGAGCCACTTCCTTACAGAGACCTTTCCATGACGCTGAGTTGCAAGAAAATTGCTAGACAGCTTCATTGAGCAGCAGCAATTTCTTCAGGCATCTTTAGGCTTACATTCAAAAATTGTTAATAAGAACTGAAGTTTATGTTATTAAGTGAAATTTGCTCAGTTCAAACGTAATTCAGAAGCTTCTAATAAGGTAATTGTTTAGGCTGGGTATGGTAGCTCACACCTATAATCCCAGCACTTTGGAAGGTCAAGGTGGGAGGATCACTTGAGGCCAGGAGTTCAAGACCAGACTGGGCAACATATTCTGAGACCCCACCTCTACAAAAAAAATTTAAAAATTAGCAAAATATAGTGGCATGTACCTGGTTGTAGTAGTCCCAGCTACCCAGGCTGATGCAAGAGGATTGCTTGAGCCCAGGAATTTGAGGAATTTGATACAGTGAGCTATGATCGTATCGGCACTCCAGCCTGGGGGACAGAATGAGACACTGTCTCTATTTAAAAAAAAAAAAAAAGTTTATATAATTGCCAAGGTAGGTTATGTCTGTCTTTAGTAAGTATACAACTCCTTGGAATGCAGACCATTTAAAAAATTTATTAATGTATTTTTATTTTACCTGGTTCTATGAAAATGTATGTTTATGAGGTTGATCTGGTCTCTTCTACCATAGGGTATTAAGTAGGCTGGGCATTGTTCATGTTGTGATATGAAGTGTCTTGAACATGGCTTTTTTTTCGGCTTAATATTTTAAAGTCTAATTGGTCTTTAATGATCAGAGGACTTTCAATAATAATACTTTGTTTCTTTATGTAATTGTATAATTTAGAAAGCATTTACAGTTGACCCTTGAACAACAAGGGAGCTAGAGGTGCTGACCCCCTAAACAGTCAGAAATCTGAGTATAACTTGACTCCCTAAAAACTTAATGACTAAAAGCCTATCATTGACTGGAAGCCCTACTGATAACATAAGCAGTCACTTAACACATAGACTGTATGTTATATGTATTTTATACCATGTTCTTAAAGTAAGCTAGAGAAAAGAAAATGTTATTAAGAAAATCATAAGGAAGAGAAAATATATTTACTATTCATTAGTGGAAGTGGATCATCATAAAGGTCTTCATCTGTGTCATCTTCACATTGAGTAGGCTGAGGAGGAGGAGGAGGAGGAGGGGTTGGTCTTGCTGTCTCTTCCGGGTGGCAGAGGCAGAGGAGAAGGTGAGTGGGGAGGCAGGAGAGGCAGGTGAAACTTGTACTGAAAAGCAGCCATGTATAAGTGGACCTGTGCAGTTGAAACCCATGTTCAAGGGTCAGCTGTATGTGTACCTTGCAAGGTTAAAATGGATTTGTCTTTTTTGTTTATCCTTTAGATGCCTCTGGATATTTTAAGGAACGAGTTGTCCAATAGTATCCTGTCGCTACAACCAGAGCCCGAGATACCACCAGAACTGCCTCCACCAAGACCACATGTCCGATGCTGTTGACTTCCTACTTTGGAGACAAAGTGGAAACGATTCCTGGAAAGGGGAAAAAAACGTTCTATTCTGCACTACAATCATTTTGACAATTTCCTTTCGCACTTTGTAATCCAAGTCAGAGCTATACACTAACTTGTAAATATGCATATATGCAATCCTGGGTAAGTTTTGGTTATAAGTTACCTATTTCCCTCCAAATTATTATATTTCATTCATTACCCCAGTGTCTAGTGTACATACACTGGGAAACCTAGTACTTCTAATATGAAGAATGGGAGAAATGAAAGGTATAATGTTTCTTGAAATAAATAATATAATTGTCCTTATTAATTATATTATGAGGACAGAAGATATTCTGATAAGAAGAGAGAATGTGGTGCTTTGCTTACTGTTTTAAAGAAAATTTGTAAAACTAAAGACTTTTTGAAAAAAAGCTATCTTAAGTGCTTTTTCTTTATTTACAAGACATTTCCCCCAGTGGTAGCATCTGAAGTATTGGAGTGTTTCTGCCACGAAGCAAAGCTCCATTCATGGCCGTCATTGAAGGTTATTTATTAATGTTACATAATGGTAGAATATTACTAGTTAGAGGGTTGGATTTGACTTGGTCCTAAGGCCGCAGAATCTCTCTCATGGCTTCCTAAGGGACGTACCTTTATGCTTTTAAGAACTACAAAGATTGAATAAAGAAAGAAATGTTTTTGAAACTATAGAAAAAGATTTTAAAACACGCTGCTGTCCTAAACAAATCCTGTTTAAAGGAATTTTAAAGAGATGCATTTTACTATATCAAAGAACATATGTGTATTTGCCTAAACACTCTGTACCTTTGTAATGATAAAACTTCCCCCTTTACGGTGAAGCTTATTCCGATTAAGCCTGGACTGTGTTCTTTTTTTTTTTTTTTTTTTTTTTTTTTGGTCTGATAATGAATTTGTGAACTCTATCTTTGGTATATCTTTTATTAAACTGCACTGTTTTGTTTAGTCAAGGTAAATAAGTAATTATGTATTTGAATAACTTGGTGTGTCTTGAGTGTTGTGGTATGAAAAGCATTGTGGTCTTTCTACACTAATGAAGTGCAAATAAAATTTTGTATTTATGAATGAAGTTGAGTTGCCATATTTATTTATCCAATTATAAATTGTATATATGACAGTATTCTCCATGAGCTCCGCAGCTTAATCCTTTTGAGTGTTTAGACAGGAAAAGCATAGTCCTCCACTGTGGAAAAGAGTTTGATGGTTTCTCAAAGGGCTGAACATAGAGCTACCATATGGTCCAGCAATTTGACTTCTAGGTTTATATCCAAAAGATCGAAAGCAGAGACTCAAACAGGTGCTTGTACACCAGTGCCCACGGCAGCATTGTTCACAAGAGCCGAAAGGTGGAAACTGCCCCAATGTCCATCAGCAAAATAATGGATAAACAAAATGTGTGTTCTACAAACAATGGGATCTTTATCCTTAAAAAGGAAGGAAATCCTGTCACATGCGCAGCGCGGATGAACCTTGAAGACATTATGCCGAGTGAAATAAGCAGGCCCAGAAGGACTGATACTGCCTGATTCCACTTACATGGGGTATATGGAGCACCCAGATTCATAGAGACGACGTAGAACGGTGGTTCCCAGGAGGGCAGGAGAGGGGATGAGGCATTGTTTCTGGGTGCAGAGTTTCAACTGGGGAAGATGGACGGTGGCGATGGCAGCACAGCAGTGTGCAGAGACTTTAGTGCCACTGAACTGTAGCAAACTGGATTGTCGTGTCCTCCAGAAAAGATTTTTAGTTCGTGTATATGCCTTTATCAGCCACAGTTGATCACGACTGCTGGTGATTTACCTACCCTCACCTCCCAGCCTGCCCTTCTGTGTTCTGCTCTGTGATGCTGGGGTTGGGACTCCCAACTGTATTTGCCAAACCCTCTTGCTCTTCCTGTTAAAATCTGCTGGTGGAGAGCTAGAAGTTGGCAGGAGGGAAGAAGGGGCTTGCTTGCCATTTTTCCGTTCCCATCAGCCTCCCTGGAGCAACAACAGACCACCGGCTCTAGCCTCCAGCTTCCTGCGGGACCCCTGGCTCCAACCTCACTGCGCCCTGTCAGAGGTACCAGTGGCATCTGGGCTTCTCAGTGTCCTGCCAGCCGGGTCATCCCAGCCCCTGCTGGACTGTACCCTCAGCAGTCCCTCTGCCCGCCAGGGTCCTGCTCCTCCGAGTCCGCACTCCCCTCCTCAGAATCTTGGACCCAGTCTTGCAGCGGTTCTTCCTCTGAGCTCCTGAGTTGTGGCAGTGCCCTCCTCTTTTTGCCCCCAGGGCCCTAGGGTTGGTAGCTGCTTCCTTCACTTCTTCATTTGTTTAGCATTTGAACAACCATGTAGTCCCCTGTATTAAATCCTTCTGTTTAGATATCCCGCGTTGGTGTCTGTCTTCCTGACTGATAGAGAACCTGGAACCAGGAGTGATCTCAAGAAACAGATCCTCAAAGATGAGTTCAACAAAAAAAAGGTGGTGTTTGGCATGGGCATTTGTAGCTCATTCAGCAATCTGTGGTCTATTTTATGTTTACAACTCAATCTCAGTTTCTGCATTTTCAGTCTGTCAACTGTAGTGTTAACAAAAGTGCTATCCTTGTTTAGTAGGATAGTTTGGGAGTTAAAGTTGGACTTTGCAAGAAGGCAGTGTGATTTATAGCTCTTGAGTTTAATTTTTTTTTTTTTTTTTTTTTTTTTTTTGAGTTTCGCTTGTTGCCCAGGCTGGAGTGCAATGGCGTGATCTCGGCTCACTGCAACCTCCACCTCCTAGGTTCAAGCAATTCTCCTGCTTCAGCCTCCCAAGTAGCTGGGATTACAGGTGCACACCACCACACCCAGCTAATTTTGTATTTTTAGTAGAGACGGGGTTTCACCATGTTGACCAGGCTAGTCTCAAACTCCTGACCTCAGATGATCCACCCACCTTGGCCTCACAAAGTACTGGGATTACAAGTGTGAACCACTGGCCCAGACTGATTAAATTTTTATTCTTAGGTTTTCCAGTAAGTATACTTTTGGGTTTTTCTTCCAATGAATACGATTTGTGAGCGTGGGACTAGGACTAAATTTTCTAGACTGTTAATCCGCACATTGTCTTAGGGGTTGGTTATTCAGTGTCTGTTTGGCCAGTGGTTCTCATGCTGTCAGTGGCCTCACCTTTGGACAGCCCAGCAGTCCATTGTCTGATCAGCTGAAACTCAGTTTGATCCCTCTAGATTTCTGTTTTGTTGTTTGAGACACACTCTCATCCAGGCTGGTGCAGTTGCGCGATCTCGGCTCACGGCAACCTCTTCCTCCCAGGTTCAAGCAATGCTCCACCCTCAGCCACTCAAGTAGCTGGGATTGTAGGTGCCTTCCACCACAACTGGCTAATTTTTGTATTTTTAGTGGAGATGGGTTTCACCATGTTGGCCAGGCTGGTCTTGAACTCCTGACCTCAAGTGATCTGTCTGCCTTGGCCTCCCAAAGTGCTGGGATTACAAGTGTGAGCTACTGTGCCCGGCCATTCCTCTAGATTTTTTAAGGGAACTGTCCTTTTTTTTTTTTTTTTTTTAATTTTGAGAGAGGGTCTCTATCTGTCACCCAGGCTGGAGTGCACTTGTGCGATCATGGCTTATTGTAGCCTCGACCTTCCCAGGCTCAGGTGAGCCTCCTGTCTCAGCCTCCTGAGTAGCTGGGACTACAGGTGCACGCACGCCACCATGCCCAGCTAACTTTTCTATTTTTTGTAGAGATGGGGGTTCTCACTATGTTGCCCAGGCTGGTCTCAAACTCAGGCTCAAGCGATCTGCATGCCTCTGCCTCCCAAAGTGCTGGGATTACAGGTATGAGCCACCATGCCCAGCTAGGAACTGTCTTTTTGGAGAACAGTCGCAAGGAATATTTTATACGTTTATAGCTCATTGTCCTAGGTTAGTGTCTTATTTGGTCCTCACAGAGACTCTGAAGTAAATAGAGCCAGATATAAAAGGAATTTTCAGTCATCCATGTAGATGGAGAGGAACATAATCTAAGAAAGAACAAATAAAAACCACCCAAGACCACAAGATCTGCAGATTTTCTTATGGCCACAAAGTTGTATTTCTGGTCTGTGAAATGGATGCTAAACATCCTGGAGTTGAGTGGCTTTGTGGAGAATTACAGTGGATTTCTTGTAAAGCAGTGGGGAAACAACAGGTTCATTCACTGTACACTCATCTCCAGCTGGTTCTCTTTCTATCTCCTGGGGCTTCAAAATGGAGTCACTAGTGGGCAGCTGGTTTAATTTAACTAATTGCTTAAAGTCTTTAAAATGAAATGTGAGGGGTGAATATTGATGACAACAGAACAGGAGATTTGCTTCACGTGTCTCCAGCTCTCAAACAAGCTTCCTCAAATTAGGTCTTTTTCCTTGAGTGACTTAACGTTACCAGGGAGAGGGAAAGTCCTTGTGTATAGATTACGTGTTGCCTAGAATTTGTAACTCAGCTTACAAGCTGCATAAGAGTGATAAAAGGACATGAACAGACACTTCTCAAAAGAAGACATTTATGCAGCCAAAAAACACATGAAGAAATGCTGATCATCACTGGCCATCAGAGAAATGCAAATCAAAACCACAGTGAGATACCATCTCACACCAGTTAGAATGGCCATCATTAAAAAATCAGGAAACAACAGGTGCTGGAGAGGATGTGGAGAAATAGGAACACTTTTACACTGTTGGTGGGACTGTAAACTAGTTCAACCATTGTGGAAGTCAGTGTGGCGATTCCTCAGGGATCTCGAACTAGAAATACCATTTGACCCAGCCATCCCATTACTGGGTATATACCCAAAGGACTATAAATCATGCTGCTATAAAGACACATGCACACGTATGCTTATTGTGGCACTATTCACAATAGCAAAGACTTGGAACCAACCCAAATGTCCAACAAAAATAGACTGGATTAAGAAAATGTGGCACATATACACCATGGAATACTATGCAGCCATAAAAAATGATGAGTTCGTGTCCTTTGTAGGGACATGGATGAAACTGGAAAACATCATTCTCAGCAAACTATCGCAAGAACAAAAAACCAAACACTGCATGTTCTCACCCATAGGTGGGAATTGAACAATGAGAACTCCTGGACACAGGAAGGGGAACATCACACTCTGGGGACTGTTGTGGGGTGGGGGGAGGGGGGAGGGACAGCATTAGGAGATATACCTAATGCTAAATGACGAGTTAATGGGTGCAGGAAATCAACATGGCACATGGATACATATGTAACAAACCTGCACATTGTGCACATGTACCCTAAAACCTAAAGTATAATTAAAAAAAAAAAAAAGAGTGGGTCAGGATGTGATAGAAGGAACCCATTATTTCTGTTGGAACACTGTAGTAACAGTTGAAATTTGCTGTGTGGTTGCTTTGTGCAAGGCCTCGATCAATACAACGGCCCTTGAGTTTCAGGTGCAAGGGATGGCGGATCCATAACTAGAACACGCAGCAGAGCAGCCTCTGAATCCACGAAAGACGCACCAAGTCCTGGGGAAGCTCAGAGAAGAGAGAGGTCAGGACCCAGCCTCTACCTGTACACCGATGACTTCCAAGACTAGTGAAGACTACTCCTGAACTCCAAGTATACCCATCAAACTACCTACTGGCATTTCTGCCTTGGTTTTATGGACACCTCTAAATCAACTGACGTTAAAACTGATATTACCTTCTATTTATAAACAAGCCCCCTCCAGCTTGTCCTCTTATATTTCATACCTCAGTGAAAGTAACCACTATTTACCTAGCTTCCCAAATCTGAAACTTGGGAGTGGTCCTTGACTTCTTTTGTATTCCCTACATCCGATTGGTCTTCAAGCCCCGTTGAATTAAATCCTCTTCTCCAACCTTCTGCATTAGTTGAAGTCCCTAGTTTCTCATTTGCATCCTTGCAGCAGTCACTGGTCTGTACATATATTCTAATTATTCTCCCTGTACACAAAAATACTCCCAAGCTTACTGTGACAAGTCATCAGATTCAGAAATTCCATTTTCTCTGGACTTTCCCCAAATGGAGAGATTTTTTTTCCCCAACTGTACCCAAGATTTAGAGATAGTTCCTCTAATTGCTTGTAGATGGTATTATTTTGTCTATTTAACTGAGTCTCAGGAAGATTAGGCAACTTGCCCAGATCTTTATAGCTAGCAAGGGGTAGAGCTGGGTCAGAGCCCCAGGTCTTTAGACTCTTTGCTGTCTTCTCACAGTCCGAAAAGATTTACTAACGTTTTGGCTTAAGTATATAGTAGCACGTTCCTTATTTATTTGTAATAACCATCCAAGCAGGCTTTTGCCTTCCCACCAACTAGAAGATGGCCCCAATGGCTTATGTTCTTAGTGTCATTTTAATTTGCTAGAAATTGCTATAAGCACAAATCATTATAAGATGAGCACTGACTTTAAATGTCTACAGAAAACAACTAGCAAGATGGTGATTTTTTTTTTATTTCTTTTTTTAAGACAGGGTCTCGCTCTGTTGCTCAGGCTGGAGTGCAGTGGAATGATCACAGCTCACTGCAACCTTGACCTTCCTGGTCTCTGGTGACTCTCCCACCTCAGCCTCTCGAGTAGCCAGGACTACAAGCATGTGCCACCATATCTAGCTTTTTTTTTTTTTTTTTTTTTTTTTTTTTTGTAGAAATGGGGTTTCACCATGTTGCCTAGGCTGGTCTTGAACTGGGCTCAAGTGATCTGCCCACCTTGGCCTCCCAAGTGCTGGGATTGTAGGCATGAGCTGCCATACCCAACCAAGATGGTGAATTTAATCCAACTATATTAACAATTACATTAACTATAAACAGTTTAAACTTACAAATTGAAAGAAGAAAGTTGTCATATTGTTTTGTTGGTTTGGTTTTGTTTGGTTTGGCTTTTGTTTTTTTGAGACAGAGTCTTGCTCTGTCACCCAGGCTGGAGTGCGATGGCATGATCTCAGCTCACTGCAACCTCCGCCTCCCGGGTTCAAGCCATTCTCCTGGCTCAGCTGCCCCAGTAGCTGGGATTACAGGCGTGCACCACCATGCCCAACCAATTTTTGTATTTTTGGTAGAGACGGGGTTTCACCATGTTGGCCAGGCTGATCTTGAACTCCTGATGTTGTGATCCACCCGCCTCAGCCTCCCAAAGTGCTGCGATTACAGACGTGAGCCACCACACCCAGCTGTATTTTTTTTTTTTTTTAAAAAGACCTAACTATATGCTGTCTACAACAAACCCACTTTAAATATAAGGATAAGTTAAAAGGATGGAAAAAGAAGTATCATGAAAACACTAATCAAAAGAAAGCTGAAGTGGTTCTATTGCTATCAGACAAAGTGGACTTCAGAACAAGAAATATTTCCAGGAAAAAGTGGAGCATTATATAATAATAAAGGAGTCAATTCACTGACATGACAGTAATCTTAAATGTGCATGCACCTAACAACAGAGTTTCAAAAGACATGAAGCAAAAATTGATAAAACTACAAGTAGTTGACAGATTCAGAATTACAATTGGAGATTTCAATGCTCCTTTCTCAGTCAACAGAACAAGTCAATAGAAAATCAGTGAGGCTATAGAAGACCTATTTGACGTATGTGGCCTAATTAAACTCAACCTAATTGAACACTATCAAAAGAAAAATTTGTATTTTCAAATACACATGAAACATTCACCAAGATAGATTATATTCTGGGCCATAAATTTTTAACAAAATTTTTAAAAAATCATATAAAGTATGTATTATGCCACAGCTGAATTAAACTGGAATAATAATAACAGAAAATATTTGGAAAATCTCCAAATATGTGGAAGATAAACAATACACTTTCAAATAATCCCTGTGTAAAAAAGATGTCAAAAGGGAAATTTTAAAGTATTTCTAATGGAACAAAAACCCAAATTCAATATATCAAAATTTGTATGATGACCAGCCTGGCCAACAATGTGAAACTCTGTCTCTACTAAAAATATAAAAATTAGCTGGGCATGGTGGCAGGCACCTGTAATTCCAGCTACTCGGGAGGCTAAGGCAGGAGAATTGCTTGAACCTAGGACGCAGGGGTTTCAGTGAGCCTAGATTGTGCCATTGCACTCCAGCTGGGCGACAAGAGCGAAACTCTCAAAAAAAAAAAAAAAATTGTATCATGTAGCTGAAATTCACAGAGGAAATTTATAACATTAAGTGCTTATATTAGAAAAGAAAAAAGTCTTGGATAACTTATCTAAATTTTCACTTTAAGAAACTAGGAAAAGAAGCAGTAATTAAACTCAATGCAAGCAGAAGAAAAGAAATAATAAAGATGAAGCATAACTCAATGAAATTAAGAACATAATAACAGAGAAAAACCAAAACTATCCAAAGAACTCAACAGCAACAAAAACCCCAATTAACAAATGTGCAAGGACTTGATAGACATTTCTCCGAAGAAAATATGCAAATAGCCAACAGCACATGGAAAGATGCTCAACGACACTCATCATTAGGAAAATGCAGATTGAAACCGCAAGATTCCACTTCACACTCATGGTGGCTATTATATGTGAAAAAATAACAAGTGTTGGTGAAGATGTAGAGAATGTGGAACTCTTATGTATTGCTAAGTGGGATACAAAATAGTGTAGCCACTGTGGAAATTGTATGGTGATTCCTCAAAAAATCAGGTATAGAATTACCATATGACCCAGCAATGCCACTTCTGGGTATATACCCAAAAGAACTGAAAACAGGTGCTCAAACAGATATTTATACATTCATGTTCATAGCAGCATTATTCAAAACAGCCAAAAGGTGGAAAAAAAGAAAGTGTCGATTGGTGGATGAATGGGTAAACAAAATCTGGCATGTACATACATGTGCAATAATTAATGGAATATTAATTTTTCAGCCTTAAAAAGAAGAAACTTTTCTTTCTTTTTTTTAAATTTTATTTATTGGGTGGCTCACAAGATGGCTAAATAGGGACAGCTCCAGTCTGCAGCTATGAACGAGATCAAGGCAGGAGGCAGGTGATATCTGCATTTCCATCTGAGGAACCCGGCTCATCTCACTGGGACTGGTTAGACAGTGGGTGCAGCCCCTGGAGGGCAAGCAGAAGCAGGGTGGGGTGTCGCCTCACTCGAGAAGCACAAGGGATTGGGGAACTCCCTCCCCTAGCCAGGGGAAGCCATGAGGGACTCTGCCGTGAGGAACGGTGCATTCTGGCCCAGATACTATGCTTTTCCCATGGTCTTTGCAACCCGCAGACCAGGAGATTCCCTTGGGTGCCTACACCACCAGGGCCCTGGGTTTCAAGCACAAAACTGGATGGCTGTTTAGGCAGACACTGAGCTAGCTGCAGTTTTTCTTCATACTCCAGTGGAGCCTGGAATGCCAGTGAGACACAACCTGTGGAAATGGGGCTGAAGCCAGGGAGCCAAGTGGTCTAGCTCAGCAGATCCCACCCCCATGGAGCCCAGCAAGCTAAGATCTGCTGACTCGAAATTCTTGCTACCAGCACAGCAGTCTGAAGTCGACCTGGGGCACTAGAGCTTTGTGGGGTGAGGGGTGTCCACCATTACTGAGGCTTGAGTAGGCGGTTTTCCCCTCACAGTGTAAACAAAGCCGCTGGGAAGTTTGGACTGGGCAGAGCCCACCGCAGCGCCACAAAGCCACTGTAGCCAGATTGCCTGTCTAGATTCTTCCTCAATGGGCAGGGCATCTCTGAAAGAAAGTCAGCAGCCCCAGTCAGGGGCTTATAGATAAAACTCTCATCTCCCTGGGACAGAGCACCTGGGGGAGGGGGCGGCTGTGGGCACATCTTCAGCAGACTTAAATATTCCTGCCTGCCCACTCTGAAGAGAGCAGCAGATCTCCCAGCACAATGCTCAAGATTTGCTAAGGGACAGACTACCTCCTCAAGTGAGTCCCTGACCCCCATGACTCCTGACTGGGAGACACCTCCCAGCAGGAGTCAACAAACACCTTATACAAGAGAGCTCCAGCTAGCATCTGGTGGGTGCCCCTCTGGGAGGAAGCTTCCAGAAGAAGGAACAGGCAGCAATCTTTGCTGTTCTGCAGCCTCTGCTGGTGATACTCAGGCAAACAGGGTCTGGAGTTCACCTCTAGCAAACTCCAGCAGACCTGTAGCAGAGGGGCCTGACTGTTATAAGGAAAATCAACAAACAGAAAGGAATAGCATCAACAGCAACAGAAAGGACATCTACACAAAAAAAACCCATCCAAAGGTCACCAGCATCAAAGACCAAAGGTAGATAAATCCACGAAAATGAGGAAAAACCAGCACAAAAAGGCTGAAAATTCCAAACACAAGAACACCTCTTCTCCTCCAAAGGATCACAACTCCTTGCCAGCAAGGGAACAAAACTGGATGGAGAATGAGTTTGATGAATTGACAGAAGTAGGCTTCAGAAGGCGGGTAATAACAAACTCCTCTGAGCTAAAGGAGCATGTTCTAACCCAATGCAAGGAAGCTAAGAACCTTGAAAAAAGGTTAGAAGAATTGCCAACTAGAATAACCAGTTTAGAGAAGAACATAAATGACCTGATGGAGCTGAAAAACACAGCACAAGAACTTTGTGAAGCATACGTAACTATCAATAGCTGAATCAATCAAGCAGAAGAAAGGATATCAGAGATTGAAGATCAACTTAATGAAATAAAGCATGAAGACAAGATTAGAGAAAAAAGAATGAAAAGGAACAAACAAAGCCTCCAAGAAATATGGGACTATGTGAAAAGACCAAACCTACATTTGATTGGTGTAGCTGAAAGTGACAGGGAGAGTGGAACCAAGTTGCAAAACACTCTTCAGGATATCTAGGAGAACTTCCCCAACCTAGCAAGAGAGGCCAACATTCAAATTCAGGAAATACAGAGAACACCACAAAGATACTCCTCCAGAAGAGCAACCCCAAGACACATAATCATCAGATTCAGCAAGGTTGAAATGAAGGAAAAAATGTTAAGGGCAGCCAAAGAGAAAGGTCAGGTTACCCACAAAGGAAAGCCCATCAGACTAACAGCAGATCTCTCTGCAGAAACCATACAAGCCAGAAGAAAGTGGGGGCCAATATTCAACATTCTTAAAGAATTTTCAACCCAGAATTTCATATCCAGTCAAACTAAGCTTCATAAGCAAAGGAGAAATAAAATCCTTTATAGACAAGGAAATGCTGAGAGATTTTGTCACCACCAGGCCTGCCTTACAGGAGCTCCTGAAGGAAGCACTAAACATGGAAAGGAACAACTGGTACCAGCCACTGCAAAAACATGCCAAATTGTAAAGACCATCAATGCTAGGAAGAAACTGCATCAATTAATGGGCAAAATAACCAGCTAGCATCATAATGATAGGATCAAATTCACACATAACAATATTAACCTTAAATGTAAATGGGCTAAATGCCGCAATTAAAAGACACAGAGTGGTCCAGGCACAGTGGCTCACGCCTGTAATCCCAGCACTTTGGGAGGCTGAGGTGGGTGAATCACCTGAGGTCAATAGTTCGAGACCACCCTGGGCAATATGGTGAAACCCCGTCTCTACTAAAAATACAAAAAATTAGCTGGGCATGGTGGCGGGCACCTGTAATCCCAGCTACTCGGGAGGCTGAGGCAGGAGAATCATTTGAACCTGGGAGGTGGAGGTTGCAGTGAGCCAAGATCACACCACTGTACTCCAGCCTGGTGACAGAGCAAGACTCTATCTGAAAAAAAACAAAGGGAAACCCCATAGGCAGAGACCCCAAAAGGAGAGGAGGTGAGGAGGCTGGAGACAAACCGAAATCTGTCTCCACACTGGCAAATTGGATAAAGAGTCAAGACCCATCAGTGTGCTGTATTCAGGAGACCCATCTCGTGTGCAAAGACACACATAGGCTCAAAATAAAGAGATGGAGGAATATTTACTAAGCAAATGGAAAGCAAAAAAAAAAGCAGGGGTTGCGATCCTAGTCTCTGATAAAACAGACTTTAAACCAACAAAGATCAAAAAAGATAAAGAAGGGCATTACATAATGGTAAAGGGATCAATGCAACAAGTAAAGCTACCTATCCTAAATATATATGCACCCAACACAGGATTACCTAGATTCGTAAAGCAAGTTCTCAGAGACCTACAAAGAGACTTAGACTCCCACACAATATTAGTGGGAGACTTTAACACCCCACTGTCAATATTAGACAGATCAACAAGACAGAAAATTAACAAGAACCAATGACAAAAGCCACATGATTATCTCAATAGATGCAGAAAAGGCCTTCAATAAAATTCAACACCACTTCATGCTAAAAATTCTCAATAAACTAGGTATTGATGGAACATATCTCAAAATAATAAGAGCTATTTATGACACACCCACAGCCAATATCATACTGAATGGGCAAAAGCTGGAAGCATTCCCTTTGAAAACCGGCACAAGACAAGGATGCCCTCTCTCACCACTCTTATTCAACATAGCATTGGAAGTTCTGGTCAGGGCAATCAGGCAAGAGAAAGAAATAAAGGGTATTCAATTAAGAAAAGAGGAAGTCAAATTGTCTCTGTTGTATATTTAGAAAACCCCATCACCTCAGCCCAAAATCTCCTTAAGCTGCTTAGCAACTTCAGCAAAGTCTCAGGAAACAAAATCAACGTGCAAAAACCACAAGCATTCCTATACACCAATAATAGACAAACAGAGCCAAATCATGAGTGAACTCCCATTCACAATTGCTACAAAGAGAATAAAATACCTAGGAATCCTACCTACAATGGATGTGAAGGACCTCTTCAAGGAGAACTACAAACCACTGCTCAAGGAAATAAGAGAGGACACAAACAAATGGAAAAACATTCCATGCTCATGGATAGGAAGAATCAATATCGTGAAAATGGCCATACTGCCCAAAATAATTTATAGATTCAATGCTATCCCCATCAAGCTACCATTGACTTTCTTCACAGAATTAGAAAAAACTACTTTAAATTTCATATGAACCAAAAAAGAGCCCATATAGGCAAGACAATCCTAAGCAAAAAGAACAAATCTGGAGGCATCCCATTACCTGACTTCGAACTATACTACAAGGCTACAGTAACCAAAACAGCATGGTACTGGTACCAAAACAGATATATAGATTGATGGAACAGAACAGAGGTCTCAGAAATAACACCGCACATCTACAACCATCTGATCTTTGACAAACCTGACGAAAACAAGCAACGGGGAAAGGATTCCCTATTTAATAAATGGTGTTGGAAAAACTGGCTAGCCAAATGCAGAAAACTGAAACTGGATCCCTTCCTTGCACCTTATACAAAATTGGATGGATTAAAGACTTAAACATAAGACCTAAAGCCATAAAAACCCTAGAAGAAAACCTAGGCAATACCATTCAGGACATAGGCATGGGCAAGGACTTCATGACTAAAACGCCAAAAGCAATGTCAACAAGAGCCAAAATTGACAAATGAGATCAAATTAAATTAAAGAGCTTCTGCACAGCAAAAGAAACTATCATCAGAGTGAACAGGCAACCTACAGAATGGAAGAAAATTTTTGCAATCTACCCATCTGACAAAGGGCTATTATCCAGAATCTACAAGAAACTTAAACAAATTCACAAGAAGAAAACAACCCCATCAAAAAATAGGCGAAGGATATGAACAGACACTTCTCAAAATAAGACAATTTATGTGGTCAACAAAACATGAAAAAAAAGCTCATCATCACTGGTCATCAGAGAAATGCAAATCAAAACCACAATGAAATATCATCTCAGGCCAGTTAGAATGGCGATCATTAAAAAGTCAGGAAACAACAGATGCTGGAGAGGATGTGAAGGAATAGAAATGCTTTTACACCGTTGGTAGGAGTGTAAATTAGTTCAACCATTGTGGAAGGCAGTGTGGCGATTCCTCAAGGATCTAGAACCAGAAACACCATTTTACCCAGCAATTCCACTATTGAGTATATACCCAAAGGATTATAAATCATTCTACTGTAAAGACACATGCACATATATGTTTATTGCAGCACTATTCACAATTGCAAAGACTTGGAACCCACCCAAATGCCTATCAATGATAGACTGGCTAAAGAAAATGTAGCACATATACACCATGGAATATTATGCAGCCATAAAAAAGGATGAGTTCATGTCCTTTGCAGGGACATGGATGAAGCTGGAAACCATTATTCTCAGCAAACTAACACAGGAACAGAAAACCAGACACCACATGTTCTCACTCATAAGTGGGAGTTGAACAATGAGAACACATAAACACAGGGGCGGGAACATCAAACACCAGGGCCTGCCACAGGGTGGCGAGCTAGGGGAGGGGTAGCATTAGGAGAAATACCTAATGTAGATGAGGGGTTGATGGGTGCAGCAAACCGCCATGGCATGTGTATACCTATGTAACAAACCTGCATGTTCTACACATGTACCCCAGAACTTAAAGTATAATAAAAAAATTTAAAATTAATTAAAATTAAATAATGTATTTTAATTTATTAAATAAAACTTGAACTTCAAAAAAATTATTTATTTATTTATTTATTGAGAAGGAGTCTCAGTGGGTTGCCCAGGCTGGTCTTGAACTCCTGGCCTCAAGTGATCCTCCCACCTCAGCCTCCCAAAATGCTTGTTACAGGTGTGAACCATCATGCCCAGCCAAATTAACACAACTGATAAGCCTCTAGCCACGCTTACCAAGAAATATAGCGAGAAGACGATTATCCATAACTGAAATGGAAGAGGAGAAATCATTACAGGCACTAAAGAATAATAAGGAGGCCGGGTGCAGTGGCTCATGCCTGTAATCCCAGCATTTTGGGAGGCTGAGGCAGACAGATCACGAGGTCAGGAGATCGAGACCATCCTGGGCAACATGGTGAAACCCCATCTCTCAAAAATTAGCTGGGCTTGGTGGCGCATGCCTGTAATCCCAGCTACTCGGGAGGCTGAGACAGGAGAATTGCTTGAACCGGGGAGTCAGAGGTTACAGTGAGCTGAGACTGCGCCACTGCACTCCAGCCTGGCAACAGAGTGAGACTCTGTCTCAAAATAATAATAATAATAAATAATAATAAGGAAATAGCACAAACTATCCTAAGCCTATAAATTTAACAATTTAGATCAAATGGACAAATTTCCTAAAGAACACAAACTGACAAAGCTATTTAAAAAAAAAAAAAATAGGGAACTTTCTCAACCTGGTAAATGTTACCTACAAAACAACAGCTAGCCTCATCCTTGATGGTGGAAGACTTGTTGTCTTAACTCTAAGAATAAGAACAATACAAGGATTTTTAAAAAAAATTAAACATCATACTAAAGGTTATAGCCTGCAATAAGGCAAGAAAAAGAAATTAAAGGAAACAAATAAATAAAACAAATAAAACTATTCTCATGATTGCATAGAAATTCACAAAGAATTTACAGCAAAGCTGTTAGAACTAATAAGTGCATTTAGCTAGGTCACAGGATACAAGGTCAACATACAAAAATTAATTGTATTTTTATTTACTATCAATAAACACTTGAAGGTTGGATTTTTTCAAAGTACTATTTAAACAGCACGCACACACCTACACACACAACAAATTATATATGTATGATCTACATGCTGAAAACTACAAAATTCTGATTAAAAAAATCAAAGACCTAAATAAGTGGAGAGATATACACCAATCCAATCAAAATCCCTACAGGATTTTTTGTAGAAATCAACAAGCTAATTCTAAACTTTATATATAAAAACAAATAAACTGGAACGGCTAAAGCAATTTTGAAGAACAACAAATTGGAAGATCCACACTATCTAATTTCAAGACTTAACTATAAATCGACAGTAATCAAGGCATAAGGGATAAACCAGGGATGGTGGTGCGTGCATGTAGTCCCAGCTACTCAGGAGGTTGAGGCAGAAGGATGGCCTGGAGTTCAAGACCAGTCTGAGCAACATAGTGAGACCCTGTCTCAAAAAAAAAAAAAAAGAAAAAAAAATGGAGAAGAAAGGATAGACATACAGATGACCGGAACGGAAGAGAGTCAAGAAGTAGATTCATACATGTATGGTGAATTGACTTTCAACAAGTTTGGAAAGAGGCAATTCAATGGAGAAAGATTTTTCAGTGAATAGTGCTGGAACAATTAGATATTTATATGTAAAAAAAAATGTACCTCAATCTACACCTTGCACTCTCTACAAAAAAGATCATAGACCTAAGCATGACACCTAAAGCTAAAAATCCTCTAGAAGAAAGCAGGGAAAAATCTTTCTTTCAGCAAAGTCCTAACCCCGCTTGGCTTTGTGAGGTAGGTTGATAGAATTGCTGTGACGATAAGTGAGATAGCAAAATGAAGGTTACTAACATAATCCCTGCTCTTTTAAATATCTGTTGCTTTGTCAGTTTCCTTCTCTTTCCCCCCATGATTGATCCCAAATAACTTACCACAGCCTATTTGACAAAAGCCAATGGAAGTATCAAGTGATTGTGAATAAATTGAATACTAAGACCCGGCTGGTCATCTCGTGAGTCTACCATTTTCATTAGGTTCTTAATTTTCCACCAGAAATGACAGCAGTCCTACCATCTGTTTGGTGCTTTTAAAACATACGGATTGCTCTTAATCAGCTACACAAATTGCCCACACTCCAAGCTGTTGAAATTGAATACCAGCTTCAAATATCTGTTGCTCAACTTTATCAAAAATCCTGTGGAGCAAGGTTTGAAAGTCATACTCTCTGTTCTTTTCTTTTAGCATTATTTCCCAGGTCAAGACAGCTCAGACACAGCTGCATGAGGGAACCCATGGTCTTGACTCCAGGAATTGTCTTCTGACTTGGTGTCATACCTTCATCTAAAATGAAACAACTTTAGGAAACCTCTCATGGAATCCATTATTACCTTTAGTGAATACACTGTAAACCTGCATTTCAACTTATTTGGTTTGCCTTTTTATAGTGTGTATGTTCATTAAGCCACCTCAAATCTCTTGGGAAACTACATGGACTCTAAATAATGCTGGTGCTATAATAATTGCTGAAGAGTTGGTGCAATTATACAAAACTTCCACTAGGAGGAGGCAGAGCACGAATGATAAAAATTCAGGTTAGCCTATCATTTATACGTTGTACAATTATTTCTAAATTAGAATCTTTATTATTTTAAAAAACATACATAATTTTAAAAGATCATTTGAATATGTGGATGTGGTATAATTTAGAAGAGGAATGTAAATTTTAAAAATTATGCCCTACATTTTAGCTGCAATTTGAACAGACATAATGAATTCAGTTGGAACTCAGGGGAATTTCCCTAATTAGAAGGCTGAAGACTTTTAAGCACAAAGAAATGTTAAATGTAGACAGTGTACAATAATTTTTAAAGGTAACTCTTTTGATAACATTTATTGTTTGCTTTTTTTTTCTAGGTGCCATTTAAGGAAGACAAAGCTGTATTTTATTCACTAAATCTACTTGGCATTTGCTTTTCAAACTTTAGTCATGGACTACACCCAAAGATTGTGACTCATAACCTTGGCATACATCACAGGACGTGCTGAGGACAAGAGTTGGGAGTCTGTCAGTGACACAGCAGGGAGGGTCGTAGATAAGGAATCCGCAAAAGACAGAGGTAGCCAAGGGCCAGTTTCCACAAAGTGGCACCGTCCTCACAAGACTGGGAAAGTGTTTAAAGAAGACTCAGCCGGGCATGGTGCCTCACGCCTGTAATCCCAGCTCTTTGGGAAGCCAAGGAGGGCAGATCACCTGAGGTCAGGAGTTCGAGACCAGCTTGGCCAACACAGCGAAACCATGTCTCTACGAAAAATACAAAAACTAGCTGGGTGGGGTGGCGGGCACCTGTAGTCCCAGCTACTTGGGAGGCTGAGGCAGGAGAATCACTTGAACCCAGGAGGTGGAGTTGCAGTGAGCCGAGATTACACCACTGCACTCCAACCTGGGCAACAGAGCGAGACTCCGTCTCAAAAAAAAAAAAAAAAGAAGAAGAAGATTCAGCACTCTCAAGTGCAGTGTCAGCAGCAAAGAAGCAGGGAGTATCAAAAAGTCTCTGCAAAGGAAAAAGAGGGAGAATCGAGTAGATGTTCTAATGAATTCTGTACGTAGGTAGTCTGGGCAAGAATACCATAGAGTTGGGATCTAACTAACACCAGCTAGAAGAGAGCATGATTTCTCTTGCTATCTGATGATAGGCAAGTAATGATTAGGTTTAGGGAGTCAGGAAAGGATACTAACTTTGCTCCAGTTCTCTCCTGGGCAATGGAGATTAGGCAGAGGGTGTGCTTGGAGAGGCCTTTGTGGGGTGAGCAGGGGCAGGTGGTAAGAAATAAGAGTTGAGGAAAAGACAGTTCTCTCCTGGCCTCTTAGTGGGGAACAATCAGGGAAGCCAGCTGTGGCTCCCAGGGGCCCAGGGTCCTCTGGGCTGAGGGAACCAGGGCTTCTCAAGGGCAAGTCCCCCTGGGGGGTTTTGGTTTGGTTCTGTTTTGTATTGGTAAGCTGTCGTTGCAGTATAACATACATAAAGAAAAGAATGCAAATCATGAGTTGTTCAACTGATAGATTTTCCTCACGATGACTGTATTCACGCCTGGGACAAGAAAAGGATCAGAACCTCAAGAGTGCCCTTGCACGCCCTTCTAACCCCCTGGATTAGGTTGCTGGGTTGTGAACTTGACAGAAATGAACCATACATGGAGTGCTCTTTCAGGCCGGCTTCTTTTGCTCAGCATGATGTTTGAGGGAGTCACCCGTGTTGTTGCGGGAAGCTGTAGCATGCTCAGCCTCCTTCCTTGGCAGCTGGGCCTCCCTGGACAGTCATTGGAAGAGAGTAGCAGATGCCAACACCATTGCTAGGATCAATTCCAAGAATCAAAGGCTCAAGTTAAACTCAATCCAATGAATATGTCACTTTGTGTTTTACTGGACAACTGTTTGCAGCATCTTCCAATAGAGTGTTCCTTCAGATTGTGGTCTAAATGATTGATTGGCATAATAAGAATGATTCCTTTGGGAGGCCAATGTGGACGGATCACTTGGACCAGAAACTAGCTTGGCCAACATGGTGAAACCCCGTCTTTACTAAAAATACAAAAAAATTAGCTAGACATGGTGTCATGTGCCTGTAATCCCAGCTACTCTGAAGGCTGAGGCAGGAGGATCGCTTGGACCCAGGTGGCAGAGGTTGCAATGAGCTGAGATTGTGCCACTGCACTCCAGCCTAGGTGACACAGAGTCTCTCTCAAAAGAAAAAAAAAAAAGAATGATTCATATATGGCTAATGATTTGAAACCAAATGAGCCCAAACAGGCACTACACAGAACCTTGGCCTTGTTTTCACTGTTTTGGAAATAATAACATTGGTTCTGCTTACTTTCTGCTCAGATGAATTTACAGAGAAAGTTAACACTGGCCGTGGTCACTCAGAAGTTAGGGCTTTTCAGTTAGCCCCTGTGAGATCGTCAGGAAGGCTAGAGACTGTCTTGGTGGTGGCCCCTCTGACTCAAGTTATAATGTGTGTTCATACTCCTGGCAGGCTGTCCACACATCCTCCTAATCACTTCACAGTGAGGGCCCAGGGCAAGGTGATGACTCACTCCCGCTGGCCCTCTGAAGGTCTCATCTCTGACAAGGTGGGCGACAGCAGGCACTTAGGAGCAGATTTCCTGGAGCACCTGCCGACTAGCAGTAATCTAGTCGTAAACTAGAGTTTAATCTAGCAGTAAACTCTGCCTGCTCAGAACCAGCGTGATGCTTTTTTGCATTTTGTGCCTGGCATCACTTGTGACTACTACTTGAAACTGCCACTTAAATCCATTTTCCCATTACAGGAAAGGTCTGATTTCATAGGAAGAAATGCTTTAAAGTCAAGGCAGAGCAAAATCTCTAGCCACCATCAGCACTGAATATAAAACTGTTGGTGTGCTCCTGGCTGCGGAGGGCAGCTGCCGCTATTCCATTTCTGACACAAGTCTGGCTTTGTCATCACCAAGGTCACTCCCTGGCCCTCCCTGGTCACGCACTGCCCCAGGCTGCAGGCACCGGGGGCCTTTGTAGATGCTTTCATTTCTTTTCTCTCTCGGCTCCAAAGATCAGGTTGCTGCTTGCTTTCTTCCTTTACCTTTCCTCCTCGGCAAGATTTTAAACTCCACCAGAATATTGTTTTCTCACTGTCCCTTGCCTTCATTTGGTTCTCTTCTAGTGTTTATGGTGACCTTTTCCTTTCTCCATTATCATGCAACTCTTCATCATCACCACTTATGGTTTTTTTCCTTCACTAGAAAAAAAAATGCTGTAAGGTCCTACATACACTTGAAGCTCCTTCCGGAACCCCTGAGCCCACCTTGCAATAGCTTAGCTGCCTGCCGGGCCTTCCTCCTTTCTGGCCCCATCCTGCCCATCTCTGGAGGTTGCTGTGTTGCCACGGCAACTAGCAACCTGCCAAGTCAGCAAGCTCGGGGTGTGCTTGCCCAGCCTTGGGTGTTGGTCCAGCAGCCGACTTCCCTTAGCACTGTATGAAACGACCCCTTTCGGTAGCGCCTTCATCGTCCTAGAAGGATCCTGCCAGCTCTCAGTTCTCACCCGTCCTGACTCAGTTACATGTGGGGGCGAAGATCACCCCAGGTGAAGAGCAGCAGAAAGTTTTTTGTATTTTCTCTGTAGAGAAATCTGTCATCACTCTGTCCTCAGAGTAGGTTTATTGGAATGTCAAGAATGAGATTGGGTGTGGCAGCTTATGCCTATAATCCCAGTAATTTGAGAAGCTGAGGTGGGAGGATTGCTTGAGCCTAGGAATCTGAAACCAGCCTGGGCAACATAGTGAGACCCCGTCTCTACAAAAGAAATTTTTTTTAATTAGCCAGGCATGGAGATGCACGCCTGTCATCCCAGCTGCTTGGGAGGCTAAGGCAGGAGGATCACTTGAGCCGGAAAGGTTGAGGCTGCAGTGAGCCATGATTGTGCCATTGCTCTCTGGCCTGGGTGACAGAAGTGAGACCCTGTCTTTTTTTTTTTTTAAAGAATGAATGTCTTTTTAGCTGAAATGGTGGTCTTCGTGTCTTCATAAGGAATCTAGTTGGGGACAGGGAAGAGAAAAGGACTCTAAGAAATTTGGGGCAGGGAGGACCCACACAGATTTTATGACATTTGCAAGGGTAGTTTTTATTATGTTTTCAACATCTTGCCATTCTTAAACTATAGGAGTAGCTGGTTGTCCTAGAGAAGGGTTTCTATGGCGCCACAGTGGCATTTCTCTCTCGAAAGCTTCTCCGTAAAGTAGCTCGAACACATCATGCACAGGCTCAATCACGTATAAACCACTTTGTAACAAAGGCTCTCAGGCAGAGTGGCCAGGAGAGAAGCACCACAGAGGGGGGGCAGAGGGAGCCGTAGGAAGAGAGGCGCCGTCACAGCAGCACGTGGGTCCTGGATGACTCAGCCAGGGGTGGCCACCAGCCTGACCTCCCGAGAAAACCCCCCCACCCGATGAGACAGTCGTCTGGGGACCTGTAGATGATGAAGTTAAAAGGACTTAATCTTTGCCTCATGTATCTTCGCGACTCGTGATGCTGATATCAATAACCACGCTCAGATGGAAACTCGGCTTCCTCCCAGGCCATCCACGACAGAAGTGGCAGCTGGAGACGGGTTGGCCTGAGAGGCAGCCTCCCGGGCAGAACGCCCGTGCCTGGGAAGAGGCCTGCACTCCAGCAGACTTCCATGTTCGTTGGAAGCCTGCCCTTCCTGACTTTGAATTGGGACAATGCGCTGGATTTTCTGAAGCCTCAGTTCCTCCGTCTGTAAGATGAGATTGTGGGGAGGAGAGCGGACCTGTAAGTGCCCAGCCACGAGGCTGAGAGGTTCTAACTCCTTTGCTGCCGCGAAGAAGGGCCTGTTCCCCCCAGGGCAGGTGGGCTCCGGGCCAAGCTCGCGGAGGGGCCAGATCTGCTCTGGCTATGAGGGGGCCGCACGTCCTCTCCCTGCACAGACCCCGCCCATTTCAGCACCCTCTCCACCCTCCTCAGATGACCAGAGAAATCCAAACAGGCACTTGGCTTTCAAGACTTAGCTTTAGCCATGCATAAGTCCTTCACTGAAGTGTCAGAGGAAGGACAAGCGGCTTTGTTGGATTGGGGCTGGAGCCCCGTGCCCGGCTGTGGGTGCTCCTGGGAGAGCCTCGCCCGGCCCTGCCCTTCCTGAGAGTTCGCCGGGAGCACAAGCACTGGAGAGCCATGGGTAGAGCTCACCAGCCCCACCTCACAGAGAGGGAAACTCCGAAGTGGCCGTGGATTTGCCCAAGGTCACCCAGTGACGGACAGCTCAGACTCCTTTCCCAGCTCCAGCCACCGAAGCTTGCAGGCGCGTCCCTTCCAGCTCAGGTAAGCACCTCCGCCACGCTTTCCTCACGCCTTGATCTGATCTGGTGTTTCCCAGCCTGAGGTTTGGTTTTAGCACGCAGCAAGCACTTCTGTTGCAGCAAGCACTTCTGTTGAAGCGTTATTCGTGTTCTATTTTGACTAGCTCTTCCCTCTCTTCCAAAGATACCTCCTGACTTCTACCACAACACGCCAGTTTTGCAGTTGTTGAATATTACACAAGTGGACTCACAAGGTATCCCATTGCTGGATTTTTACAAAATATTCACTGGGTATGTTCCTATCAGCTCTGGTATCCGTGGCCTGTGAGCTACTCACTCACAGAGCTTAACCTTTCTGCAGGTACCAGTCAGGACTAACTTCTGGAAAGAGAAGCCTTAATTTAAAAACATAAAAAATAAATTTTAAAAAAAGCTTTCCTACCAAATTCCTGATTGGTAACTGTAGTAGCAAATTCAGGTGGGCTTCCCTGACCTTGGCTTCTGACAGTCTGGGATTCATCATAGCTTCCTGGATGGGTCTCTAGACTAATGTTTTAAAATATTTTTAATTTTCATGGGTATATACAGTCTCTAGAATATTATGAGACCTGTATACGAAAATTCCAAGCCTGGGCAAAATAGTGAGACCCTGTCTCTACAAAAAATAAAACAATTTAGTCAGGCTTGGTGACATAGGCCTATAGTCCCCACTACTCAGGAGGCTGAGGCAGCAGAATCGCTTGAGCCCAGGAGTTCAAGGCTACGGTGAGGCTACTACACTCAGTCTGGGTGACACAGTAAGACCCTGTCTCTAACAAAAAGAAAACGAAAAATCCATATGTGATAATCCATCCCAAATAAAGTTAATCATGATCATTACAAAATGAAGGTAATTTCTGTGCTTTACAAAATGATTCACTATTAAGTTACTTTAAATAGTAAGCTGTCTTCCTGTGTTTTAAAATAGATGATCTAAATGAATTGAACCAATTTTCAGGAATATATTTAACCTGTATCAAGGCATACCTGATTGGATCCTATATAATTTTTGTTCATTTATTTATTTGTCCTGTCAATAAGGCAGTTTAGTGTCCAGCCTGCCTTATTGATCAGCCGCCCCGGAGGGGAGAGGACTTGGGAGTGAGGTCCTGTGGAAGAGGAGGGGGTGAGAATGGAAACTGTGGGTTGTCTATGTTAATGTGATTTTCCTGACTCAGTGGGCTGGCGAAGACTGCTTGGCATTTGAGACATAGCTACTTCTTGGTCTGTCTCCCAACTAGATTGTGAAGTGCTTGAGGACAGGGGACATTTCAGTCTGAATGTGTCTGCCAAGAAAAAGAACAGGAGACAGGAAGGAAGGAAGAAGGAAGGGAAGGAAGGAAGAAAATTGTATACAGCCATGATGTCTGTGTAGGTACATAAATGGATACATAGATACATTTAAACCACAACCTTACAGTTATTCAAGTATTGCTACTTCTTTATAATTCTGAGACAGAGAAAGAGCAGTCATTACTCTCATACAGGCTTCTTTTTCATATTGTAACCTGAGAATTTAGCATTAATTGCTACATAGGAAGCGAATAAAACTCACTTGTGAAAACACAAATTGCCCTGTTGCCTTTTGCTTCTTTTGCCTATTGATACAAACTGAAAAATACGCCAGGAACAATCAAACTTGCAGTCGATGGCATTGACTGAAAGAAGGATTAGGAAGTGAGAGAACAGGTTAAAATGTGGTCCACAATTCTCAGCGATGGCTGGAGGTCAGGCTTCACCAGGGAGAGGGTTAGTTCATGGCTCAGGCTCATTTAAATATTTTCCCCTTCCTCTCCTTCCTGTGAATTTAACCAGGAAAACAGCACAGTCTGTCACCTAGGTAACTGGCTCTCCCGCTGACTGGTGGAGATTGGAAACCGCACCCTTTCTCATTGCAAATTTGCATTCGCAGCTGGGCTTCGGGTGACCTTGCGGGAGGACAGAAAGCTAATCCAATCCTGCTGCTGAATGAGGGTGTCCGGTCCTACCCGGTCCGCCTGATACACATCTGCCTCTGTGAGGAGCCTGTTAAAGGGTCACGCGTGCCCATTGCTTTCCTTCAGAAGGAGGCTGGAAAATGCTTTTGATTTGAAAATGATGAAAATGAAAATGGTCCTTGGATTGTCACTTTGTGCAAAACCCTGTGTTTCTAATTCAGACCATCGCTTCTCCCAACCATGTTCCCGAAGAGCCCGCAGGTTAGGCTGGCTGAGATGAGGACAAAGACCTTGGGTGCCCAGTTTAGTTATGTTAATTAAAATAAAAAATTGCAGTGGGGAGGCGTGAGGAGAATGTGCCTGGACAATAGGAACCCCAGGCCATGGTCGCCAGCTCAGTCTTTATTCACAGCCGCTCCTTTCTTTGCCCCATTGTGCTGTCAGCTCCGGTGACTTCTGAGAGGGGCTGGGCGCCAGCTGTATGCAAAGTGCAGAGGCCCTGGGGTGGGTGCCTGGGGAGAGGGGCTGCCTGCATCTCTTCTGTATTACTCGTTTTCTCTTCTCTTCATGGAATAACAGCTAATTCACACCTTTATGTAATATCCGCAAACTCACACCTTCTTGTGATAACAGCTAACTCACGCCTTCATGTGATAATAACAGCTAACTCACCCCTTTAGTTGTAGGTGTTATTCTCAGGACTTCGCATGTCTAAAATGACTTCACCCTGACCATAACCTAAGAGATGGGCACTGTTCATGCTGATTTGAGAAATGGGCAATCCCAGATGCAGACAGGGGAAGTGATTTGTGCAGGCCTCATAGCCAGTAACTGACTCCTGACACCCTTGGCACCCGCCGCCCCCAACTCATCCCTACATGCAGGTCGGTTCAGCTCAGCAGGAGAGGGCACTCAACCCCCTTGAGAGCAGGTGCAGGACCCAGGCTGCAACTGGCCGTGCTAACTTGTCCCCGGCGTTCTCACTCACTGTCTGGCCTGGCAAGCACGCGGTGAGCTCCCATCTGTCCCCTGTCATCTGCGGGCTGCGCTGTGGAACTGCTCTGAAGGGCCATCCTCCTCCCCCTCCGCCCATGCTCCCCGACCTTGACTGCTCCCTTAGTGATCCCTGCAGGACAGGTGGAAGCCAAAGGAAAGGAAAAGAGAGGCTGCATGGGTACCTAGGAAAACGCCTAGTTAATGATTGTTAAGAGGCATTATCTGAGCTCCTTCCAAGTGCCAGTCCCAGCTTGGAATGGGGAGATGCACTGCCAGTGAGGCAGGCAGGGTCCCAGTCCTCCAGGCTGACCTGCTGACCCACAGGGGACACAGACAGGGGGTGCAAGAGAGCAGCAGGGCCTGAGGGGATGCACATGTTGCCACCGGATCGTGAGTGAAGAAGCGGAGGTGAGGGCTGTGACTTCCCTAGGTGCTCAGAGAACGCTCCCGAGGCTGAGGCCTGCCCGCCAAGACCTTAGGGGAAGGGCAGCCTCAAGGAGACCTGGGGACAGGCCCCCAGCAGGGCTCAGGAGCAGAAACCGGCCAGATGCACCCAGCAAGCAGAGGACAGCAGCCAAGGGAGGTAAGTGGCTCACATGACTCGCAGGCCTTGGAGAGGGATCTGCACTTCATTCTAACTGCAATTTTTCACCCAAGAGAAAGAAAGGTAACCTCGAGTTGGGAGGGACCCATTGTGCAGTTTGTTGCAAGGTCAATACACACCTGAGGTGAGCAAAGACCCACTGTGAGTGATCGGAAGAGGGATCATATCCTTCCAATATCTGTGATCAATCCCATCCAACCCTCCCTTTTATGCATGGGGCCTGACATGGATGCTATTTCCCCAGATCTACATGTTCAGTACACGTCAGAGCCTAAACTGGAGGTCAGTCTGGTGGGGCTTCTGGTTTGCCCCAAAGAGATGTGGGGTGAATGAGAGAGCGATGGCATCAGGCTCATTTGCTGACCAGAACCCTGGGCTGACCTAGAGAACGGTAACGAAAGCACAGGATAGACGAAGAAGTGGGAGAAATGGGGCCGTGTGTGTGTGTGTGTGTTCTAATGTTGGAGTGTGCTTGCAATATTACAGTATAATGACAAGTGAAAAAAAAAGGAGACTAAAGAAAAGATAAGGATTTGGAAGTTCAGTATTTTGACAAAGAGAGAGAACTAAAGACAGAAAAGAAGAAACTGTTCAACAAATAAAGAGATCAAGGTTTTACTTGTTTTTACTGTGAAAAGGAATCATTTGATACCCGCCTCAAAGATAATGAGCCCAAGTCCCTGCTCTGAAATTCAAGCACAGTTGTCAAAAATCTAAAACAATTTTCATTCAGTAATAGATACTCAAGTCTTTGGTAAAGACAGGATGTCTGGAATAAAGTCAGTCCCCCAATCTCACATAATACACATACATTAGGTCAAAATAGGTCCAACTAAAACTCTTAGAATAAAACCTAGGAATAAATCTTCATGACTTTGGGTAATGTCTTCTTAAATATGGCACCAATTGCACAAAATAACAAAAGGAAAAAACAGATATATTAGACTTCATCAAAATGATAAACTTTTGTCAGGAGTCCGAAACCAGCCTGGGCAACATAGCAAGACCCTGTCTCTATAAAAAATTAAAAATTAAAAACTTTTGTGCTACAAGCTATCATCAAGAAAGTGGAAAAACAATGCACAATAAATGTTGTCTATATCAAAATCTTTGCAAATCATGTCTCTGACAAAGGACATATCCAGAATATATAAAGAATTCTTACAATTCAATAATGAAAACACAACCTAATTTTAAAAATGGGCAAATGATTTGAATAGACATTTATCCAAAGCAGGTATACCAATGGCCAAAACACATGGAAAGATTCTCAACATCGCTAGTCATTAGGGAAATGCAAACCAAAACCAGAATGAAAGCCTTCTTAACACCCACGAGGATGGCTATTATCAGAAACATACACACTACCAAGTGTTGGTGAGGATGTGGTAAAACTGGAACTCTCTTACATTGATGGTGGGAATATTGAAGGGTGCAGCCACTTTGGGAAAAAAATTGGTAGTTCTTCTGTTACTGGTGGAGGGTCTTGACTGCAAGTTGTCCAGTTTCTAGGCGTTTCGAGCAAACAATTGGAGAAAAATGCACAGCAAAGCAAGGAAAGAATGAAGCAACGAAAGCAGAGATTTATTGAAAATGAAAGTATACTCCATAGTGTGGGAGCGGCCTGAGCAGCAGCTCAAGGGCCCCAGATACAGAATCTTCTTGGGTCCAAATACCCTCTAGAGGTTTCCCATCGGCTACTTGGTGTTCATCTCATGTAAATGAAGTGGTGGCCTGCAATCAGTCCGATTAGTTGCGGAAAGAAACCAATCGGAAGCTAAAGTGAAGTTACAAAGATGCACTCCTATGCAAATGAAGACTTGGCCCACAATCAGAGGCTGAAGTTACAAAGTTACCTTCCTATGCAAACGTCTGGTTGCAGAAAGCAACCAATTAGAGGTACTTTAATTTTTCATCTGCCTTGCAGTAAAGGTGGGGGTTTGCAAAGGGAGTAGCCTCTGGTCCTTTTGGTACTTAGGTGTGGAAAGTTGGGATTTTTCTTTTGATTTAGTTCTAGGAAGTCAGGGTGAATCAGCCTTAGGTTTCCTGCCTCCAGATCCTATTCTCCCTCACTTCAAAAAGTTAAACATTTTACCATATGACCCAGCATATGACTCACCATATGACTCAGCCACTTCTACTCTCTTGGATATATAGTCGATAAAAACAAAGTCATATATCACATACACACTTGTACTTGGATGTTCAGAGCAGCATTATTCATAAAAGCCAAAACCCAGAAACAATGCAAATGTCCATCAACAGATAAACAGAGAAGCAAAATGTGGTCTATACATACAGTGAAATATTACTTGGCTGGGTGCCATGGCTCACGCCTGTAATCCCAGCACTTTGGGAGGCTGAGGCGGGTGGATCACCCGAGGTCAGGAGTTTGAGACCAGCCTGGCCAACATGGTGAAACCCCGTCTCTACTAAAAATACAAAAATTAGCTGGGCATGGTGGCGCACGCCTGTAATCCCAGCTATTTGGGAGGCTGAGGCAGAAGAATCACTTGAACTTGGGAGGCGGAGGTTGCAGTGAGCCGAGATTGCACCACTGCACTCCAGCCTGGGTGACAGAGTGAGACTCTATCTCGAAAAAAAAAGAAATATTACTTTACACAGCTATAACACTACATCATGGATGAACCTGGAAGTGTTTCCAGTGGTTTCACTTATGCCAAGTGAAAGAAGCCAGTGAAAAAATACCATACACTGTGTGATTCCATTTATGTGGCGTGTCAGAAACTCCCCCATCCCTGCAAGTCCCCCCACCATCTCTGAAAGTGTGTTCATCTCAAACTTCATGCCCGGCACTCTAGGCTCTGGTCACACTGGGGTCCTCACCCCTCCTCAAATATGTTACCATCCCATCTCCTGTGTCCATGCCTTTATTTCTCATGTTCCCTTGAGTGGGAGATTCCCACACATCCTTCAAAGGTCGTGGTCAGCCAGGAAGTCTACTGGTCTCACTCTATTCCCTGAGCACTTCCGCTTCTAAAATAACACACGAGCAGATGGGGAGAACGGTCTACATTGCATTCAAGCGAAAGTCATCAGAAGAGTGCTTAGTCCTTTGCAGACATGCATGCACACTGTGGGCAAAAAGGAGGGTCTCACAGGTGTGAGTGGACTTCACAGAGGTGGGGATGAAGGAGGTGGATGAGCAGATGGGGAATAGTAATGCTAGCTGGTACTGTTTGCACACTCACTCTGCCCTATGCACTGTGTGTAAACTGTATTTGTTTAGTCTTGTCAACCTAAATAATAGACAGGGAGATGCTCTAAAAGAAAATGATTAATTGGGAATAGGCACTGTAATGGTAGTATGTGCGTCATAGTAAACTATGTGTGTATTCAGGGAAGTAAAGGAAGACTAAGATTTTTAAAGGGAAAATTAGGAGGATCATATCCTTGTTGAGTCAGATAATTATCTGGCTTATAAGGATCAATTAACAAGGGTGGTGCTAATCCAAGGTTGAACAGGCAGTGGCTGGGCAGATGTCTTTGCAGAGGTAGTTTTTTGTTTTTTGGGTGCAATAGTTTTGTGGTAAGATGTCGGGTATTGTAGAACCTCTTGTGATAGTTCCTGTTATCAGACATTTATGCATGAGAACCTTCCCTTCATGGCCTTCCCCAGATCTGTTTGTCAAGGTTTTCAACACAAGTGACTCCTCTTTGAGTCTGACAACGTTCACATTTTCCCCTGTTGATCAAAATCTTTCTCCAAAAGCATTGCTGATCAATCATTATGTAGTTAGGTTGTTGTTGTTTGGAAATGAGGGTCTTGCTATGTTACTAAGGATGGCCTTAAACTCCTGGGCTCAAGTGATCCTCCTGTCTCAGCCTCTTGAGGAGCTGAGACTACAGGCACATGCCACTGTGCCTGGATTGTGGTTAGATTTTGATTGTCTTTTGGTGCTGGGACAGACCTGTCCCAGTTTGGTCTGGTCTGGTCCCTGTTGGAAGGAAGTGATTAGTAACCAAGAGTCAGCATCAAAACCCTTCTAGCCACATTTGAGCAACAAAAGAGGTTGGAGGGAGTGGATCTCAGGCTAGGCCCACAGTGGACCCAGAGTCCACTGTGAAGCTCAATTTCATCTGCTCTCTAGGAGTTTGCTTCCTCTCAAAGTGCTGGGCCAGCATTACTCTGTTGTACTTATGCAGAAATTTAACAAATAACAAGTGCAAAGTTTAAAAAAGAAAATATGAAGTAAAATGATAATTTCAATTTGTGTAATAGTTTTGAGCCATAAATGTAGGCTTAAAGACAACCAGATTGAATAAGTCAAATGACCACAGGGAATTAAGTGAGATTTGTAGTAAACACGTAGTCCGTTTTCTTATTTTGTGTATGTGGGTCTCAACTTTCCCAGAGGAATTTACCCTGGTACAGCATGTAGCATTAGCAATAGTGCAGGCATTTCCTTACTTAACCAACACATACTCTAGAGCAATTTTATTTATTTATTTATTTATTTATTTATTCATTTATTTATTTATTTTTTAGACAGTTTCACTCTTGGTGCCCAGGTCGGAGTGCAGTGGTGTGATATCGGCTCACTGCAACCTCCGCCTCCCAGGTACAAGTGATTCTCCTGCCTCAGCCTCCCGAGTAGCTGGGACTACAGGCACGTATCCCCACGCCCGGCTAATTTTTGTATTTTCAGTAGAGACAGGGTTTCACCATGTTGGCTAGGCTGATCTCAAACTGCTGACCTCAGGTGATCCTCCCCGCTTGGCCTCCCAAAGTTCTGGGATTACAGGTATGAGCCACCGCACCTGGCCTATAGGGTAATTTTAGCATCTATTATTCTATGGCTGGATTGAATCAAAGCAGAGTAAGCAACAGTTGTATTAGGAATGTTGCCAAGGTCACCCACTAGGCTGACTAAAGGATCTCTTAGGCCAGATTCTGTCAAGTTACCAGCAGAAGATACCATTATCCTGCCAAGTGAGCAAGGTAGGCATTAAGAGTGGTAAGAGTCGCATTATAATATGGAGTCATTAAGTTCGGGCATCCTGGGGAAAGCTGTTTACAATGTGAAGCTATCAACTTCTTGCCCTGGCTTGCAGTTTGAATGTTTCTGGTTATGGCATCAGGCAGTTTGGTGAACTTTCTGTGTGATCCACACATGAGGCCCTAGACTTATTCATTAAAATTCTTCTAATTTCAGTTTATAATGCTCCAGGAACAGAACAGTTCCTGTTTTTAGTAATTTCATGGAAGAAAGTTGGATTGGAGGAATCTAGAAGAATTCAGGATTTAGTTTAGTCTATAGGTAAATAATGAGAACTCAGAAACAGTGTTCAGGGCTACAGTCTAATTACAGGTGTACCATAGCTTTTATTTAGAAACTTTTTCTTTCTACATTGATCAGAAAAGAATCTCAGACTTCAAATTTCAAAGGCTCTTGAGGCTAGAAAGCCGAACCAAGGTAGATTTCAGATTTTACATAGTCTTAAGATTCCTGGGCCTGCCAGGAAGTGACAATTTTTACTCACTTGCTGCAATGCTGGGAACCCTTGAAGCCAGGTATGTATGCTATGTACATTCTCCAATATAACATTCCAGTCAAAGCCTTGGTAATACAACTAGTATTTCCAACTGTATCCTATTATAAAAAGAGAGCAAATTCTTACTGTATGTATGCAAATAACCACATTGCCATAAGAATACTCATGAATAGTTTCCAAATTCTGGTGAGATCAAGTAGGAAAAAAAGTAAATGCTTTTGTCTGTGTTCACAAAAGTATATTTTACCAGTTACTATAAACTATAGATAGCTTAAGAGAAAAAAATTATTAAATCTGGAAAACAAAACATTTAAGTAACAAGCCAATGTCTTAAACACAGTCATAAAAACATTTTCTTCATCAGTTGTTTAATCTTATGTAATTATTTTTGTTCTGCTTGATTTCCTGAATGATCAAAAAATTTAATGCAGGCAACACAGGAAGTCATCTTAATGAGTCAGAAAACATTTTTTTCTTCGGAAAGTTACCAAGTAGGTAAAGAAAAACCTCCTGCAGTGTGATTGCTTCTTCTTATGGGGCGCCTGTTTGGATAACCTAGAAGTCAAACCTGATTACAAAGATATGTGAATTTAGTCAGACACAGGAAGAATATATGTCCAAAGGTTATGAGTGTATGCCACATTATAGACAAATGTAAACAAGAAAGCTAGCTGCTTGAGCAGGGGAATACAGGGCTCTTAGTAAAAGCATGGGAAATTTTCTGGTTATATGGAACAATTCTGACACATCAAGAAAAGCCAAGAGTAAGACGGCCGGGCATTGTGGCTCATGCTTATAACTTTGGGAGGATGAAGTGGGTGGATGATTTGAGGTCAGGAGTTCGAGACCAGCTTGGCCAACATGGTGAAACCCCGTCTCTACTGAAAACACAGAAATTAGCCGGGCGTGGTGGCAGGCGCCTGTAGTCTCAGCTACTCAGGAGGCTGAGGCAGGAGATTTGCTTGAACTCAGGAGGCTGAGGCAGGAGATTTGCTTGAACCCAGGAGGTGGAGGTTGCAGTGAGCCAAGATCGCCCCACTGCACTCCAGCATGAGCGACAGAGTGAGACTCTGTCTCAAAAAAAAAAAAAAAAAAAAAACAAAAAAAAAAAAAAAAAAAAAAAAAAGCCTAGAGAAACATAGTGCTCCAAACTGTAAAGCTACAGTTCGGAAGGTGGTTGAAAATTTATTTTAAAAAACAGGTTTCAGAATTAAATCAAAACCTTTTGCAAATTTTACTAAGAGCAGTTCAATAGTTCAAGAAAGCCTTATTGTTCTAGCATATGGAACCAAATTTTTATGTTTATGTTAGTGTATTCTTAATATCAAAGCCAATATTTAGAAAGGCTTATAAATGGCCAAGCACGGTGGCTCATGCCTGTTATCCCAGAACTTTGGGAGGCCAAGGCAGGCAGATCACTTGAGGTCAGGAGTTCAAGACCAGCCTGGCCAACATGGCTAAGCCCCTTCTCTACTAAAAATACAACAATTAGCTAGGCATGATGGCACATGCCTGTAGTCCCAGCTATTCGGGAGGCTGAAGTGGGAGAATCACTTGAACCCGGGAGGTGAGGGTTGCAGTGAGCTGAGATTGTGCCATTATACTCCAGCCTGGGTGACAGAGTGAGAGCCTATCTCAAAAAAAAAAAAAAAAAAAGAAAGGCTTATAAACAATTTCCTTCTAATTGTAGCCAACTTGATCACATGCAAAAATTTCTCTCATAAATTCATCCTACACAGACCTTTTATAAACAGGTCTCCTTCTTTTATTTAACAGACTTTCCACAACATGCTTAGAAATTTAGTTTTGTCCTATACTTCCTCTTTCTTAAATAACTAACCATTTTACTTTAGGACAAAAATTTACCATATAATATTCTTTATCATACACAATTATTCTCTTTCTAATATTCTTTACCAATAATATATCTTTATACCTATAACTTTCTTCACATCTCTCTCCTACTTTCTATCTTGTTTCTATTGTATTTTCTTCCTAAGTGCATATTTTGAAGCAACCTTTAATAACTTCTTAATTTAGACAAAATTATTCCTTTTTCTCAAAAAAGAACATATATTATGCTTTCCTTATCATTTTTATCATCAAAAACATTTTTGCACACTTTGTATACAGAATCATGTATATTAATTAGAATTTTTAACTGGTAGTAACACTAATTTCCAGTGAAAACCAAGGAAGCAAGAAATGTTAGACTGTCACATATTTTATAGATATGAACCATTTTGTAATTTTAGAAACATGTTTCCCCAAAATATAGTTGTTATGTACATTAATAGAACAAAATATATTTAGTCTTTTTTATGAAATTCTAAAAGTCAAGAAGAAACATTTATGGGCAGCAACTTATACTTCAGTGTTTTATCTTGTTTGGAAATGACTCAGACATTTAATGAGTATCATTTAATTTAATATAACATAACTTTTAAGGTTTTAAGTGACATGAAAAGTTCATTTATAAATGTTTATCCTATTTACATTTACCTAAGTTATTTGTTTTTAACTATTCTACTTACGAAATCTAGATTACTTATGAAAATGGAGATATTAGACAAAGCTAATCATCATTTCAAGCTATTTCTCTGTTAACCATCTTTATAGCCTGTGAATACCAGGTGTTCGTTCACCTAAGAAAAAACCTGAAAGTGAAATATATGGATATTTTTTCAAAAACTCAGGAGATACAGCTGTTTTTATGAAATGAGTAATATTTAATTGGTCTTATTCATCAAAGAGTTACACAAAAATCATCCTGTTTTTAGGCTGGGTTTATAGTTTTGTGACCTTTAAATATGTAGCAGAGACAAATATAGTCCTGCCTGACCAGTAAAATCAGGCAAAAACGTATGCTGACAATTCTGAAAACATTCTATTTTCATCTTATCGACAAATTTATAACTAGCTCAAAGATTTACCTAAGTCAAGTGAACTAAAAGTCATTTGGGTTAATTACTATATATTTTATATGAGTGCTCATTTAAGCTAATCGGAGTAGAATTCCTTAAGGGAGTTCTGGCTGACTATGCCAGATTTTGCCAAGTAAACACATGTGTAAACACACTGACATACACACATAAGTAAAGATCTTTTAGCTTTAATTTTAGAATTTTCGTCATGAGAGTAAAACTTAATAATACAAATACATCAGTTTATAAAACACAGTCACATCTAAATTATATTTCTGACAAAGTGGGACCTGTCCACATGACTAAGTTTTATTTTTCCTGATAAGTAGTCTAACAAAGGCTGTGGACCAAAATTTTGGATTTTTTATTAAAAAATACCTCTTTTATCCTTTTTTTCCAGTTCCAAGTGAGTTTAGGGTTAAATATTTAAATATTTATATTTCAGCTAGGACTAGCTGAATTATATACAAAAAACAAAATCTCCAAGTGGCCTTGAATTAATCTATCTTTTGTTTCCAGTCTGGTTTGCTTGAATAGTCAATGTAGGTGGAGAAACATTCGCCATGTAGCCCCTATATGGCAGACAAAGCAATTTGTATGCCGGACAAAGATAGCTTATGTGATTGCTCTGAACTCAAGATTTTGACCCGTTTGATCTAAGACAGCCCAACTTTTATAAACATGTGTCTAGTTATTTTATTTTAGAGTATCAATCCTTCAATTAACTATTCACTCTAAACAATTGTGAGTCAGGCAAACCTAAATTAACATTTCCAAAAGGTATCTAGTTTGTTGGTTACCGTACAGCTGTTGTAACTTGTAAAGCCATTAATTTGAAAGCCCTTTAAGACATTAAAAAAGAAATTTGGCTGGAATGCCATAAGCAGTGAAATTATCTCAACACTAGCAAAAAAGTCAGCAGATTCAAAGTAGGCAGAAAAAAACAGACAGAGATAGAGAACTTAGAAGCTCTACATGTTGACTCTATAGTCGGTTGCAGTTTTTGAATTCAGTTCTAAGGGAAAAACAAGCTTGGGGAACTTGAATGAGCCCCATGATGGCCACTGACTTAAAAACATGCACAAGGGAAGCCTTGCAGCCAGCTGGAGTCCTAGAAAGTTGGCATTCCTTAATGTTTAAGGAACCCATTTCATTTATTATTAATCTCTTGAGAGGGAAGAAAATCCCATCAAGGAGTTTGGATCAGTATCTTAGATGGCAGCAACCACCCTAGTGGCTTTTAATTAGCCATCTCATGCCCACCATTTAAAATGTTTATTTTTGAGCCAAGCATGGTAGGCCACAACTATAGCTCCAGCAACTGGAAAGGCTGAGGCAGGAAGATCACTTGAGCCCAGGAGTTCAAGTCCAGCCTGGGTGATATAGCAAGACCATGTCTCAAAAATAAATAAATAAATACATAAGAAAGAACGTTTATTTTTGTTCTCAGAAGATGTTCAGAAACAAGCAAGGGAAAAAAAGAGTCAATTCGTTTCTGGACATGTGTAACCCAAACCAACAAAACCAAAATCAGAGTGCTCACACAAATTTTAGCCCAGCTGTGCAGATGAAACCAAGTATTAAACTAGGTACACAGAACCAGAAGTGAAGTCACCCCAAAAGACATGCCTCACAGACAGAATGTAAATTCTGTAGAAAGCAGAGTACTTAAACCAGACAGACGTTGCCTTATACCAGAAAGGGCTCGCCAACAAACAAACAAAAACAAAAACAACCTTTTATAGTCCCAAGAAGGACCCAAGGTTCTTTATGAAAGGAGGCCTTATAATAAAATCGGATCCTGAATGGGGTCAAAAGGAACCCATCACACAGAAGTAGTCCAAGAATCCAAGAGGAGATTCACTAGGACAGAAAGAGCAATTCATGAAAGTGGAGAGAACAAAGGGCTCAGCTGGTAACACATTCAATTCCAGGGGCTGCTGACTCACCCCAGGTGAGCTCACTTCTGTCCCACTTCTAACACCATGATGTCAACATAAATAACAAACAGAGAGAGAAGCTGTCTAAAGGAAAGTGGTGTTTATTTGGGAATAGGCATTGTGATGGGAATATGCATGCCTTGGGTAAACTATGTGTGGATTCAGGGAGGTGAAGAAAGACAAATGTTTTTAAAGGGAAAATGAGGATTACATAATTGTTTTGAGATGATTTTCCTTGGCTATAAGGACCAATAACCAGGGTAGTGCCAGTCCAAGTTTGAACAGGCAGTTTCTGGGCAGATGTCCTCACAGAATAATTTTTTTTTGGTAAGGTTGCGATGACCTTTGGGCAAGGTTGTGGGTTTTGCAGAGTCTTTTGTGATAGTTTTTGTTATCAGGACTTTAGGCATGAAAACCCTTCCTCCGTGGCCTTCCCTGGCTCTATTTGCCAGGATTTTTAATACATGTGACTCCATATTGATTCTGACAACTTTCACAGTTTTCACAGCCCTTTTGGGATTAAATGCACTGATATTCATTGTATCTACCTCAGGGTCCTGATCCTGAATGCTATATAATTGTTTGTCAAATCAAATACACACATAAAATGGAAACAGATAGATACCATTATTATCCCCATTTTACAGTGGAAGAACTCAGGCACTGAGGCACAGAGAGGGTTAATAAGTTGCTCAAAAGTTCACACTAGTAAGAGACAGAAGCAAGTAGTGTAGTGCAATCTTATGCTAAGAAAATGGAAGAAAAGAAAGAAAATAAGAAAGAACCTAGTTATTATAGTTAACGATATGGTGTTGTGCACTCAAAAACTTCTTGAGAGAGGTAGATCTCATGCTAAGTATTCTCACCAAAAGAAATAGGAAGGAAGAAAGAAGAAAAGAATAAAGGAGAAAAGAAAGAAAAGCAAGAAGACACAAGAAATTTTGGAGGGGATGGATATATCTATTACCTTATTTGTGGTGATGGTATCATGGGTATGTGCATTTAAAATTTAAGCAAAATTTAAAACAATATTTTCAAGCTATATAGTAGCCAGTCAAATCACTCATGTTAGAATTTAAGGGGAAAAGCAGAAAACTTAATTAATATAACGTGATAATTACAAATTTGGGAAAAAAGCGAGTCAAATGAATAGAGAAATATTGAAGGTGACTATGGTTAACAGTCATGTTTCTTTTGGCAGATTTTTAGTTTCTTTAGTTATTTAAAATTATATGGAGTAATGTATATTCTAAAAGCTGCTTTTTGTTGAGTATGCATTATTTTAATGACAAAGAAACAAACACTAAACTTTTTTTGTTTTTCTTTTTGTTTTTGTTTTTCTTTTTTTTTGTTGTTTTTTTGAGAAGTCTTGCTCTGTTACCTGCAGTGGCATGATTTCGGGTCACTGCAACCTCCGCCTCCAGGTTCAAGTGATTCTTCTGATTCAGCCTCCGAGTAGCTGGGATTACAGGCACCTGCCACCATGCCTGGCTAATTTTTGTATTTTTAGTAGAGACGGGGTTTTGCTATATTGGCCAGGCTGGTCTCAAACTCCTGACCTCAAGTGATCCACCACCTCAGGCTCCCAAAGTGCTGGGATTACAGGCATGAGCCACCACGCCTGGGGCAACACTAAGGATTTAATGTTTTAAAGAGAAGAAATTAAATCAGCCAGTGCGAGGGTGAGGACCTCATTTTTGTCTCTCGCTGCTGGCTAGTGGGGAGTATAGATGGAATGTGGAGACGGCCTACTTGCTCCAAGTACTCTGAACTTAACAGGGCACTGCAGAGCAATCTTTTCTAAGTTTTGCAGAAATGTCTTCCATCCCCTTATACTTTTTCACATAAAGATGGCACTCCTACACATTTGGAGAAAACATTTTTTACATTGTTTGCCTATCGGTAGCTCTTGGCCTGTACAACATTCCCTGAGCATCAGAAGAGTTACCGGAGAAAACTTAAAATACACCAACATTTGGCCCCTGTCCCAAGACACTGATTTAATCTGATGGAGTGGGGGCCAGGCGTCTGTATTCTGGGTGATTCTAACGGGCAGCCAGGGCGCAGGACCCATGGGACTCTGTACCACCTGACCCTCCCACTGGCTCAGGAGTTCCAGCCAATTCTATTTTTCCCCTGGAAATGTGGAAATTGGGGGATGATAGCTCCTTCTTGGAAATGTGGAGATGGGAGAGACTGAGCCAGTGGCTAGAGGGGGGGTAGCCACGAGTGATTCGTACGAGTTGGCATCATAGGCAACAGCAGGTATGCGAGCAGAGCAGAGGCTCCTGGGCAAAGGAGGAGGGGGCAGTGAGATGCCACCAGGGAATGAGCTCAGCTCAGACGCCCTCCAACCCCTTGGAACAACAGCATGCAGGAGCTGACCCTCCGCTCCTTGAAATGAGGCTAACTCTTTCAAATTCAGAATTTGGGGCTTTCCTCCACTGAAAATAAGGGGGAGATTAAAAAGCAGGAAACAGCCCTGGAAGACCCCTCGAGAGGACTCTGCTCAGGTCTGTGCCTCATGACAGAGTCCTTAATCTGGGGTCTGAGCTTCTGAGTCTCTGTGGTTGCTCGGGTAGAATTCTGTGGGCATTTGTGCATACGCGCATTTTATAGAGGAGAAAGTCTATATGTTTTATTCTGAAAAGGGTCCATGAACCTTATAATTAAAAACAACTGCTCTATGAGAACAGAAAATTTTAAGAACATCTCTCCTTCTAAACCTATGTAGGAATTTAAATGTTTTAGAAAACAAATACTGTGTTAATATTACAGAGAAAGGCAGAGAGAGAGAGAGATCATCAGTATGTTCAGTGCAAATTCTAAACGTATGTGTATTTTGTGTGTATGTGTGTATTTATTGGAACTGAGGCTGGTTTTACAATTTATCTAGAAGAATAATTCCATATGTTGGAGGATAGTAACTCTCATACAATTTGATAGGAGTAGATTGTGGTACAGCCATTGTTTTGGAAAACTTTTGTATTATCTTCTAAAATTATAGCCAACAGAACTGCATGCACGGGTGAATCAGCATTTTTAATTTTTTTTTTTTTTTGAGGTGGAGTCTCGCTCTGTCACCCAGGCTGGAGTGCAATGGCATGATCTTGGCTCACCGCAACCTCTGCCTCCTGGGTTCAAGTGATTCTCCTGTCTCAGCCTCCTAAGTTGCTGGGGACTACAGGCATGCACCACAGTGCCCAGCTAATTTTTGTATTTTTAGTAGAGTCAGGGTTTCGCCATGTTGGTCAGCCTGGTCTCGAACTCTGGACTTCAGGTGATCCACCCGCCTTGGCGTCCCAAAGTGCTGGGATTACAGACGTGAGCCACCACGCCCGGCCGCACAGAAGCATTTTTAAATTGACAAATAATAGTTGTCTGTATTTATTGGGGCAGCATTATTAATAGCCCCCAAATGCAAGCAATTGAAACAACCATGAACAGTGGAATGGATAAATTGTGGCAGTTGCAATAGAACTCTATACAGCAATGAAAAAGAATGAAATAGAGCTATATAAAACAACATGTGCATATGAAACTCATAAACATAATACTGAGCAAAAGAAACAAGACACAAAAGAAAAAATCTCTAAAGTATTTCATTTCTGTAACGCTCAAGACAGGCAAACCTAACCTACGGCGCTGGAAGTCAGGAGAGTGGCCACTCTAGTAGAGGCACAAGGAGGCTTCTGGGGTTCTAGTGATGTTCTATTGCTTGGTGATACTTGGGTGTGCACTTTGTGGTAATTCACCAAGTTGTACACTTATGGCTTATATACTTTTATTTCTAAATATTGCACACTTTAAAAATGTTCTGCTTATTATCTGCAAACACGTGCATACTGCGTTACATTTAAATAATGAAGGACTTATATGCATAATATATAAAGAATTCCCACAGATATAAAATGTAGAAAACTGGTAAAATAAGTGCAAAGGGGTTTTACAAAAGAGTGATAAGCAGTCAAGTGGGTCCTAAACCGCAGCAGTGGGAGCTACCAGGCTGACTTGCTACCTTTCCATAGATTTGGCCAGTAAGAAAACCATGATCCGTATGGATGCAGACAACTTATTTCGAATTGGTTCCTCTTATCCTCCCAGTCCCACAGGGGCTCTGTGGAGGCAGGCATCAGGGACGCTGCACAGACAGGGGATCTGTGCACAGCTGAGGACCCCTGAGCCTAGGAGACCCCCAGTCTCAGAAGGGGCTGCCGGCGGCCTAGTGACTCTCCTCTCCAGGGACATTGTCATTGTCACCCTGGAGTGCAAGCAAGTCTCTAAGGATAATTTTTCCTGTCTCTTTTTAATTTAAAAATAAATTATGAGCTGGGCGTGGTGGCTCACGCCTGTAGTCCCAGGACTTTGAGAGGCCGAGGCTGGAGGATCACTTGAGGTCGGGAGTTTGAGACCAGCCTGGCCAACATGGCAAAACCCCGTCTCTACTAAAAAGACAAAAAATTAGCTGGCCGTGGAGGCGGGCGCCTGCAGTCCCAGCTGGTCAGGAGACTGAGGCAGAATAATTGTTTGAACCTGGGAGGCGGAGGTTGCGGTGAGCTGAGATTGCACCACTGCACTCTAGCCTGGGCAACAGAGCCAGACTCCGTCTCTAAATAAATAGAAAATAAAATAAATTATGAATTTTTGTTTTTTTCCTATACTCAGACTAAATAAAGGCATTTTTACTGGTGTATTCCTCCACTGACTTTTTCTTCTATGTATTTGTAATCTGTAGCAGAAAAGATAACCCTGCTCGCACTGTTCTTTCATTTCTGAGCTAAGGAAATTTGTAACGCTGCACATTTTCACTGGTTAATTAACTGTCTCATCTTTGGGTGGTTACATTTTAATCCAAAAGGTGTTAGTGATAAAGTTCTCAACTTTAATAAGGTTAAAAGAGTACACTTTTCCCCTTATAAATGATAAATGTCTTGCCAGGTCCTCCAGCATATAAGAGTGTGAAATGTTTCCTTAAATTGATGGTTGACCAAACTTCATTTAGTTAGGAAAAGAATTGACTTATGAAATTTTTTAGTCCTTCATTTGCACAACTGTCATTTTCTTTTTATAAAATTTAAGCAGAAATTTACAAAAGGTATCTCAATTCTGGAGGCCACACTTCTAGTTTTCATCCCTCCTTGAAATTTTCACCTGGAGTTACATGCCTTTAAGTGGCACAGTCCGTGGGGCTTGACAGTGAATGCTTTACTTCTTCTTTAGGAATTTCCCAATGCTTAGAAGACAGAACTCCTTAAAGTAAGACTTAACTTGTTTTTGTAAATAAATGAGAGATAGCAAGGTGCAGTGACAAGAAAATTGCACAGAGGCCAGGAAACTTGCAGTGAGGATTTTGAAATATTAAACCTATCGAAGGGGCACTTAATGATGAACAAAATCTTTTTATAGTTTTTTCTCTAATTGAATGAGAGTGTTTGTAAATCATTGAAGGGTGAGTTTACCTATGAGATTTGTTTCTCTTTCTCTCTCTCTCTTTTTTCCCTAGAGACAGGGTCTCACTCTATTACCCAGGCTGGAGTGCAGTGGCACAATTAGGGCTCACCGCAGCCTCCAACCCCTGGTCTCAAGCAATCCTCCCGCCTCAGCCTCCTGAGTAGCTGGGACCATAGGTGCATGCCACCATGCCTGGCTTATTTTTTTATTTTGTGTAGCGATGAGGTCTTGCTATGTCTTTGCCCAGGCTGGTCTTGAACTCCTGAGCTCAAGTGATCCTCCCCCCTTGACTTCCCAAAGCGCTGTGATTACAGGTGAGAACCACCGCATCCTGCCATGTTCTGTATTAAGAGATCTGACTTGAGACTTCTGCTCACCCTCTCCAGAGACCCACAGAGCCAAATCTTAGAAGGGTGAAAGGGACTCAGGAAGGGGGCAGGGAGTGAAGTAGGAGTTGGGGAGCGAAGGCCAATTTAGCTGCTACCTTCTCTCTATCTAAACCAGTGGTTCTCAAAGGACAGTTCCTGGACCAGCATCTGAGATCTTGTTAGAAATGCGAGTTCTTCCTGGACCTGCTAAAGCAGAAACTCTGGCAATGGGCTCCTGCAATCTGTGTTTAGACAAACTCTCGGGGTGATTCTGATGCACACGAAAGTCTGAGAACCATTGCCCCATATTTCCAACATGAAAATTATTTTTAAGTTCAGAAGACTCTATGAATAGCTTCAGATGACAGTTCAAAGCAGAAAAACAAAATGTAATAGAGAATAATGCTGAATAAACTATTTTCTTCCCAAAATATAAGAGAACTGATAAATAAGGAGAGGAGGTTACAGGAAGTACACACATGTTTAACTCTAACTAGTGATAAAATATTCTTTTCCATAATATGGTCAAACAACTTGAAAAACTATAGTTAATCTGAAAGAGAAAGTACGACTTTTTAGTCAGAACTTTTCTCTTTGAAGTTTCCTTGTCTAAATTCTTTTGGGAATCACTGGTGAAAATGTAAGAAACTACCAAAGAAGTATAAACACAGTGAAATTTATCTTCAGGATTTTCTTTCTTCCTGACATGAACATAATTAAAAACAGTAGTCAGAATTCCCAAAGGCGATGTTTCAATATGTTCCTTCTTACAGCACCTAATTAATCAATGGCTGACCTGATATATAGCAAATAATAGTAGTGTACTCATAGCTAAAAAAAAACTGAGGAAGGGCTGGGGGGGTAGCTCACGCCTGTAATCCCAGCACTTTGGGAGGCCGAGGCAGGTGGATCACCCGAGGTCGGGAGATCGAGACCAGCCTGGCCAACATGGTGAAACCCCGTTTCTACAAAAAATACAAAAATTAGCTGGGTGTGGTGGTGGACGCCTGTAATCCCAGCTACTTGGGAGGCGGAGGCAGGAGAATCGTTTGAGCTTGGGAGGCTGAGTTTGCTGCGAGCCGAGATCGCGCCACTGCACTCCCGCCTGGGCAACAGAGCAAGACTCCATGTCAACAAAAACCCCAAAAAACAAAAAAAACAGAAAACCGAGGAAGAAGTTTTTTTGTTTGTTTGTTTGTTTGTTTTTGGGACGGGGTCTCACTCTGTTACCCAGGCTAGAGTGCAGTGGCGTGATCATAGCTCACTGCAGCCTCAACCTCCAGGGCTCAAGTGATCTTCCTACCTCAGACCCCACATAGCTGAGACTATAAGCATGTGCTTCCGCACTCAGCTAATTTTTAATTTTTTTGTAAAGACAGGGATCTCTCTATGTTACCCAGGCTGGTCTCCAACTCCTGGGTTCAAACAATCCTCCTGCCTCGGCCTCCCAAAGTGCTGGGATTAGAGATGTGAGCCACTGTGCCTGTATTTTCTTTTGTTAACTTTGAGAAATAACAAATGCTAAACCAATGTATGGCTTATTGTACTCTAGGTAGAAACGTAAGTGCTTTGAAATGAAAGTAAAACCGATAGCTTCTCCCCATAGAGACTGGCCCCTGCCACAAGTGAAGTCAAGGGTGCTCGTGAACTTTGCAGGTGCTCTGAAACCCTGGTTGACGCTGTCTTATTGCAGACTCAAAGTAAGGGGCCACAAGTCCATGCCGAAGGTGACCTTTGATTGTGGCACCCAGTTCCTATCTTGTCTTTCAGCATAACATTGTGTTGAGTCAAAAATGCAGCCAACAAAAATGCAAATTCTATTGACAGAAAGTCCTAGAAATGTTGATAAAATTAAAATTTAAAAACAAATAGGCCAGGCACAGTGGCCTGTAAACCCAGCACTTTGGGCGGCCGAAGTGGGAGGATTGCTTGAGGCCCGGAGTTTGAGACCAGCCTAGGCCACATAGCAAGGCTGCATCTCTACAAAAAATATAAAAATTAGCTGGGTGTGGTGGTGTGCGCCTGTAGTCCCAGCTACTACGGCTACTGAGGCAGGAGGATTGCCTGAATCCAGGAGTTTGAAGTTACAGGGAGCTGTGATCTGCACTCCAGCCTGGACTACAGAGTAAGCCCCAGTCTCTTAAAAAAAAAAAAAAGTTGGGGCACAATGGCTCATGCCTATAACCTCAGCATTTTGGGAGGCTGAGGCGGGGTGGATCACCTAAGGTCGGGAGTTCGAGACAAGTCTGATCAACATGGTGAAACGCTGTCTGTACTAAAAGTACAAAAATTAGTTGGGCATGGTGGCAGGGGCCTGTAATCCCAGCTATTCAGGAGGCTGAGGCAGGAAAATCGCTTGAACCCAGGAGGTAGAGGTTGCAGTGAGTCGAGATCGTGCCTCTGCACTCCAGCCTGGGCAACCAAGAGTGAAACTCCATCTCAAAAAAAAAAAAAAAAAAGGGTGGGGGGCAGCGCGGTGGCCCACTTAGGTAATCCCAGCACTTTGGGAGGCCAAGGCAGGCAGATCACTTGAGGTCAGGAATTTGAGACCAGCCTGACCAACAATGGCGAAACCCCATCTGTACTAAAAATACAAAAATTAGCTGGGCATGGTGGGGGGCACCTGTAATTCTAGGGAGGCTGAGGCACGATAATCGCTTGAACTTGGGAGGCAGAGGTTGCAGTGAGCCGAGATTGCGCCACTGCACTCCAGTCTGGGTGATGAAGTGAGAGTGTGTCTCAAAAAAAACAAAACAAAACCAAAAGGAAAGAGGGGAAGAAAGTAGAGGGGACAGGAGGAAAGGAAAGAAATTTCCCTGAAGTGAATAAATCCACATATTCAAGCATTTGGATTACAGTTAACGGCGTGGTTTAGACCCTTGAGATCAAGGTGCAATTTTATGCATCTGTAATTTTTCTGTCACTTTTTCTGTAAATAAGAAAATCTTTGACCAAATGGTTACACTTCTGAGGAGTGTGAAGAAGGAGAAGTGTGTCACTACTCCCTGGTGTCCTGGGCTCGCAGCCCTGAGGTCCCATCTGCTCTGTGGGGCAGAGACTGTGCTGGCTGTGCAGCCTCTCAGTTCAGAAGAGCATCCTTGGCAGACTGTGCTATCCTGCTAGACAAGGTGGACCAGAACCCGCAACTTGATTTCCTAAACTCCTGATGGGAGAAGAAAGAGGTGAAGAAGAAACTAATTTTTGTTTTTTTTTTTTTGAGACAGTCTCGCTCTGTCGCCCACGTTGGAGTGCAGTGGCACGATCTTGGCTCACTGCAACCTCCGCCTGGTGTCCACTGTCTGTCTTACAATGTGTCCGGTGTCTTACACATGGTCCTACATAAGACAATAAGACAAAGGCCGAGGGACACACAGCTGTCATTGCTTCCCATCCACTCCCACCCTCTCCTCCACCAGTTGGGTTGGGGGCAGACACCTGGCCCAGGCTAGGTCAGTTGGATTTTCTCTATCAGGAGCTTTGGAACACAGGTCCAGAGAAGAGGAGCTGATGTGCTGCAGGCAACAGAGCTGCAGCGTCATATATGGTCATAGCTTGAGCTATTATTGCAGTAGAACAAAGCCATGTGCAGAGAAATTACAGGAGGCGAGAGAAGCCACGAGTGGGCCAGGCTACATCGCTTGGGGAGACAAGCAGACACAAGGAACTCCACAGTGCAGAGAAGACAGAGGTCTCTGATTTTCCAGCATGATGTGGCTGCACGCTGTTTCATTTCTCAGAGGCCTGAGGGAGTAACTGTTGTATACTTAGTAAAACCATCTTTTACTTAATGTTGACTCAAGTGGACTTGTGTTCTTGGTGTAAAAAAGTGAAAAGTGTATGTCCCAAATCTAATCTAGGGACAGAACCTAATTTTGTGTGATGTAATCCTCAAACTTGTGGGAAGAAACTGACTTTTTTTTACTTAAAATTTTTTTCATTTTTCTTTTACCATGCAAGACTTCACCACAAGAAATCAACATTTTTGATTTTGAAAAATTAAGGCAATTTAATATTAAACTTTAGTGGGGTTAAGACTTGTTCTGGGAAACCTGTTACTCACCCAGTCAAGCAAGACAAAAGTGACCTTTAATCAAACATCCTTTTCGGGTTGTATCTGGCCCCTCGATGATCATCTGATAACCATCTTTTTTTTCCCCCTGTAAAATGTCCCTGCCAAGAGGAAATTGTATTATTCTTTTTTTTTTTTTGAGACAGAGTCTCGCTCTGTCACCCAGGCTGGAGTACAATGGCACGATCTTGGTTCACTGCAACCTCTGCCTCCCGGGTTCAAGTGATTCTCCTGCCTTAGCCTCCCAAGTAGCTGGGATTACAGGTACCCACCACCACTCCCGGCTAATTTTTGTATTTTTAGTAGAGACGGGGTTTCACCATGTTGGCCAGGCTGGTCTCGAACTCCTGACCTCAGGTGATCCACCTGTCTCGGCCTCCCAAAGTGCTGAGATTACAGGCATGAGCCACAACGCCCACCCAGAAATTGTATTATTCTAACGGGCCTTTTCCTTTGAATACAAGATTGTACTAATCTCATATATAAATTGTCTGAAAGTTTGCTCAGGCAAGGACAACCAGGCAAGCTCTGAGGCAGCAGATGTCTCAATGTTCTCCTCAGCAGTGGTCTTACCTGGGAACTTGCTAGAAATGCAAATTCTCTGGTCACAATCGAACTACTGAATAGGAAACTCTGTAGGTGGAACCCCACAGTGTGAGATCCAGGTGATGCTGACACGCACGACATTTAAGAACCTCTGCACTCAGGACACTGAAGCTCATATAGTGCTTGTTGGATTCCTCTAAAGACTGAGCTTGGGTTGGGTTGTACAGGAGTGAAGGGTGTAACCAGAACAGGCTCCTTGCACGATGCACACAGCACGTCAATCCGCTAAGACCGCCAGGTTGCAGCAGAGAAAGAGGTTGAATCATAGGGTCACTGAACAAGGAGATGGGAGGGAACCTCAAATCCACCTCCCCAAGGAGTTTGGGGCCAGGGTTTTTAAGGGTTTGGAGTGGGCCAAGACGTGGAACTCGTTGGTGGGATAGTGCAGGGTGAAGTCGTGGGACAGGGAGAGGAAGAAGCTGTGTTTTCAGGCTGATCCCTTCCTCTGTGGGGTCTTCAAACTGGGTGCTGCAATTCAGGGTCTGAAAAACATCTTAAGTGATAGTTAAACAAAGTCCTTATGCTTCTAATGTCAGCGATCCTGTCTATAAGAACAATGGGGAGGCAAATTAATTCTCACACAGTCTTCTGACCCTAATGTCAGAAATCTCAGAAACAATAGGGAAGCCGATGGTCAGGGTCTAGGGCTCCATGACGTTCAGCAACAAGGCAGTGGGCCAGAGTGCAGCCTGCCTGATGCTGATTATAACTATATTTCTGTCCAGAACCCAGCACGCAATTTTTGTTAACCCTGTGGAGACTTATCCCCATGCCAGTTTTCCATATTCTTCTTGGCTCAAAGTGGCCTCTCTTCAATAAATAAATGATCCCCTTGAGAGGGGCTTAGACAGTGACCCAGTGAAAAGCTTCCCACTGTTCCCACTGTGGACTGTGGAGCTTTGTTCAGACAACAGGCCCAACTCTGGCTCCACTGGCCCTGCGATAACCCTACACTGTTGGCTGACCTGGTTCCCCCGTCCAGAAGGAGTTTAATGAGGAGGTGAACATGAGCACTCCTCACAGGGAACGTGCCCGAGCAAGTCAGCAGGACTCGGATTTGCTTGCAGTTGTTAGCCAAGCCGATCTCCTACTGACACATTTAGCTTGGGGACAATGTCCTGTCCCCAGACAGGAGGCCTGAAAACTTGACAGATGGCAAGAGCTAGCATCTTTCTTTAGGATGAGAAGCAGGGAAGAAGCCCTCATAATTGGAGGAACACACAATTTGGGAAGGAAAAAATGGTCACTCCTTACTAGATCATTTCTCACAAGCCCCTCCCATCTTCCTCAGGGGAAAACTGCTTTCTCTTTCCTCTGTGCCCCAGGGCAGCTCCAACTGCCCTGACGCAGCACGATACTGTTATCCTTGCTTCTAGACTGGCTCCTTAATGAGACTCTTTGAGGGCCAAAGCAATGATTAGTCATCTTTGTGTTCTCTGTGTTTGGCAAAATGTATTTGCTGGATGAATGAGCTTTAACTAGGGCTGGTGCAGATGTTTGGGTGGCAAGGGGAGTTGGCTAGCAGATCCTAAAACCCAGGTAATCAGCCTTTCCTGACTGTAGATTCCCATTGGCCTCGCACGCGCACACACACATACACACATCTTAATGGTGATTTCAGGACACTTAAAATTCCCTTTCAGTTTAAAAAACCTTTAAATGGGCCGGGTGCGGCGACTCACACGTATAATCCCAGCACTTTGGGAGGCCAAGGTGGGTGGCTCACCTGAGGTCAGGAGTTTGAGACCAGCCTGGCCAACATGATGAAACCCCGTCTCTACTAAAAATTCAAAATTAGCTGGGTGTGGTGGCACTTGCCTGTAAACCCAGCTACTCGGGAGGCTGAGGCAGGAGAATCACTTGAACCCGGGAGGTGGAGGTTGAAGGCTGCAGTGAGCTGAGATCACGTCATTGCACTCCAGCCTGGGTAAAAAGAGCAAAACTCCATCTCAAAAAAAAAAAAAAGCTTTAAATGGCTATGGTGGCTAGTTGCAATGGTCCCTTCAAGTAGAAGAATTAGTTTTCACTGCCTTACTCCCAAAGAACACGCACATCTTACAGAAAGGTGAGATACTACTCACGTGTAGGGTCATTGCGGTTCCCATCACAGAATGCAAAGAAAAGCACTGGAAATTCAAACTGCATTGTGTCAACCTTATTGGTTCCTTCGGGGCTGCTGAGAAGTGTACTTTTGCGTTCTCAGTGCACAGGGGTTTGCTAAGGAAATGTAGAGTGTCAACAAGACCAGACACTGTTTTCTTAGTTGAGCGAGGTGGCTTCATTCAGGGACTTCGACATTTGCATATAAACCTCGTGATTGGAGGGACAGCAGGAGCTGGCATGAATTAGGCTGGTACTTGATATGCTAATTACAATTCTGTATAATCTTTGAAGGCTGTTTGGAAAGAGAATTTAGAATTGGAGAGAATGGAAACGCGGTTAGGTTAAATGACTTGCCCAAAGGTCTCAGAGCTAATCAATGGGAAATTTGCTATGTGTTTCCAATGTGCAAAGAATACTACATGTAATATCTCCTTTAATCCTCTCAGCAATTCTCTGGTATTTTATTACTATTATTGCCATGCTGTAAGGGAAGCCACACAGAGCTGCCACTTGCCCAGACTTACTCTGCTAATGAGTGGAGGAGTCAAATGAGGTTTGTTGAGATTTCGGCTGAGGTCAGTCTGGTCCCAGAAAAGAACATTCGAAGGTCATTCTTTGCTTACCGGGAACAGAGCTAAGATTGTCTCAATTTTTTTTTTATCACTCAAAGATTTTAATGCTCAGTTTTTACAAACACATTCAAGTTTCCATCCAATTTTCTGATTCATAGCAAAATGTACTAGCTTTAAAAATGTGCATTCTTCAGCTTTCTCCTACACTTTTTTGCCTATTTTTCAAAACTGAGCATTGGGTATTTTTTTTTTTTTTTTTTTTTTGGCGGGTTTCTCTCTGTCTCCCCCGGGGTGTTGCGGGGGGGCGCTCTTTGGGCTCCGCAAGCTCCCCCTCCTGGGTTCACGCCATTCTCCCGCCTCAGCCTCTCCGAGTAGCTGGGACTACAGGCGCCCGCCACTACGCCCGGCTAATTTTTTTTTTTGTATTTTTAGTAGAGACGGGGTTTCACCATGGTCTCGATCTCCTGACCTCGTGATCCGCCCGCCTCGGCCTCCCAAAGTGCTGGGATTACAAGCGTGAGCCACCGCGCCCGGCCTAGCACTGGGTATTTTTAACATAAGTGATATTATGTCATATGTGCATTTTAATTGCATGTTTTTCAGAAGAAATGAAATCCATGATATTTTGGGTAACTCATAGTGTACTTATAAAATGAAAAGCTGGCTATCAAAATATACTTTTCACTGGGAAAAAGAAATAAAACAAACAAATGGATCTACATGAATTAAACATTGCCTTTGATAGATTTCGGTGCAGGACAGTCCAGAACAAACATATTTGCTCTTATTTCCCCAGAGTTGCTCAACTTCTTAGCTGGGTATTTCAACAATTTTTTTTTTTTTGAGACAGAGTCTTGCTCTGTTGCCCAGGCTAAAGTGCAGTGACGTGATTTCGGCTCACTGCAATCTCCACCTCCAGGATTCAAATGATTCTCCTGCCTCAGCCTCCCGAGTAGCTGGGATTACAGGCATTGGTCACCACACCTGGCTAATTTTTGTATTTTTAGTAGAGACAGGGTTTCACCATGTTGGCCAAGCTGGTCTCAAACTCCTGACCTCAGGTGATCCATCTGCCTTGGCCTCCCAAAATGCTGGGATTACAGGTGTGAGCCACCGTGCCTGGCCTATTTCACTAATATTTTAAACTGAGAATTTATTGTATTGGCATTTGTTTATCATTCCACATCTTTAGCCAAGCTCTGAGTGCTTACAATTTTCTGATAATTGTTGGGAGCTCACTCAGGAGCATCTGGACCACTGGACACTCGCAGTAACTGTCCACACCCAGCACTCCCTGTCATCAGATGCTCCATGCCCTTCTCACACTCACCTTGAGCTAGTAACTCTTCTCTGAGCTGTATTTCTTCAAAGAAGATTTCTGAACAGCTTCAGCAACTTTAAGGTCAGGTCACTTGCAAAACTCAGCTCTCTCCTTGCAAGCTTCTGTTTCTTTCTTTGTTCTCACAGCCTGTTCTTGAAGTTAGGGTCACTCCGTCTCTTGTGGTCTAAGTAAATGCAGTACCCAATGAAAAGGGCCCTGCGTACCCTGGCTATGATGGCGCTGTTCTGGCCCAGCGTCTTTTGTAGACTGTGGCGGCAGGGTCTCAATTCCTAAATCAGCAATGAACATCTGCTGCTTAGTTCCTATTATTACTGTACATAAAAGGCTGCATTTCTTAAATTGGAAAAAAAAATGGGCATTTTGTACATTCAAGTTAGCCTTCTAGTTAGTTCCCGACCAAATTAACTATTATCAAGATGTTTATATTTCATTGAATTCACAAGCTGTCTGACAGCAACAAAGGTCATATGAACATTGTGAAATCAGGAGCGAAAACATGGATGTGTCTTTTTTCTACTTCCCCCCTCATTTGAGATTTGCAGCGTACCTAACAGCAACTGATGTGGTATATTCTGTCCTTAAATTTAAAAATTTAAAAAGTAAACACTCAGGTTGAATATTTGGAGGGAAACATTGATACTTTTGCACAGCAAAAATAAATACATATATTTCTCCTTTATTCAAGAAATTTCTCAGCAACTGGAAGTGCTGCTGTGAGACTTATCCTGAAATCTGCACACGCCCTGGTGGTCTGTGCAGGATAAATGTGGGAATGTGCTGGTTCCTACGGCAAAGGCCCCAGTTGGGGCTTCTCCGTCCCAAGCTGTGTGGTGACGCCAGCCACACATGCAAGGACAGCAAATTGGAAGTTTGTCATCACTGAGGCCTTAGGAGAGCTTGGGTGGGTGTGCAGGGTAGATCTGAGGGGCTAAGAAAGGGGCACAATGACAGGGATGGGTGCTGGCTGTACCCAGCATGCAGTAGATGCTCAACAAAGGTGGAGTCTCTTCACAGATGGCTCAGAAGTCTTTGGGGAAGGGGAAGGAGCGAGAGTTCAAAGATGAACCTTCAGAGCCCAGTATCAATTTAAAGGAGCAGAAAAGCCGTGCAGACAAGGAGGCTTCTCATCTCTAAGCATCTGCCTGTTCCTCTGCCTTCTAGAAGACACTTCCTGTTAGAATTTCAGGCTCATGCTCCTGGCCTTCCCTCTTCTCCCTGCTTGGATCAGAGTCTCGATCAGAACATAGCTCCTGGGAGACCCCACTGGCCTCCAAGACAGACAAACAGGAATAGGGGGATTGTGGCAAGTCTTTCCCCACTCAGTAATGTGGAGAAACTGCCATGGGAGATAAGCAGCTGAAAATGTTTCCATCTATGACCTAATAAGCTAAGTCAATTTCACACACACACACACACACACACTCCATCAAAAACATCATGAATCCTGATGACATCACTTCTGCTTCTGCAATGCTATTACTATGGTCAAGGGCCTTCCTAAAGCACCTTGTTAAATCAGCGTTTGATCCAGTCACACTGCCTGTACTCAAATCAGTGTCTGAGACTGGGACAGGCCATGCTTCTTCTTCACCGCACCGCACATAAGCACAACCCAAACACGTACTTGGGCTGCTGACGCTTGGCCACTGCGTGTTTCCTCACGTAGCACAAAGGGATGCTGGGCCATGCACGGTCGTGTTGTTGAATGGCAGCTGAAATGTCACAAGCAGGTTTCCTTGAGCCTTAATGGTTTTGTTTTCCCACAGTCTCAAAGAATCGAACCGCTTGCCCCTCTCCCTCAGTCTTCTCAGAACACTCTCCCAGGACCGAATTTAAACTTCTGGAGGGATCAAAAATCAACTCGTTAATCAGGAGCTCAAAGCCAGCCTCTTCCTGGATCAGCTTATGGGGGTTGTGCTCCTCCACACTCACGGCCCTATTTAATGTTTTAATTAAAAAATTTCTTCCTCATCTTTTCCATTTTCAACTTGTATAGAACTCGTTTGTGCGGAACTCATTCTTCCTGTGGGCTCCATGCACTCCCGAAGGCCTCCGATTCCTGATGAGCATAAAACCTTCTTTCCACCATCATCTCACTTGCAAATGGAAATTCCAGAGCTGCTCCTAGCTCTGAGAACCCCAGGGCAGACATCCAGTGGGAACTTTCCATGAGGAAGCAAGACATCTTGGCATGTCTGTCTGTCGTCTGAGGACCCTTAGCTCTTTCCTTCCAGCCACTTCTCTGGCATCTCTTTCCTCTGTGCATCCTGCAAAGTCGGCCGGTCTCACTCCTGGGAAAGACCCTAGCTCTGATGGTGGCCTTGTCCCCGCGGGGAGTAGAGACTGTATGAGAGGAGGCAGCACCCAGTGGGGCAGGAGTGTGTGCACTGCCAGGCACTTCAGAGTACGAAGCCCGGCCCTGCCACTTAACAGTGTTATGGTGTGGGGTGGGTGGCTTATTCGCCTTGTGTCTTGGTTTCTTCATCCGCAGCACTGAAAGAAAAATAATATCTGCCTTCCCCACCTTAGGGCCCATTACCGCATTTGACAAGGTTCGTTTGCTACCTTCACCATAAAGCCTTGCCAAACCTAATTACTTCCCTTGTAGGTTTTTGTTCTTGTTTTTGAAATTTGCAAAACAGAAAACCTATTTATTTTCTGATGAGAAATGGAACTATCAAGCACATTGTTTGCCTGTAAGCAGATTTACACAGGAAGCTAAATTATTGTCAGGATGTTGGCTGCGCACGGCTCAGAGGCGCTGGTGTTGTGAAGCAATGATGGCCTCACACATTCATCTCCACTAAAAATAGCTCATCCTTATTCAGCCAGTGCTAGATGCCAGGTGATGTGACTCTAAATGTTTATTTATTAAATTTTAATCCTCACTATAACTTATGAGTTAAGAACTGTTATAAGCTCCCTTTTACAAACAAGAAAACTGAGGCATGGAGAGAGTAAGTCACTTATCCAAGGACACACAGCCAGCGATGTTGGGGTCTGCCCCAGAGCCCAAGCTCTCGGCACTGTGCTGTCTCTCTAGAGAGAAGACTGCAGCGCAGGCTCCACACTGCTTTCCTCTGCGCCTCTTACCACACACATCTGTACTGCTGGGCTAACTTCCCAGGGAATATGACCTGCATGATCTCACAGGATCTGTGCTTAGAAGAATTTCATCCTGGGCCAGGTGCCTTGGCTCATACCTGTAATCCCAGCACTTTGGGAGGCCAAGGCAGACAGATCACGAGGTCAGGAGTTCAAGACCAGCCTGGCCAACATGATGAAAAACTGTCTCTACTAAAAATACAAAAATTAGCTGGGTGTGGTGGCGGGCACCTGTAATCCCAGCTATTTGGGAGGCTGAGCAGGAGAATCCGCTTGAAACTGGAAGGTGGAGATTGCAGTGAGCCGAGATCGCGCCACTGCACTCCAGCCTGGGTGAAAGGGCGAAACTCTGTCTTGAGGGGAAAAAAAAAAAAAAAAAAAAAGGAAGAGTTTCATCCTTAGTTTAATACTCTGCTGTTGCACTAAACTTGAAATTCTTAGCCCATTGATCTCTGAACCTGTGTTTCTTAAAAGTAATCCAATGGGACAATGGAGTGTGTGGATGAACAGAGCAGACACATGCAAGATACATGTCTGCTGTTTCTTGCCATCTGGTTTGCACACTGCATTTATGTGGCCCCTGAGCACAGCATTCCAGTGGGCCATGACATATGGAATTCAGCAAGGCTCAACGCAAATACAAGGTAAGGTAAGGGTGTCATGTCCATGACCAAGTAGGCAGAGGCACTGGAGCTCTGAGAGGCTATGCTTTCCTTTGGACCAGGAACTGACCAGAACTGGCTTTTGAATGCAGAAAGGAGACAGACAGTAGTTTTCAAAGATGCACAGATGGCCGAGAAACCCTATCACATCCTTTCTTCCTCATGCAATTTCCCTCTACTAGCCAACCCACTGTTCCTTTTTCTTCTAATTCTTCCTTACTCTTTAGTAAGCTGAAAGAAGAGTGTTTGTAAAATACATGAATATCAAGAAGCAAAACAAAAATAGTTGGGTTAGTTTGGGACAGTGTTTCTACAGTTCTAGTAAGAACAAAATATGTAAGCATAAGAGATTCAAAATATAAATTGTGTAATATCTGTGATCCAATGTGAGCTAAAAGCTCATGTTTTTTGCATTTAAAAGTGGCATTGCACAACAGAAAGATTTATGGTCTTGTTTTTGTCTTGATCCATCACGGTCTTAGAGTGCCCTTGTGCAATGCTAAGGTTCTGTGAAATGGTTTATATTGAGCAGGAGAACACAGGGCCTCACTTGGAGGGCCAGGTGAGGTCCTAGGAACACAAATGTCTGGGTAACCATGGGGACCAGCTCCAGATGTCAGTCACAGCTTTTCTCTTTCTTGTGACATTTCCTGTATGAGATTATGTGCCCCATCAAGGCAGGTACCATGGTTTTTTTTTCATCCCTGCATTTTTGAAGGTGTTCAATAAAGAATCTTCAAATGAATGAGTGTATACACGAGTGAGTGGATGAACAGGCTATGAGGATTCTTCATCTTCTATCCCAGTTGGATTCAATTTGGAGGTGTTCTTACCTGTGGGAATGTGCATTAGTCATGGCTGACCATGCAGGCTGAGCTGCCCAGCCTGGGCCAGTTCACAGCTGTTGTCCCCTGTAATTACTGATTATCTCCTTTCACTCTCAAATGTTCTATGATCCGGATGATAAACTATATGACCACCCTAATTACAGAAGGTTGGAAGGCTTCAGAACGAGAATAATAACCAGAAGATACCAGTCACGGGACTTCCTAAAGATAGGTGTTGATGAAAGTGGGGACAGCAAATGCTTTCTAAGGCCTCTTTCTTTTTCTTTAGATTGGATCTTGCTCTATTATCCAGGCTGGAATGCAGTGGTGCAATCATGGCTCACTGCAGCCTCAAACTCCCAGGCTCAAGCAATCCTCCCACTTTAGCCTCCTTAGTAGCTGGAACTACTGGCACATGCCACCGTGACCTGCTAATTTATTTTTTTGGCAGGGTGGAAAGATGGGGTCTTGCCATGTTGCCCAGGCTGGTCTTGAACTCCTGGGCTCAAGCAATTCTCCTGCCTCAGCCTCCCAAAGCTCTGGGATTACAGGCATGGGCCACCATACCCGGGATCTAAGGGCTCTTTCTGCTCTCAGATTCTTAGATCCTGTGAGATATATTATATATACACATATGTATTATGTCATATATATTATGTTTTATATGTTATATATATAATTTTTTCTTTATTTACAGACATTCTTCATTTTATTGTGCTTTGTTTTATCGCACTTTGTAGATACTGTGTTTTTTACAAATTGAGGCTTTGTGGCAACCCAGCATCGAGTGCGTCTACTGGCACTACTTTTCCAACAACATGTGTCACTGTGTCCCATTGTGGTAATTCTCACATACGTCACAATTTATCCTGACCATTATGACCATTATCTGTCATGGTGATCTTTGATCAGTGATCTTTGATGTTACTATTGTCATTGTTTTGGGGTGCACTCATATGAGATGACAGACTTAATTGATCAGTGTTGTGTGTGTTCTGACTGCAATATTTAAAGGAGGAAATACAAAATTTACTTATTCCAAATCCACGGTATTGAAAAACACAAAACCATGGCTAACACTCAACACTCTACCCCAGTAAGGTCGTCAGGAATATGTAGAATAAACTGTGATATTGTGAAATATGTATTTGGTCTTCCTCCCCCTCTCCTGGTATATAGCTCCTAAAATCCTTGGACTCTTCAAAGTGATAAATGCCTTTCTATAGCTTCAGGATGGGGGCTGTCACTGGAAATACCAAGATAGGATTAGAGAGTTGGGACTTTCAACCCCACCTCCCAATCTCCAAGGAGTGGGGAGGGGCTGAAGGTTAAGTTGATCAGCAATGGCCAATGGTTTAATCACTCATGCCTAGTTAAGGAACTTAAAAACCCAAAAGGACTGGGTTCAGGGAGCTTCTGGATCGCTGAACTCGTGGAGGTTCCTGGAGGCTGGTATGCCCATGGAAGCTCCATGTCGCTTTCCCCATACTTCACCCTATGCATCTTTTCTTCTGTGTCCTTTGTAATATCCTTTATAACAGTAAACATGTTTCCCTGGGTTCTGTGAGCTGCTACAGCAAATCAATCAAAGCCAAGGAGCGGGTCATGGGAATTCTGATTTATAGCCATATTGGAAGCACAGGTCACAGCCTGGGGCTTTTGATGAGCATCAGAAGTATGGTGGGTGGCCTTATGGGGCTGGGGCCTCAACCTGTGTAATCTGAGGCCATCTCTAGGTAGACAGTGTCAGAACTGAATTGAACTAGAGGACACCCAGCTGATGTCCACTGCAGAATTAATGCTTGTTTGCTGGGGAAAAATCCCTGCACATCTGGCATCAGAATTGTGTTGTGAGGGTAGAGTGGGAGAAAACTGAGTTTGTTTTTTTGACTCACCAGTATTTGTTATATTAATTCCATCATATTAACCTTCCTAATTATGCTATCCTATTAAAATTAGTTAGCATCCTTTGAGTATATTTTGTCTGAGAATGAACAGAGGTGATGATACGGTTTGGATGTTTCGTCCCCTCCAAATCTCACATTAAATGGTGACCTCCGATGTTGGAAGTGGGCCTGGTGGGAGGTGTTTGTATCATGGGGGTAGATTCTTCATGAGTAGCTTAGCACCATCCCCTTGGTGATGAGTGAGTTCTCGCTCTGAGTTCACATGAGATCTGGTTATTTAGAAGTGTGTGGCACCTCCCCCAACCCTTGTTCCCATGTTCACCACGTGGTGCCTGTTCCCTGTCACCTTAAACCGTGATTGGAAGCTCCCTGAGGCCCTCACCAGAAGCAGATGCTGGAGCCAGGCTGGCGTAGCCTGCAGAACCATCAGCCAATTAAACCTCTTATCTTTATAAATTACCCAGCCTCAGGTATTTCTTTATGGTGACACAAAAATGGCTGAACACAGGTGACCTACAGTTTATTGTGAATAATCCCACACTGATAATTATTAGGTTGGTGCAAAAGCAATTGTGGTTTTTGCCATTAAAAGTAATGTAAAAAGGGTGGGGCACAGTGGCTCACGCCTGTAATCCCAGCACTTTGGGAGGCTGAGGGGGGTGGATCACCTGAGGTCAGGAGTTTGAGACCAGCCTGGCCAACATGGAGAAACCCCGTCTCTACTAAAAATACAAAAAATTAGCCAGGCATGGTGGCACGTGCCTGTAATCCCAGCTACTCAGGAGGCTGAGGCAGGAGAATCACTTGAACCCAGGGGGGCGGAGGATGCAGTGAGCCAATATCATGACACTGCACTCCAGTCTGGGCGACAAGAGTGAAACTCGATTTCAAAAAAAAAAGTAATGTAAAAAGTAATAAAAATAGCACTTTTAAGTCAACCTTAACTCTCAGATTCATAAAGCTGGGAATAATATTAAAGCTTATTTAAATTCAACTCCTTAATTTTATAGACAAGGCCTCTAAGGCCCAGGAAGACTGAGCCTATTTTGTGCAAGGTCACTAAACAAATCATTGCGTCGAGGCATAGAAGCCACATTGTTCTATCTCTTCATTGGTAAAGTATGCCTGACAATAATTTTACACAGGAATAATACTTAAAATGTTTATTTCATAAGCACTGTTATTTGCTGCTATGGAACCTTCTGTAAATCCATGGTTCTATTTTTGCTTTCCATGTAAACATATGCTTATTTTGTATGTAAAGATGAGCTTAGAGTTGGGCTGGAAAGCCAGACTTCCTTCCAGACAGCAGGAGGAAATGGGAACTGGCATCCTCTATTTCAAATCTCTACTTCTGTTTTGACAGGTAATAATGTTGCCAGATGACAGGGGTTCCAGCCAGGTCCAGTTGTCACTGTAGAGAAAGCCAATCACTGAGACGATGAGTATTGCTGGGGAAGAAAGGCTTTAACGCAGGTGATGTCAGCTGGGACATGGGAGACCAGTCTCAAATCTGTCTCCCTAACTAACTAAAGTTAGGGGTTTATATAGCAGGGGGTTAGTGAGAGGTAAAGAAGAGGAATTGGTCAACAGGCAGCAGGTGCATCTCATGACTGGATGCCATCATCTGAAAAGTTTCAGTTCCCTGATACTCTCTGGGAGGCCTGATGGTTGGTTTCCTGAGAAAGAAACTCAGACAAAACAAATGTAAGTTCCTCAGGCTTCAGTTCTATGGGAAAATCAAGCCGGTTCAGCAACTCTGTAGGTAGAGAAATCAGCAACGGTGAATTATGATAAGAGCAAACATGGTGAGATGTAGAATGTTCTCAATTAACCCGCTAATTTCTCTTAAATTTTTTGGAAACACATGCTGCTGACCAGGAAAGGTAGAGAACTTTGATTAGTTTTCCTTACATAACAACGTATTTTCCCTGAGCAACAAGCTTAGAATCCCAGGATAATTTTTGAAAGTTTAGCAGTTATGTTTTAAGAGAAAAAGAGTTCAAATGTTCAATTTCAAGGCAATATGCCAAAAGGTTGCAAACATGTAGCAAACATGCCAAAAGGTTGTATAAGGGAATTCTGCCTCCCCTGATGAAAGAAGATTCTTAGAACCACCTGGAGGCTGTTTTAAATTATACACACACCCATCACCCTGGTGCTGACCATTCCGTAATAGATTCTATTTTATCCCAGTGGGGAAGGGTGCCATCCCAAAAGCCACCACAAGGGGGCACCCTCCAGGACATCGCGGCTCTCCCTGGGCAGGAGCTGTCTCCTCAACCCTGCCAGCCCCAGAGCCCCACCTGCTTTTTTTTTTTTTTTACAAATGCCATTTAATTTCTTGAAATGAGAATCACTACTTGTGGTTGTCACTCCCCTAACCATATATTTAAAAAAACTGATATACTTCTCTAATGGTAATACAAAAAAGAAATAATAAGAAAGCAACTTATAACAAAATAATACCTATTTCAATATATAAAGCTTAGGTACAGATATACTTACAAAATATATAATAAAGTAGTCAGATGCTCTACATAGAAGCAACTGCTAAAACACGGACAAATACAGGTGGGTTCTACTCATGACTCCAATCCCTTGAGTGGCACTGCCTCAATGAAATGATCAAAGATAAAAAATGCATTGAAAATCTCCAAATAAAATGCAGTCTTTATTTTATTTTTATTTTTTTTGTTTTGTTTTGAGACAGAGTCTCCCTCTCTCACCCAGTGCAGTGGTGCGATCTCAGCTCACTGCAACCTCCACCTCCTGGGTTCAAGTGATTCTCCGCCTCACCTTCCCAAGTAGCTGGAATTATAGGCGTGTGCCACCACGTCCGGCTAATTTGTTGTATTTTCAGTAGAGATGGGGCTTCGCTATTTCGGGCAGGCTGGTCTCAAACTCCTGACCTCAAATGATCCGCTGCCCTCAGCCTCCCAAAGGCTGGGATTATAGGTGTGAGCCACTGTGCCCAGCCCAGTCTTGAATCATTGTGGTTTCATTCCTAAAAAAAAATTCAGTTGATATTAAAACAACCCTAAAAACATACTGCTTTAGTATACATATATCAAAACAACATGGTGCACTCTGTCAATGTAATTATGATTTGTCAATTAATAGTTATATTAATTTTTAAAAAATGTTTTAAAAGCTTAAAAAATACTGCTTTATATGTAAAAGTATTGTGTTTATGTGTAAAACATGTACCTCTAGCCCTAGATAATGATAAACAGATTTTTTTACCCACGTGAATGTTTCAGGGGACACTTGGAATTCCTGTAGTAGGAGAGATGACTCTTTTTTTTTTTTTCTTTTTCTGAGATGGAGTCTCACTCCATCGCCCAGGCTGAAGTGCAGTGGTGAGATCTCAGCTCACTGCAACCTCTGCCTCCTGGGTTCAAGCGATTCTCTCACCTCAGCCTCCCGAGTAGCTGGGATTACAGGCACATGCCACCATGCCCGGCTAATTTTTGTATTTTTAGTAGAGACAGAGTTTCATCATGTTGGCCAGGCTGGTCTCAAACTCCTGGACTCAAGTGATCCACCACCTCAACCACCCAAAATGCTAGGATTACAAGTGTGAGCCACCTCATCCCACCTGGGACGACCCTTCTCTGGGCACACTGCAAGATATCTAACCACCCTGACTACTCCCCTGCCCTCACTTAAATGCCAGTAGTGCCCTCCAATCCAGTTGTCGTGACAACAGAAAACACCCCAGTATACGTCTAGAATGCTCCCTGTGGCTGCTTCCATCCCCATGAAGAACCACTGGTCAGGAAGGAAAGGGCCTCCTTACACCTTCACCTCTCTACTTTCTCTGGTTCTCATGTCACAGGGGGACTCCCCTGTTCCCCCAGCAGACTCTAGAGCACGCCTTAGGTTGGGACTCTCTAGTGCAGGTTTAAGTGAGCAAATATCCATCATCCAGCATCTCACATGCATAGAGGTGGGTCATCTTGCACAGTATTGGAAGGAGTTTTGAACAGAAATAGGAAGAACGCAAATGACAAGCCATGTGACACTTGGACCTGTGTAGAAACACTAACACATGTGCCTATGGTCCCAGCTACTTGGCAAGCTGAGGTGGGAGGATCACTGGAGCCTCACTTGGTTTTTTTGGTAGAGACAGGATTTTGCCATGTTGCCCAGGCTGATCTCACTGATCTGCAGTGAGCTATGATTGCACACTCCGCTCCAGCCTGGGTGACCAAGCAAATCCTTGTCTTTTTTAAAAAAAAAAAAAAAAAAAAAAAAAAAAAAGAAGGAAGAGAGAAAAAAGAAACACTAACAGTGTTTTTCTTTTTCTTTTTCTTTTTTTTTTTGAGACGGAGTCTTGCTCTGTCGCCCAGGCTGGAGTGCAGTGGCTCAATCTCGGCTCACTGCAAGCTCCGCCTCCCGGGTTCACGCCATTCTCCTGCCTCAGCCTCTCCGAGTAGCTGGGACTACAGGCGCCCGCCACCACGCCCGGCTAATTTTTTTGTGTTTTTAGTAGAGACGGAGTTTCACCGTGGTCTTGATCTCCCGACCTCGTGATCCGCCCGCCTCGGCCTCCCAAAGTGCTGGGATTACAAGCGTGAGCCACCGCGCCCGGCCCTAACAGTGTTTTTCAATGGGAAGTAAGATAATTACTTGCATCAAAAGTATTTGTTAAAAATACAGCCTTCCGGCCGGGTGTAGTGGCTCACACCTGTAATCCCAGCACTTTGGGACTCTGAGGCGGGCAGATCATTTGAGGTCAGGAGTTTGAGACCAGCCTGCCCAACATGGCGAAACCCTGTCTCTACTGAAAATACAAAAAGTTAGCTGGGCGTGGTGGCGGGTACCTGTAATCTCAGCTACTCAGGAGGCTGAGGCAGAAGAGTCGCTTGAGTCCAGGAGGCGGAGGTTGCAGTGAGCCAAGATCACGCCACTGCACTTTAGCCTGGGCAACAGAACAAGATTCCACCTCAAAATGATAATAATAGTAATAATAACAATAAAAATATACAGCTTTCTGGGCTCATATCTCTTAAATCAGATCCCTGGGGATGTGGTCAGATAATTTGCATTTTTAACAGTCTCACCAGGAGATTTTAAAGTCCTCAAGGTTTAAGAGCCTCTTAAGTTATTGTCATTGTCACCACCAACACCATGCACCGCTGCCAATGTGGCCATGAAGCCTTTTTCAGGTCCCATGTGGCATTTTGGCAATCACCCCTGCAAAGAGAGCTGGGAGGTCCCCACAGACCCCAGTGTTGGGTGCAGACTCCGGTTTCAACATTTGGCGGGTGGTGGGGAGGCGGGGGGATCAGGCATTATTAGGTTGTCTCTTTTTAAAGGTAACTTTCTTGCAGTGCCCAAAAAGCCACTCGCTCTGAAAAATTCCCACTTCTTTCCATTCTTTTCAAAGAGGATGATTTCATGATTTCTCATGACTTCAACCAGGAATGCTTTCATATTTTAAATGTGACTTTCTGTTAAAATAAAGAGAAAAACTGGAAGATACATATATGCCTGGGTTTGGACAATGTATTAAAGGTATAGAAATTCTGCATATAATTCTGCCTGGGAGTATAGAGTGAAGTATAGGCCTGAGTAAGTCACTTTTTTTTTTTTTTTGTCTATGAGTCAAACCAAGTAAAAAAAGAATTCATTTCTCTTTATATAACTGTATAGACACAGAATAGATTTCTAACTCTCTGAGTGAGAGTTTGGAATCTGAGTGAAAAATTTGGTTTGCTCATATTTTAAGAGTTTTGAAGATTATTTCACTGGTGTTAAATAATGATGATGATTTTGAAGGTTATTTCACTGGTGTTAAATGATGTTGATGACATTGATAATAATACCTTACCCAAGGCCACACAGACAGCAAATGACTTGGGCAGGATTTGAACCCAGGTTTACCTGGTGTCAAAGCCTCAGGTCTTGTCATCATACCACACCGTTCTTGGACAAAGAGGTTGTGAACACAGCCACACAAACATTACTCATCACACCACTGCTGCATGCAGCTCCCTAGGACAGTACTTGGGCCTCTGCAGAGGAATGAGATGATGGGGCCCTGGGCCTTGTGCCAGTATTTACAATCCAGGGTTGCAATGCAGGGAATCAGCCACAGTGAAGCAACCTGGAGATCTGCAAGCACAGGAAGGCACCACCACCCTTGACACGAGGCAGTGGAGGATGAAAAGCTACCAGGAGGAGCAGTCCATCCAGTGATGGCTGGAACATCACTCAGAAATCCACTCCTCATGGAGACCCAGCCACCACCAGAGAAGCCGCCTGCAGCAGAGAGAGTAAGAAATAACCTGGTTTCTTCCTTCTGGGTCCACTCCCATCTCCTGACAGCACCTCCACTGGCCAAACCCAATCAGCAAACCCAGCGGCCTGGAAACCCACGCTTCCACTCACATCAGAGTAGCAGAAGGGCAAGACTGGATCTGAGGGCACACAGATGAAAACAGGCACGCCCATGCTGGGTTTTGTTATTGCACAGAATAAGCACTTTACGGTTCCCTTAAATAGTAAATCCCCTATTACCTTTAGATTAATTTGATTTAACAGAAAAAGAATTTAAAATCAAGTATTTCCTTTCTTTGCTCCCTCCTTACCTTCCTTCCTTCCCTTCCCTTCCTTCCCTCCCTCCCTCCTTCCCTCCCTTCCTTCCTTCTTTCCTTCCTTCCCATTTTTTTGAGACAGGGTTTCACTCCCATCACCCAGGCTGGAGTGCAGTGGGGTGATCATGGCTCACTGCAACCTCCCCTCCTGGGCTTGAGGCCTCAGCCTCCTAAGTAGCTGGAACTACAGGTGTACACCACCATGCCCAGCTTATTTTTGTATTTTTGTTTTTTTTGGTAGAGACAGGATTTTGCCATGTTGCCCAGGCTGATCTCAAACTCCTGAGCTCAAGCTATCTGCCCACCTTGGCCTCCCAAAATGCTGGGATTACAGGCGTGAGCCACCATGCCTGGGTCACTTTTTCTTTTTTTGTTTTTTTTTTGAGTGACTTTAAAAAACATCTATTATGCAAGCAGATATCTCTTTATACCTGTAACTCACTGAATACTGAATACAAAGAAAGCATCATTGGCTGGGCTGGGTGGTGCATGCCTGTAGTCCCAGCTACTTGGGAGGCTGAGGTGGGAGGATGGCTTAAGCCCAGGAAGTTTGACCTCAGTCTGGGCAACATAGCAAGACCCCATCTCTTAAAAAAAAAGAAGAAACAAAAAAAAAAAAAGGGAAAGCACTGATTGAATACTTCCTTACAAAGAGCTAGTAGTCCCATTTGCCAGGCTAATAATAAGTAATAAGGAGGATAAATTTTATCTGACTCATTACCTGAAAGAAAGAGAAGCTGGCTGCAAATCCTATAGTCATCAAGCTACTGTCTTTGGAAGACTAACGTATTGAAACTTTTTTGGGGGGCCCTTTCTTTGAGTGTATATGGTATGAGAAGCTGGCAAGCTTGTGCTGAGAGTCCTGGCCATAATTCCTCGGAAATGTGAGGGTGTGGGAGGCTTCAGGGCCTCTGGAGGAAGTTCCAGGCAGAGGTCAGTTGTGCTCTGGCCCGACCTCAGACCCCCTCCCAAGGAAGGGGAGAGCTAGAGCGCCCTCTGGGGACAGCAGGCCCGGCGCGCGCGGTGGCCAACACCTCTCAAAGCCTTTCGAGGTATGCCGTCATCCACGCCCACCGTGGAGCCAACAGTGTCCTCCCAACGCTGGAGAAACGGCTAGGGCATTAGCCTCAAAGGAGATTAAGGAATTGGATTTCGTAGAGACTGGATTTCGTGCGTGCTGTCTCACATTCAGACGCATTCCCAGAAAAACGACTGAAAGACCACAACAGCAGCAGAGCAGGTGAGGTCTCAGTGGCCCCCCCAGAGCTCAGCCAGGGCGAGGCAGGACGACTTCCGGGCAGGGCTCTCCTGACTTACAGGATTACAAAAAAAGGGTTCATCCTGCATTTTTTGAAGCAGATGGCTAAGTAGGGTAAATCTGTGGTTAAGATCACAGACTTTGGAGTCGATTTTTTCCTTCTATTTTTGCGAGTCGGCCCCCTCTTCTCTGTCCCTGCTCCAACGGCCCCCTCACCGCGCATACTGCCACCTCACCGCGCATACTGCCACAGCCACTCGCAGCTCCCGTGGCCCACCTCCCTCTCCTCCAGGTTACTGCCCCCGGAGTCTTTCTGAGCACGTCAGATCATCTTGCTCAGAATACCCCGTGGCTACGGCCTTTAGGATAATGCCCAACGGCCTTGGTAGGATATTTGGTGCCACACACCCTCCAGTCTCCCCTCTAATCCCTAACCTACCTGCCTCCCCGCCTAGGGACCCTGTTCTCTGCAGGTTCTACTGTGTCCTGGGCCCTCAACTGAGAGACCAATCCGTCCTTCCAGGAAAATGCAAGCCTCCCCAGGCGGGGTTACGCTCCATTTTGTAATTATTACCTGACCCTCTGCCTCCTGCAACGCCAGGGCTAGAGGACAGGCTGACCCTTATTCCTATGGGCACTGGCCAACATCCAACGCCTGGAACATAAACTGCGCCCAATGGTATGTGAACTGGACTTTACAGTTTGCACGGTGTGTTCTGGTATTTGCTAAATCTTCACACACACTCAGGTGGTAGTACAGGTAGTTTTAATGATACAGGCGAGGGAACTGGGGCTCAGAAAGGTCTAGTGCCTTGCGCATGGGAGCCTCAAGTGGTAGAACCGGTGGCCGGGCTCCGGGATCTCTGAGCGGAAAGCCTGCAGGACCCGGAATCCTGAGGACCTGGGTTTAAACCCGCTCAGCTAGGGACTGGGTGAGGCATCGCAGGCAAGTGACTTCACCTCCCAGCGCCGGTGCCCTAGTCTTCACCGAAGACAGCAATTCCAATCCGGGACTGTGGTGAGGCTTAAATAAAACACTGCTCAGTAAGTGGCCAGCAGGCCTGGCTCGCAGCCGAAACTATAAGTGTGAGTTTCCTTTCTGATCTCCAGCTTGGCGAGGGCTCCTCCTGTTTGGGCAGCAGCTCCTCCTCTTCTGAGCCCCCGAGGCCACGGGGGTGCCAACTGTGGAGCGCCTGCCCTGCCGTTTTGACGCGAGAGCTGCGTCGGGTACCAGCGATCCTTAAAGGAGCTCGGGGACCAGGGGCACAGCTTGGAGAGGACAGCGGGGGAGGTGACGGGCCTCGGGAAGGCGGGCGGCGGATGGAGAGGCATGAGGGGGGCGTTGTCAGCCGCGGCACACGCCTTACCCAAGTGGCCGGCGCCGCCCCTTGCCCCCACTTCACCTCCGCCTCTTCCCTTCCTCCCTAGCTCCTGGCAGTGTCTCTAGGGCCTCAAAAAGCAAGGAGGGTCCCCGGGCGGCGAGGGCCCATGGACCCTGCCTGCGCCTGCTCCCAAGGGCGCGCAGGCCCCGCCCCCCCTGCCGGGCGCCCGCCCCCCGGAGAGCTCAAGCCCAGCCCCTTCCCTCGCCCCTCCCCCGCACGGCGCCTGCTGGCTGGAGGCGGGGCATGCGCACGGGCGGCGGGCGAGGGCGCTGGGCGGCGGGGAGGTGGGGCGCGCGCGTGCGGCTTCTCTCAGCCAGGAGCGGCGGGGGCGGGCGCGGGCAGCAGCGGGCTGGCGGTGGGCGGGGAGCGGGACGCGGGAGCCGGGCGCGCGCCGCCAGCGCCGCCGCGGCACCGGTGACCGCGAACCCGGAGCGCGGGGTCCGGGGATGAGAGCGGCCGGGAGCCGCCGCGCTGCTGAGCCGGGAGAACTCGATCCGCTGTGACCTCAGCGAGGGGCGAGCGCGGCGGCGGCGGCGAGCCCCGCGGGAATCTTCGGGGCCGGGGTGCGGGGGGCGGGGACGGCGGGAGCGCAGGGCGCAGCCCGGGCGGGGCTGGGACAGTGATGAGCGAGCGCGCGGGGAGGCTGCACGCCGCCGCCGCCGCCGCCGCCGTCCGGAGCATCTGCCGCCTGAGCTGCTGCCCGCGGACCCGGCCATGGAGACGCTGAACGGCCCCGCGGGCGGAGGTGCCCCGGACGCGAAGCTGCAGCCGCCCGGCCAGCACCACCGCCACCACCACCTCCACCCGGTGGCCGAGAGGCGGCGGCTGCACCGTGCGCCATCGCCCGCCAGACCCTTCCTCAAGGACCTGCACGCCCGGCCCGCCGCGCCCGGCCCGGCCGTTCCCTCCTCCGGCCGAGCCCCGGCGCCCGCCGCCCCGCGCTCGCCTAACCTCGGGGGCAAGGCGCCGCCCTCGCCGGGGTCCCTGGCCGCGCCCGGCCGCCTCTCCCGGCGCAGTGGCGGCGTCCCAGGCGCGAAGGACAAGCCCCCGCCGGGCGCCGGGGCCAGAGCGGCGGGCGGTGCCAAGGTTGCCCTGGGAAGCAGGAGGGCGGCGCGCGTGGCGCCCGCGGAGCCGCCCTCCCGGGCTGGGAAGCCTCCCGGAGCCGAGCCGCCGTCTGCCGCTGCCAAGGGCCGCAAAGCCAAGCGCGGCTCCCGGGCGCTACCTGCCCGCACCATCGGCCCTCCGACCCCGGCCGCCCGGATCCCTGCCGTGACCCTCGCGGTGACCTCAGTGGCCGGGTCCCCGGCCCGCTGCTCGCGCATCAGCCACACGGACAGCAGCTCCGACCTCTCTGACTGCCCCTCCGAACCCCTGTCCGACGAGCAGCGCCTGCTCCCTGCCGCCAGCAGCGACGCCGAATCCGGCACGGGCTCCAGCGACCGTGAACCCCCACGAGGAGCGCCGACGCCGAGCCCCGCAGCCCGGGGAGCGCCGCCGGGCAGCCCCGAGCCCCCAGCGCTCCTCGCCGCGCCCCTCGCCGCGGGCGCCTGTCCCGGGGGCCGGAGCATCCCGGGAGGGGTTTCCGGGGGTTTCGCGGGGCTCGGCGTGGCGGAGGATGTCCGGGGGCGCTCGCCGCCGGAGCGACCAGTCCCTGGGACCCCCAAGGAGCCCAGCCTGGGCGAGCAACCTCGGCTCGTGTCAGCGGCGGAGGAAGAGGAGCTGCTGCGGGAGATGGAGGAACTGCGCTCGGAGAACGACTATCTCAAGGTGAGCCGCGCCTCGGCCGCAGGTGTCCTGGGGCGCCGCCGGAGGGCCTGGCTGCGGCGCGGACCCGCCAACCCCTCCTTCCCGGGCCTGTCCAGCGCCTTCTCTCTCCTGCCCTCCACGGTCCTACCCCCGCATTGTCAGGCATTGGGAACTTAAGCCCAAATTTCTGGAAGGAGAAGCAAGACCTGTGGGTCCCCGCCAGTTCGCAACCCACTTCTCTTTTCTCGCGTTTAGAACTCTTGCGTCTCTTCGCTGATACTTTTACTTTTGTTGACTTGTTGGGGCAGAGGAGGCTGTAATCGTTTTGGGGACATCAGCCGACGCCCCCATCCCCTCTCAGAACGTGCCAGCCTCACCTGTAGGAACAGGTGATCCTTCGCCAGGGAGCTCTAGCCGGGCCACGTGCGGGCGTGGCGGTTCAGGACAATGCCACTGGGGGGCCCCGGCTACGGACCCGCTTGCCCCTTCTCCTGCAATTACAGAAAGAGCTGGGGGCCCTCAGGGTCTCCTGGGCTCCGACATCCCGGGTAGAGGGGGCCGCGCCGTTTTCGGTGAGCAAGCTGAAGCTCAGTAGAGGTCCTTGGAGTGTGGCCTGGGTTGAGGAGCAACGGTGTTGCACGGGCCAGTCTTTTGTAAGCATTCAGGAGCCGGCTTTCTGTGTCAGGAGAGGCCACGCCAGCACTTTCTAAGGAATCGCGGCGCCTGCTGCACTCTCTGAGTATTTTCCGGCAGGGCCTGCGGGCAGTGGCCTCTTAGTCGCCTTAGCACTGAGTGCTTAATCCGGCTCCATCTTTTCTCCACGGAGGGGGCCTGGCGTTGCAGACGGGGTTCCCGGGGTCAGGACGATCCAGGTGACTTGAGAGAAAATAAGGGGAGTTGTATTGATAGCAACTGTTTTATTTATTGTAATCTTCAGGTTAGTAAACAACTCCAGTGGCATAAATCTGTGTAATCTGTTAAGTCTTAATGAGCAGCCAACCAAACCCAGGGGTGTGGCCCTGCTTCTTCAGTGGGTTATGTGATTTGAGCTGTTTTCTCAGCAAATGGTGAGCTAACCAATACGGGCCCAGTTTTTGGCTAGTGGGATTGAGGATTGGGCTTTAAGGTGAATGGTGAAGTCTGCAGTTCACATGGAAATCAGAGCACATTAACTGCTGAGTGATCTCAAGCCTAAATTTCTTATGGAGCTGCTCCAACCAACTGAGCCTTGTAGTTATTTTACTTTGTGCAAGAAGTAACAGTGAGGCAGAGAAAGAGAGGTGATAAAAGAAAGATTGGGACTTAAAGCAAGATGTTTCAAATAGTATGTTTGCTTTTGTCACTTACTCTTAGGTAATAGACAACGGAGTGAAGTTCAAAGGCAACTATGTTGTGGGTGACTCCATCATGAAAGCAGCTCTTTTGTAAATCTTAAACAAATGTAAGCTCCCTGAGGGTGACCAAGATATAATCTTGTTGTTTTTGTATCCCTGGCTCTTAGCATAACCCCTGACTTACTTTCTGATTGAATGGTGTTTATCCAAATGACTGCTATGCAAGGGAAAATTGTATTTCTTTAAAGAAGTTTCTTATTACATCTTTGATCTTAAGGTAGGCTGTCCATCATTTTGAAGTTCATTCTTGGTGCAACTGGTTATTTGCTTTATTTTTTCCCAATGAATGAAATGTGTCTGAGCCTGGAGTCTGATACAGTATGTTTGATATTTCACTGGATCTTCCCAACAACATAGGGTGGTGGTGGTGGTATCATGATCATAACTACTATTTCACAGACGGAGATGGCTGAGAACCTAAAACAGAAATGACTTGGCCAAGGTCATAGAGTGGGTAAGTGGTGGCACCTGCGTTTCCCCAGAGCCTCTGCCCATTTTACTGCACTGGGATACAGCCCTATTTCCAGCGAGGCTGCTTTCCTCCGAGCACACTGCTTCTGAGTTTTTTTTCGTAGCTCAAAATGTTCCTTGTGGTGAGCTTTTCTAGGGGCCCTCTGTTTTCTTTTCAGGTGAGAGGGCCGTCATGCCCGTCTCTCCACTAGCCTGTGTACGAATGGTCACATAAATCCCACTGCCAGTGTTTCAGTTGTGGGGACTGTTCACTTGCCATTTACTGTGGAGAAGGTGTCACTTGCATCCGTTTACTCTGCCTGAGCCCACCTCCCCACCGTTCCTCCAACAGCGGGGAGAGAAGAGGGTTCTGAAGGAGGCTAGCAAACCAGATGATTGTGTGTATGCATGTGAGGTACTCGCTTGGCCACTCAGAAGCTTAAATGACAATAGTTCAATTCGGGAAAGAAACGCAAGGATCCTAATGGACTTTTCTACAGGTCATGGAGCCTGCCTACATGTGCAAAATTGGGCCCAGAGCTTCAGGGAACTCCTGGGGCAGAGGCAGTAGTCTGCCGTTGCAGTGGTGGTTAGCGTGTGCCCTTTATAAATCAAAACTGTTCTTTTTGTTGTTTTCAGGGGTACTTTTTTCTGTTTTTTTGTTTTTTGTTTTTTGTTTTTAAAGGGACGGTCTTGCTCCGTGGCCCAGGCTAGAGTGCAGTGGCATGATCGTAGCTCACTACAACCTTGAACCCGTGGGCTCAAGTGATCTTCCTGCCTCATCCTGATAAGTAGCTGGGACCACAGGTACACACCACCAAGCTGGGCTAATTTTTAAATTTTTTATAGAGACAGGGTCTGGCTATGTTGTCCAGGCTTGTCTTGAACTCCTGGCTTCAAGTGATCCTCCTTGCCCTCCCAAAGTGCTAGGATTACAAGTTTGAGCCTCTGTGCCTGGTAGGAGTAGTTTTTAAAGAGGGTAGATTAAAGTACATCCTTGACCTGCTGCTTTGTTAGGGAGCGCTGCACAGTACTAACTCTCAGGATTAGATATAGCATCCATCTGTTCCAATGTATCTGACAAGAGGCTCAGCCCACAAATTTTACGTTGCTATATTCTGGAGGATTCCAAGTAAATACTGTCATCATTGTTGTACAAGACTGTCACAGTTTCTGAACAAGAATGACCAAAGCCCAATTCAACAGAAAAATAAGTCCAGCAAAACCTTAGGAGGATGTCCTTTGGATCAGGACATTTAAGTGGAATTATCTTGGCTTTTAGCCAGGCTGCTATATTTTTTATTTTATTTTATTTTATTTTTATTTATTTATTTTTGAGACGGAGTCTTGCTCTGTCGCCCAGGCTGGAGTGCAGTGGCGTGATCTCGGCTCACTGCACCCTCTGCCTCCCAGGTTCAAGCAGTTCTCCTGCCTCAGCCTCCCGAGTAGCTGGGATTACAAGTGCCCGCCACCACGCCTGGCTAGTTTTTGAATTTTTACTAGAGACAGGGTTTCATCATGTTGGCCAGGCTGGTCTTGAACTCCTGACTTCAGGTGATCTGCCTGCCTCGGCTTCCCAAAGTGCTGGGATTACAGGCATGAGCCACCGCGCCCAGCCTGGCCTGTATTTTTTAAAATAGTCAGTGTCAACAGAGAAGCGGATACCTTGTGTTGTGCTGTAACAGAGCAAATTTGGTCGTCCCTGACCCTGCTTTCTGTTCCTTCCCCACCTTCATCAAATGGTGCCTGGGTGACTAGGTGAAAAATGCAAAATCAATCCAGGTAGCTGGCTTTTGTGTGAAAACACAGACAGAAAAGCACTCTCGTTGTCCTTTGACCTCTGATAAACTCAAATACATTTGGAATATTCAGAAATTCAGGTGAGCGCTTCAGTTATTCAAAGGCCTGGGCTTCTCGTAAAACCCAGGCACCTTCTTAATGCTGAGGACTTTGGTAAAGCGCTGGTGTGTTCCTTCCCTGCCAGGCTGCCAGGACTATGTTTTGCTCGAGTGCTCGGAGACAATCAGACAAGCTGGAGTGCTCGTCGTCAACATATTAATTATGTTCTCTGTTTCCACAGGCTTTTCAGGAGGATTTAATCAGTTGGCATTTATGAGCCTATTTTGAAAATGCTTTTAGCAGCCATAACCCCACACCTCCCCCACCCCCAAATAGTGTCCTCTTGCCATGCTGACCTCCTGCAGGGTGGGTGAGGACTGGGGTGGGAAGAGCTGTTTCTTTTTGCTTTGCTTTCTCAGTTATTTCATAGGAATTTTTTTTTGTTAAAAGAAAACAAGTTGGTGCTAGATACAAGGGCAGAGAAAATTGGCTTCTTGGAGAGGAATGATTTCCTAAGGGAGAGGTTGAGCTTTGGTTTTCTAGGCTGCAGTGTCTCACTGCTGATCCAAGCTTACCATCCTGCTTCTCACTGGAGTTAGCCTTTTGAGTTTCAGGCCCTGACCTGGTTTGTGACATTTGGCTGCCGGGCTGCCCAGATGCTGGGTGCTCAGTGTGGCCTGGGGGTGGAGGGGCACTTGGAGAGGAGCGCAAGCAGTGCTCTGCAGCTGAGGTGTCTCAGCGCCTCCTTGCTCCCCACCTCCTCCTTCTTTCTCTTTCAGAAGGGTTAACATGGACAGTATTCCCCATTCTTTCCTGACATTCGCTATCCATACCCACTCTATATTCAGCCAGTGAAAGAGTGGCTGTGATCATTTTCAGTGGCAGCTAATGTAAACGAGGGCTGCGGCCACCAGCTGCTGGCTGGACCATCACCTGGTAGACAGTGGGAGTGGCCCTGCACCTCCGTAGTTACAGCTGGGACTCTTGGAGAACATTTCCCTTGTCTGGAGGGAAATGAGGTGGATTATTCGTATGTTACAAAAGACGGTAGTTTCTGTCTGCCCAGAAGATAGAATTATTGCAGCAGTAGCCAGATGACTGCTTCTACCATCAAAACTGGGTCTATTTAAAGAGGAGGTGCTAAAATAGAGGTAATTACTGATTTTGGGTATTTAAAAGAGATTAAGATTTTCATATAGTTATTAACATGATTAAGAGTTTTCATCACTTATACTAAGAATCCATGGATTTGGTTTTTATTATATATTCATGGATAAAACTATCCTCTTAGAGATTTTTATCAAAACATGTAATTTTAATCTTGGTTTACTCTAGTGCACACCTGGTACCTCATTATTCCTCTAATTTGAGATACATGATAAGGCTTGATTTGTCAGCCACCGGCAAAGGGGAATAGTTGACTGGACTTCACAGTACTTCAAGATTTCGTTTTATATACAAAACTTAAAAAAGATATTTAATTAAAACTAGCTTTTCAATGAGATAATGATTTAATACTTAAGTATCCTCCAGACTTGATGTTAATTCAGTAGAAAACTATTAAGGACAGTTTTTTTTTCTGATTTCCATGTATAAAAAGACAACAGCGATTTTGCAGTTTTATGTACTATCTCTAAATTACACCTGCCAGAAACATCATATGCTCTGCTTGATTTAGTTTACTTAAATTTTTAGTTGGCAGATGTTGTTAAGGTTCTGCAATACAGTTTTCTAAATTGGAGCATGCCGTCAGAAAATTAATGTAATGTTAGTTTGAAAATCACTATCCGTCATGACCCTAATTCCAATAATCATAGTTTTTGTTTTTCAAATGGCTGCTGCCAGCTTACATGGTTTATAATTTGCTTCTCTTTAACTTCTTTTCACTGAACCTGAAAATTACTTTTTTCTAGGCTCTCTGGGAAGAGTTGAAACACTGGCCCTGGTCCTATTGCTGCAACAGACCAATAATGGTGGAAAGCCATTTATACTTTTAGAATCTGAGTTTCCTCATTTTAAAGATGGGAGTATTAGCCAGGCATGGTGGCACGTGCTTGTAATCCCAGCTACTCAGGAGGCTGAGGCAGGAAGATCACTTGAGCCCAGGAGCTCAAGGTGGCAGTGAGCCATGGCTGCACCACTGCGCTCCAGGTTGGGTCACAGAGTGAGACCCTGTCTCTTTAAAAAAAGGGGGGAAGGGGCACGAGCATCTTTGCTGCACATTGCAGTGTCTTCCTAAGAACCAGTTGCCCTAATGGATATGCTCGTGTCTTGTCACTTGTCGAGCTGTAAATGTTAGGCTGCTTTTATTGGTTTACACTGATGGTGGACTTGTAAAAGTACAATTGAAGGTCTATTATTGTTTCATTTGTCCAGGTTGAAGCAAATAATTTATAGTATTTACTCGAAAGAGTGTGTGATTGAAAGCAGGCAGGCCTGGGTTTGCAGTGTGACTTCAATTTACTAGATGTGAAGCTTTGGACACAGGTAACTAGCCTCGGTTTTGTTTTTTTTGTGTATAAACTGTGTAATGTGTTCCTGATAGGGTTAGTAATGAGGGTGAGGTGCTTAATAAACGAAGCCTGTTCTGTAAATTTAGATTAAATATGAATTGTAAGAGCAGTGATTTAAATACATGCAGTTATGGTGCATTGGGCCATTTTTATACTTCTGTGAAACACTAGACTGGGTAATTTATAAAGGAAAAAGGGTTTAATGGACTCACAGTTCCACATGGCTGAGGAGGCCTCACAATCATGGTGGAAGGCAAAGGAGGAGCAAGACACATATTACATGGAGGCATGTAAGAACATGTGCAGGGAAACTGCCCTTTATAAAACCGTCAGATCTCTTTTGAAACTTACTCACTGTCACAAGAGCAGCACAGGAGAAACCCGCCCCCATGATTCAGTTACCTCCCACTGGGTCCCTCCCATGACACGTGAGGATTATGGGAGCTACAGTTCAACATGAGATTTGAGTGGGGACACAGCCAAACCATATCATATGATCTCTCCCTAATTTTCTTTTTTCTCTTCTTTTTTTTTGAGATGGAGTCTCACTCTGTTGCCCAGGCTGGAGTGCAGTGGTGTGATTTCCGCTCACTGCAAGCTCCACCTCCCGGGTTCACGCCATTCTTCTGCCTCAGCCTCCCGAGTAGCTGGGACTACAGGTGCCCGCCACCACGCCTGGCTAATTTTTTTTATTTTTAGTAGAGACGGGGTTTCATCGTGTTAGCCAGGATGGTCTTGATCTCCTGACCTCGTGATCTGCCCGCCTCGGCCTCCCAAAGTGCTGGGATTACAGGCGTGAGCCACCGCACCCGGCCCCTAATTTTATTTTCAGTACAACTAATGTTGGTGATTATTTGTGCCAAAAAATACTGCTATTTACATCTGGCCTGCTCAATGATGTGGAGGTGTGGGTGCATCTGGCCCTTGAACAGTTTTCGTAGCCTGTAACATCTGTATGAAAATGCAGCATTTAACATTAGGGTGGATGTGGGCTGTCCTGTTGCAAAGTCTGAAAGCTGGAGACATTTTATACCTGGAAGCTGTATCTTGCATCTTAGGGCTATATTGCATTTTAAAAACTTTCGTCTTAGTTGCAGATAATCCCAGGCATTAATGACTTTGGCAGGCTTTCTGGAAAGAAAAGCAATCACAAACCATTCTTTCCATGAACAGAATGGCCGGAGTCAGTGTATATTTGTATGTATGGATATACATGTACATATACATATACATATATTGACTTAGTGTTGAACATTTAGTGATTATTGCTTGTATTGAACTGATTAGAATTAATGACTCAGTGAAACAATTACCTCTTTACTCAGAAACAAGCATTGTGATTAGGTTCTTTCTCAAAGTCTGATCCATTAGTTTCATGGATGGGGTGTGAATCAAACTTGACGTTGATTTTTGAAGATTCAGAACTAACTTCCCACTCTATCCAAAGAGTGACAACCACAAGGCTCATTTTAAAGCTTTCAGTCTGCAGTTGACCTCCTCTAGGAGTGGGTAGTGCAGGGGCACAGCTCCCATAGGGCGTCTTCAGAACCTCAGTAACAACTTCCTGTTTGTGGCAGGTTTGCGGAAGGTTGTCAAGCACTGTCCTCAAAGAGCTGTGTTCTCTGGTCCCCTGAAGAGCCCAAACCACCCATTCTGTTTATGTGCGTTCAGCTGATCAGCTCCTATGCTCAGTCCAATAACTTCCAGTTCCAGCAGATCTTCCCACAAGGACCAGGATTTACCAGAAGAGATTTCCATGGAGGAAAAAAGAAATGAAACTTGGTTAGAGTTCACAACATTTTCAGTGTTAAGACTGATCTTTCTTAAGACACGTTAGGACATCTTATACTTTTAATATTTTCATCATTGGTATAGAAATTCTGTAGGTACACTTAGGAGCCAAGAGGAAGAACATTTTATGCATTCGACTACTGGGAAGTTGGCGAAGCTTTCTTCTTTAACATCTGTTCTCCTTGGTAGCCTATTGAAACAGGCTCCAGTTGAGTCCTGGTCAAGTGAGTAGCTCATTCTCTTGATGGGATAGTGTATGCAGAGTGGAGAGAACCTACAGGCTGGATTGGGGGATGAGTTGCCATATCTATGCCCTTTCCAGTAGACCACTGTGTGCAGCTAAGGTTGACTGAAGCATCATCGTCACCCCATTTTGTGCCAACCCTTATTTTTCCGTAAGGATTCACATTTTTATTTGTTGTGTTTCTTGTACTTAATCTTACCTAGGATAAACACATCTTCAGGAGATTTCTTTTTGTTCATTTTTTTTTTTTTTTTTGTCTGAGGCTCGGATGTTGGGCACCTTGTTCTTTATTGTTAGTCAATCCCTGGTTTTAAGAATAAATACAGGATTAGCATGAGTGGTAAGAATCCAGGAACAAACTGAATAGCAGGATGAGAATGTACAATTAGGGTGTCTAAGTGCAGAAGAGATTTTTTTTTTCTTGAACCTTAATTGAATAAAGTAAATGGGAATAACTGAGTGCATGCTATTCTGGAGGCATCTGAAACTACCAATTATGAAACTAGTCAAGAAAATCCCTAGAATGTTTCCTTAATCTTCCTCCTTCCAAATTGTTCCTCCTTTAAATCTTGTGTAACACTTCAGAAGAGTGAATATCTCATACCTGCAGCTACATCTGTGGGTTTGGGAAGAAGCTTTCATCATTGGGCTGCAAGACTGGAACAAAGCGAGCATGCAGTTGTGTCTGATGTTAGTCGCCTTTCTGATTTGGTGTTTGTAAGTGTTCACTGGCACACCTGTGTATTCTTTCAGCAATATTTGTTGAGGACCTACCGTGTGCTCCTTGCTGCTCGGGATGCAGAGAGGAGCAAGACAGACAAGCTTGCTCCCCTCTGAAGCTTACCTTGTTAGTGTAGGTGACAGACAGTAAGTAGGAAAAAATACCAGTACTATTAGATGGCACTCAGAGGTGGGAAGAAAATAGAGCCAGCAAGAGACTAGAGACTCAGGGGCTGATGAGGGTGGCCAGGGGAGGCTCAGATTATATGATGTAATGAGCTCTGCAGAGATCTGGAGTGGGGAGTGTTTTCAGAAGTGGGAATAGCAGGTGAGGTCTTGAGGCCTGAAGAAGCAAAGGTGCGAGCAGTCTCAGACCCTGCGAGGCTAGTCGTGGGCAGGGAGGGTGTGTGGCCAGGAGGCTTGGAAAGAAGGAAGCCACTGGAGGGTTTGAGTAGGGAGTGAGGTGGTCTGATTTGCACATTAGAAGGATCACTCTGCTGGGTGGGGGACAGACTGTAGGAGGATTAGAGGGCCAGCTGAGCAGTGGGCACCTGTGTGTCTCCACTTACATCTGTGTGTGGCTCCCCTCCCCCAGGGATGGAGGCCTGGACCAGGGTGATCCATCCGGAAGGGGCACAGCTCTGGCTGAGGGCTTGGCTGCAGAATGGGAGGAGAGGGGGAGCCAGGAATGAGATGACTCCTTGGGTTCGCCTGTATTCAGGGTGCATTCCTGTGGACAGCAAAGAGTGGAGGGGTAGGAAAACCAGAATAGGTGAATGGGAAAAAACAGACCCAATGTGTATTTAAAATAATGGAAAATGGGCCAGGCGCTGTGGCTCATGCCTGTAATCCCAGCACTTTGGGAGGCCGAGGCGGGCGGATCACGAGGTCAGGAGATCGAGACTATCCTGGTCTAACTCAGTGAAACCCCGTCTCTACTAAAAATACAAAAAAAAAAAATTAGCTGGGCATGGTGGTGGGCGCCTGTGGTCCCAGCTACTTGGGAGGCTGAGGCAGGAGAATGGCGTGAACCCAGGAGGCAGAGCTTGCACTGAGTGGAGATCGCGCCACTGCACTCCAGCCTGGGCAAGAAAGCAAGACTCCATCTCCACAAAAAAAGAAAAATAATGGAAAATGTCTTATTTGTGGATAGCGTCGCTTAGTCAATGCTGACATGTGTCTTGTGGAACAGAATTTTTGGGACATTTGCAGGTATGTTATAGTTCCAGGGCAATTAGCACTTGTTATCCTACTGAAGTTTATGTTCTTTGAAGGCAGGGTCCGTATGATTCATCTTAGTACCTAGATTATGCCTTAGAGATAAAGGCTTAGGTCAATGTTTGGTTTGAATCCAAAGGTTCAATTATCTGCAGAGTTGATTTTATCTGATTGTGTAGGGAGATATTGGGAGTGGGATAAGTTCTGAGAGGCCACAATGAATAATCCAGTTTTTTAGCTTCTGGTTACATAAGATTTGAACAGATACTCGATTATATTATCTCATATGCAAATTTCCAGAGGTTTTGGTGCCTGTCATCCAGGCGTGGCCATGAGCTGATGCGTAAGCGTGCAGGTATTCAATATTTAGTATTGAGGAGCGGGTATGAAGGAGAGACACGCCATCCTTTTTTGATGTACTTGGCTCATAAATCTTCTCTGTCTGGTTTGCATAGGATGAGTTAGATGAACTCCGTGCTGAGATGGAAGAGATGAGAGACAGTTATTTAGAGGAAGATGTTTACCAGCTGCAGGAACTTCGGCGAGAACTGGACCGCGCTAATAAAAACTGCCGAATCCTGCAGTACCGTCTTCGGAAAGCCGAGCAGAAAAGCCTGAAAGTGGCTGAGACAGGTCAGGTCGATGGCGAGCTTATTCGAAGCCTGGAGCAGGACTTGAAGGTGAGTGAGAGGGGTGGTGCGTGCACCCCCCAAGGCTGCTGTGGACCGGCTGGCCACGTGCACATCGCCCTGGTGTTTTTTCCCTGCTTGTGTCTGTCTCTACAGATTGCAGCATAAACAGTCTTGGTTTGCTTTATGGCTTATAGAGCGTGTGTAGTTGTATGACTTTGACAGCCCAAGGTTTACATTTGTCATAATATGAACTTTAAAAAAATGATGATAATCTGCAATAACAAAGAATTAATACCTGCCAGTGGGTCTGACAATTGGATAGAAATTCTGCAGAAACTCTGAAAGATCTGAAATATTTTTTTAAAAAATCTATTGATTATCAGTGTAGTCAAAGGCCACTCTTAAAAGTTGACCATATCACTTAACATTTTTTTATCGTTATTTAGGTTTCTAGGATGTAGAAATCCTGACATTCCCATAACCCAAGCGAGACTTGTGTAGTGAGGATCTAACGCCAGGAGAAGTAATCACAAATTGTCTAAGGTGTCTTTGAGAACCACTGGGAGAAGTGGGAATAATGGGAAGAAATCCCAGACTTTAAGCCATTTTCTCTCCGTGGGCAGCGAGGCCCTCATGACCTGATTATCAAATCATTTATCTAGAGATGAATTATGCATACTATTCTCTTTATTGCCGGAGTACTTGTGAAATCTCATCTAGCCTTTCAGTGTGATAACAGGAAAAGAACCTTTGCAATTCTACCAAAGTTATAAACCACTAAAAAAATGTCATTCAGTGTCATAAAGGGTGATTTATATTTCTCTTACGAGGCCTCTTTCCTCATTTGCTTTTAGAAAGTAAACGTGTTTAACTGCTTTGCTCATTCAAGTGGTTTACCACACCAGAGCCACAGTACAACATTTAAAACTTGACTACATTGAACATCTTATGCATACAGAATTTTTTTTATTATTATTTTAGAGATAGGATCTTGCTCTGTCACCCAGGCTGGAGTGCAGAGGCACCATCATAGCTCACTGTTACCTCGAACTCCTGGGCTCAAGCGACCCTCCCATCTTCACCTCTCAAGTAGCTGGGACTATAGGCATGCACCACCATGCCTGGATTATTTTTTATTTTTATAATTTTTTTAGAGACAGGGTCTCACTGTGTTTCCCAGGCTGGTCTCAAACTCCTGAACTCAAGTGATTCTCCTTTATTTGCCTCCCAAAGTGCTGGGATTATAGGCAACTTACTTGTTTTGTTAGCAGGTAGGTTCAGTATTACTTTAGTGAATAGAAATGTTCATTTGTTTATGTCCTGAATGACATTTTGTTAGTGGTTTATAACTTTGGTAGAATTGCAAAGGTTCTTTTCCTGTTATCACACTGAAAGGCTAGATGAGATTTCACAAGTACTCCGGCAATAAACAAAATTATTTGAATTTCTCACTTAAAGCCCATGAGCCTGGGCAGAATTGGCATGGTTGGTGATCATCTGTGAGGGAGGAGGGTTATCCAAAGTGGGCTTTAAAAACAATTTATTTATTTTAAAGCCATTTAAATTTAGCAGTTGCGGGGGTTGTATACCAACTTGAGTGACACTGATGTTAGCACGTTCTGATAATGCACCACCATCAGACCAGCCAGAGTGGCCTTTTAGTCCAGATGTTGATTTCATTTTTAAATGAATCTCCTACTCCTTTTAAAAGTAAGTCAGTTATATATTGCCAGGGTCTTTGCTACGTGGTGTAATATCATATTACTTAATGATTTTGCCTCTGATGTTGTCTGATAGTACCCTTAGCACACAAAAAGCCTCATATCCTGATAATGATTTCTGTGGGTCGATGCAGGTAGCCAAAGATGTATCTGTCAGATTGCACCACGAACTTAAGACGGTGGAGGAAAAGCGCTCTAAAGCTGAGGATGAAAACGAAACTCTCCGACAGCAGATGATTGAAGTGGAAATATCCAAACAGGCCCTCCAGAATGAGCTGGAGAGACTGAAAGAGGTAATCCAGAACTGTGGGAGTCCTGCCCGCTTGGATTTTATAAGGAGGGGCTTGGAACTCCAAGTGCCCCCTTCTCATTGTGGTCGAAAGCTGAGGTTGGCAAACTGTGGCCTGTTTGTTTGGCTCAGAAGTTAGATTGTTTTTACATTTTTTTCCTAGCGTGGTAAACAAACAAGCAAACAAGCAAAACTCACAGGAAAGAAAGCCCCCAAAAGCAAAGAAGACTATGGATTCAATACTGTGTGATGCTTGCAAAGCCTGAAATATTTTCTATCTGGCCCTTTACAGAAAACGCTTATTGGGCCCTGGTCTAAAGCTAGTTTTTGTAATTACCACTCAGATGAGCTGACCATTAATTCCTTTGATGTGTCCAAGTGGAGCCTATTATTGCTAGAATATAGAATTAAGAAGTAGCTTTTTTCTCCAGAGTCTTCTCCAGTGAGCTGGAAAGTATGTTACAGTTGTCTGTTAAAGCTGTATAAACAGACAATGTATATAACACTACCTATGTAGCTAAAATGAGTTAAATATAGACATTTTTAAATTTTAGGGAGTGATTTTTCTAGCATAATCTGGAAAATGAATATATATTTTTTTCATTTGCATACAGCAATGCAAATCCTTTTTTGTTACTGACTTCCATTATAAGATTAAAGCTGAGTGTTTTCTTGGAAAATGTCCTGCGTGTGGTGAAATTAAAAGCCTTTGGCGAAGGCTTTAAGCTCACAGTGAATTCTGGCGTGTTACCTGCACCTGCCAACAGCCTTGCTTAGCGGCTCATTTTTCCTTTGGAACAGTTTCCTGATTCATACAGTTCTTCCCTATCCACGCCCCCTCCCATCCGCCGCACCTGGTTCTGGCCCGCATGGGCTCTCGGTGGAGTTGTGCATGTGCAGTGCAGACCCTGCTCTCAAGGCACCTCCAGTTCAATCAGGCGGACAGATAACAAAACAAACAAATCACAGCAAAGTAGCAGGCGTGCCCCTCTCTGCTTCTGCCCCCACCCCTCTGCTCACAGCTGCCTCGGCCTCCCTGCTCTTCCCATGCGTGCCCTCGCCAGAATGTTCTTTCTCCAGGCACTCACCTGTGGCTCATTCCCTTATCTCTTTCGGGTCCTTGCTGAGATTCACTCAGCCCCTCCCCTCAACACTCATGAAAGTTGTCGCCATCTCCACCCTGGCCAGCCCTGTTCACCTTCCCATCTGACATACGTGTTCTGGGACATTATTTGTCTGTTGTCACCATTCATCTGACAATGCTATGTGTTTTCTTTCTCTGTCTTTCATCCCTCCCCTCCTTTACCGGTGCCCCTTCGGATCACAAGCTCTGTGGGGCAGGGACAGGGGCTTTGTCTGTCTGGCTCACTGTGGGGCCCTCATGCCTGGAACAGTGCCTGGCAGATGCTGGGTGGAGAAGTGAATGAAGGGGGCAGAGCATAGAGCTGTGTGATCAGAGCATGCCTGGGAGATGAGGTGGCCTCCCAGAGGAAGAGGTTAGCTTCTGGGAGCTTGCTTTCATCACAGGTAACCCTCACCCCTTAACTTACACTTGTGTCTGCTCCCAGGACTCGAGGAATTTGTCTTCTAATTGAGGATCTACTTCCCTCCTGTTCCTTTGTTCTGAGTTTGCTGGAATAATTTTCTTTCTCAGTTTGAGCCTGACCTCAACAGTTAGAGGGTATAGAAAATAGTTTACAGTTGACTCTGGAACAACGTGGGGATTGGGGATGCGGGGGTCACCTCCTGTGCAGTTGAAAATCTGTGCATGTCTTGTAGTCCTAGATACTAGGGAGGCTGAGGCGGGAGGATTGCTTGTGCTCAGGACTTTGAGGCCTTGCAACACAGCAAGACCCTGTTTCTTAAAGAAAAAAAGAGAAAATAATGTATATAGCTTTTGACTCCCCCAAAACTTAACTAATAATAGCCTACTGTAGACTGGAAGCCTTACTGATAACATAAAATGGCCAATCAACACATATTTTGCATGTTGTATGTATTATGTACTGTATTCTTATAATAAAGCTAGAGGAAAGAAAATGTTAAAATCATAAGGAAGAGAAAATATATTTACTATTCATTAAGTGGAAGTGGATCACAGTAAAGGTCTTCATGCTCACAGTCTTCACGTTGAGTAGATGGAGGAGGAAGAGGAGGGTTTGGTCTTGCTGTCTCAGGGGTGGCATAGGTGGAAGAGGATTTGACTATAAGTGGACTTTCACAGTTCAGACGTATGTTGTTCAAGAGTCAACTGTAGAAGTATATTTTATAAAATTTTATATGTGTATACATTTGTGTATAACTATATAAACATAAATATATATTTTAAGTAGGTGAAGATTCTTTTGCATTCATTCAAATGGATTAGTGTAGGATTTGGCATCTCTTTGGAGGAGGAAACGATTATTGTTACTCTTGACATTCAAAAGCAAGGCCAGGGTGAGACAAGTATCTTCAGAGAGCCTGATGCTGGCTCAGGGTGGATGTGAGGAGAGAACGGAGAGGGATCAGCCCTCCCTTTGTGGGTTAGAATTACTGAGAGGAATTGTTCCATTGGGATGAAATAAGTATTTTACTTCAGAGTTGCAGTCAGGGTGGTGGGACCGCATATTTACACCAAACTTCTAAATGAATCATAGAACTGACAGGAGTCCCAGGAGGGTTAGATGCTGGTAGATTAAACTGGAAGCAGAGAACGATGGTATCTCGTGATACAAGGTTCAAAGGTGGTGGAGGAAATATTTATCGGAAAATGCCAGCTGCTGTCTTTGTGAATGGGTTCTTTTTGCAAAAGCCAGTACAAACAGGCTGAACTTTGCTCTGGGGTGAGGATAATATTTTTACTATCCTGAGCCTCACTTTTTGTTGTTCACCTCTGGAGTTTTGTAAATGGATGTGTGGCCTCCTGAAAAAGGCAAGGACAGTTCATGTGTTGTGTGTCTGAGCAGCAGCAGTTGTTGCAGGTGTGTGTGTGTCCCCTTGGCCTCAGGGGTCCGTGAGACAGCATCTCCATACCTTTTCTCTGGAGCCACCACTCCCTTCCCTCTGAAGCCCTAGACTGTTTTCAGCTGCCTGGTGGACATCTCCAGTATGAGGTTTTCCTAGCACTTTAGACTCTGTCTAGAACAAACTCATCGCTCCTTGCCCCACCCTGCACTTTCTCTGTCTCCTATTTGTGAAACGGTCCCTGAGTCCTTTCAGTCCCCAAGGCCGACGATGGCGTTACCCTTAACCCTCTTCTCCCCTCTTCAGCCGCTTGCTTAGTGCTGTAGGTTCGGCTTTTGCAGGCTTTAGACATTTCTTTCTCACTGATAACTGATAGGACACGGATGAACCTTGAAAATCTGCCAAGTAACAGAAGCCAGACATACTGTTTGATTCCACTGATAAGAAATATCCAGAGTAGATAAATTCATATAGATGGAAAACAGATTCGTGGTTTCCTGGGGCTGGGGAGAGAGGAGAAGCGGGACCATCTGCTTAATGGGTAGGCGGTTTCCTTTTGGGGTGATGAAAATGTTTTAGAACGAGATAGAGGTGGTGGCGGCACAACACGTGAATGTACTAAATGCCACTGAGTTGTGCACTTGAAAATGGTTTGTTTCTGTTACATGAATTTTAACCTCAGCACTTTGGGAGGCCGAGGTGGGTGGATCACCTGAGGTCAGGAGTTCGAGACCAGCCAGGCTAACATGATGAAATCCTGTTTCTACGAAAAATACAAAAAATTAGCCAGGCATGGTGGCATACATCTCTAATCCCAGCTACTCAGGAGGCTGAGGCAGGAAAATCGCTTGAACCCAGGAGGCAGAGGTTGCAGTGAGCCGAGATCGCGCCATTGCACTCCAACTTGGGCAACGAGAGCAAAACTCCATCTCAAAAAACAAAACAAAACAAAAACATTTTTCTTTCTCCACTCTGTCCATACTTTGACCAGTCCCCTACCTCAGACAAGTATTTGAGAGCTGACAGTGTGGGCTGACCATGCACGTGGAATGTGTACATGATTTCTAGTCCTTTCCTTTTGTTTTCTCTGCTCTACATGCCAAAATTCTGAACATGTCACTCTGCTTAAACAGACAGACTTGCCTTGGCTTGTCTTAACTCTTTTGCATTACACAGCGGCCTATTACCCCCTGACCCATCCCCGGCTCCCTGTTGGGTTTCCCACTCCAGGGCTGTAAATGTTGGCTTGAAGTGGAAGAGCAGTTTAGAATGATGACTAGGACTGTGTGCTCTGATTCTTTTTGAACTACTAGAGGTGTATCTTTGAAAAGTTACTTTCTCTATTCATAAAAAAGGGCTGATCTGGTTAGATTTGTCCCTTCCCACTAGCCAGCTTGCTTGCTGGCATCCTGTGCCTATTCACTCTTGGAGTCTGTGACCCTAGGCACCCACACGCCCTCTGCTTGTACAAAGCTCAAACAGTTTTCATCTTTTTTTTTTTCTGATATATTTCTTCTAGTATTCAACTCTACCTATAGCGGAATCTCTGAAAAAGTAGAAAATGGTTAACCTTAGCTTAGTTTCCACTTCTTAAAGGTTGCCCTAATTCTTTCACTGAACAGTATTTCATTCTGCCCCCAATTTTTAGAGTTCTATTACATGCTAGACACAAATAACAACTAGTCAGGTTAGCCAGCACTTATACGGGACCATATACATGTTCTAGATCATTCCAGTGAGCTCAGGTTATTGAAAAGAGCCCCAGGGAACCAACTAAGAGACGACTTCTTGCGGCCGCCTTTCCTCAAGCTCAGAAAATGACATAGATTCCCTGGGTTTGGTCGAGACTTCTTTTGTGCATAGTAAATCATCAGATTTTGTAATGATTCCTGTGTGCTTGAGACGAATGTGTTTTGGGGTACAGACTTTGATTTAAATCTGTTAGATTGAAGACAGTTGTAACACATAGCAAAAAGGGCATCATCACTCAATATACAACTCTACAAAGGTTTTACAAATACACAAAGGTTTAATAAAGTAATGCTTAACTTTGTTATTTGGGGTGCATTCTGATATTTTCCATTCTGCTAAAACAATTTTTTAATGGTGGTTGTGAGATTGATTTATAGTTCATTAGTGTGTTGTTGCAATTTGGAAAAATGTATTGACTCATTTGTTCGCTGTTTTCAAATTTTCTATATCCTTTATAGCTTTTTGTCCCATTATAATTGTGTATTTTAATTTTATTCTTGAAATTTGTCAAACTTTGCCTTATGTATTTTGATGCCTTTTTTTTTGAGATGGAGTCTCGCTCTGTCGCCCAGGCTGGAGTGCAGTGGCGTGATCGCGGCTCACTGCAAGCTCTGCCTCCTGGGTTCACGCCATTCTCCTCCCTCAGCCTCAGGAGTAGCTGGGACTACAGATGCCAGCCACCATGCCCGGCTAATTTTTTTTGCATTTTTAGTAGAGACAGGGTTTCACCATGTTAGCCAGGATGGTCTCAATCTCCTGACCTCGTGATCTGCCCTCCTCGGCCTCCCAAAGTGCTGGGATTACAGACATGAACCACTGCGCCCGGCCTTGATGCCATATTTTTAAGTGAAAACAGATTTAGGACTCTTCCTTGTGATGAGTTATTCCCTTTATCAGTTGGTAATGACCTCTTTATTCTAATGTATTGCTTTGTGCTGTAAAGTCTTTTTTATCTGCTTTCATTATCTATCCCAAATTTCTTTTGGGTAGTATTGGCTTGGGATAGCTTTTTTTTCTGTTTTTTTTTTTTATTTTATTTTTTTCTTAAACAACAGACGTTTATTTCTGACGGTTCTGGAGGCTGGGAATTCGAAAATCAAAATGTTAGTCAGTTTGGTTCCTGGTGAGAGCCTTCTTCCTTGCTTATAGATAGCTGCCTTCTTGCTGTGTTTTCACATGGCAGAGAGCATGAGAGTGAGAATAAGAGAAAAGAGAGCGAGAGAGCACATGTGCGTGCGCGCAACAAGCACATGTTCTGGTGTTTCTTCCTCTTTTCGTAAAGATATTAACCCCATCATGGGGTCAAGGCTCCACCTCCATAGAACATCACGCTGAGGGTCAGGGCTTCCACATATTAATTTGGGGGAGGGCATAAGCATTCAGTCCATAATAAGGGGGAGGGAGAGTGGAGAAAGCAAGTTAGGAGGCTTCTCCAGTAAATCCTTGAGAGAGATGGTGGTGGTCTGAACCCCAGGGTTTTGGTAATTCTTTTTAAAATTCCTTTAAATTTCAGATTCGGAGGCATGTGTGCAGGTTTGCTGCATGAGTATCTTGTATAACAATGAGGTTTGGGCTTCTAGTGCACCTACCACCCAAGTGGTGAACACTGTACTCAGTAGATAATTTGTTTAAATCCTCACCACCATCCCACCCATTCTCCCCACTTAAGGACTCCCCAGTGTCTATTATTTACATCGTTGTGTCTGTGTTTACCCATTGTTTAGCTCTCACTTGTAAGTGAGAACATTCAGTATTTGATTTTCTGTGTCTGAGTTATTTGACTTAGGATAATGGCCTCCAGCTCCATCCATGTTGCTGTGAAAGACAGGGTTTCATTCTTTTTTGTTGCTGCATAGTATTCCCTGGTGTATACCACACTTTCTTTATCTTACCGTCTATTGATGGATACTTAGGTTGATTCCATGATTTTGCTATTGTGAATATTGCTTCAATAAACACATGAGCGTGGGAGTCTTTTTTATGTAATGATTTCTTTTGGGTAGATGCACATTAATGAGATTGCTGGGTTGAATGGTAGTTCTATTTTTACTACTTTGAGAATTCCCTATACTGTTTTCCATAGAGTTGTACTAATTTACATTCCCACCAACAGTGTATAAGAGTTCCTTTTTCTCCATATCCATGCCAACATCTGCTGTTTTTTGATGTTTTAAGAACAGCCATTCTGACTGGTGTTTGATGATATCTCATTGTGGTTTTCATTTGCATTTCTCTGATGATTAGTGATGTGGAGCATTTCTTCATGTTTCTTGGCCACTTACATGTCTTCAATTGAGAAATGTCTGTTCATGTCCTTTACATGGCCTGGGATAGCTTTTCTATGGTTTCTTTAGTTTCATTTTTCTATGTCATTATGTTTTCAGTGTATTTCTTCTGAACAGAATGTAGCTACATTTTTTTAAAATGGGATCTGAGACTCTCTCTTTTTTAAACTGATAAATTTAATCCATGTATGTGTATTGTGGCTACTGATGGTTTGAGTTTATTTCTGTCATTGCATTTTATGTTCTTTATTTTCCCTGCTTGCCCCTTCTTTCTGTCTCTCTCTGTCTCTCTCCCCCTTCCCTCCCTCCCTCCCTTCCTTCCTTCCCTTCCCTCCCCTCCCTCCCTTCCTCCCTCCCTCCCTTCCCTCCCTCCGTCCCTCCTTCCCTCCCTCCCTCCTTCCCTCTCTCTCTTTCTTTCTTTCTTTGACTTTTCTTTGAGTTTTTAATTCTGTGTCTTAGTTGGGAAGTTATACATTCTATTTCTGTTATTTTAATGATTACTCACATGTTTAACACGCATGTTTGAAGTTTAAAACCAGTCGTTAGCTGTATTCTCCTCCTGAAGAATACAGCCATCTTAGAAAGCTTCAACTCTAATCAAATCTTGTCTTTCATATGTTTTAGTATCATTTTAGTTTCATCTTTTTGAAATGACCTTTTAAAAACTTATTTAATAGCTAATGCTTGTTTAGATTAATTTACAGTTAATTTAATTGCCTATTTGTTTACTTACTGCTTCTTGAGTGTTACTCCTCTGAGTTCAGTTTCCTTCTTGCTGATCTTTTAATACATCCTTCAGCAGTTTTTTTCAGTTAGCAGTATTGCCTGAAATGCTTTCATTTCATATTGTCCTGGAATCTATTCAGTTGGGCATGGAATTCCAACACTTTGAAGATAATATTTTATTATCTTTTGGCTCATTTTGCTATAGAGAGGTCTGCTGTCAGCATAATTTTTATTTTTGAAGCTAATCTGTCTTTACTTCCTGATGACTCCTATACTTTTCTTTTTGTGTTTGGTATTCTATAGTTTCAGTCCACTTTATCTAGATTTATTCTTATTTTGCTCAGCGTTCACCGTCAGTCTGATAAAGTCTGTCATGAAATCTGGAGAATTCTCACTCCGAATAGTGTTCGATAGTGAAATTTTCTCTGGATCATATTTCCTTTCATCACCTGTATTCTTTCTAAAACTTCTGCTAGTCCCATGTGGGGCCTTCTTATGTTGTCCATTCTTTTTTTTTGAGACGGACTCTCGCTCTGTCGCCCAGGCTGGAGTGCAGTGGTGTGATCTCGGCTCACTGCAACCTCCACCTCCCGAGTTCAAGTGATTCTCCTGCCTCAGCCTCCCGAGTAGCTGGGATTACAGGTGTGGGCCACCATGCCCAGCTATTTTTTTTTATTTTAGCAGAAACAAGGGTTTCACTATGTTGGCCAGGCTGGTCTCAAACTCCTGACCTCAGGTGATCCACCCACCTCAGCCTCCCAAAGTGTTGGGATTATAGACGTGAGCCATCACGCCCAGCTGGATTGCTTGCTTATTGTACTGTTTTTTGAGACAAGGTCTTGCTGTCGCCCAGGCTGGAGTCGGGTGGTGTGATCACAGCTCACTGCAGCCTGGACCTCCTTCGGCTCAAGCAGTCCTCTCGACTAAGCGTCTTCCACCCCCACCCCCGGCCCCGAGTAGCTAGGCTAGTGCCACCGTGCCCGGCTAATTTCCATATTTTTCGGAGAGACAGGGTTTTGCCATTTTGCTCAGTCTGGTCTCAAACTCCTGGCCTCAAGGGATCCTCCTGCGTTAGCCTCCAAAAGTGCTGGGATTACAGGCGTAAGGCCTGCCTGTTATATATCTTTTTCATCGTTGAGTTTTGCGAGTTCTTTGTACATTAAATTAATTAATTAAAATTTTTTGCCGGGCGCAGTGGCTCACGCCTGTAATCCCAGCACTTTGGGAGGCCGAGGCGGGTGGATCACGAGGTCAGGAGATCGAGACCACGGTGAAGCCCCGTCTCTACTAAAAATACAAAAAATTAGCTGGGCGCGGTGGTGGGCGCCTGTAGTCCCAGCTACTCCGGAGGCTGAGGCAGGAGAATGGCGTGAACCCAGGAGGCAGAGCTTGCAGTGAGCCGCGATCACGCCACTGCACTCCAGCCTGGGCGACAGAGCGAGACTCCGTCTCTAAAAAAAATTTTTTTTAGAGACAGGGTCTCCCTCTGTCACCCAGATTGGAGTACAGTGGTATAATCTTGGTGTACTGCCACCTTGAGCTCTGGGGCTCAAGGGATCCTCTGCCTCAGCCTTCTGAGTAACTAGGACTAGAGTTACATGCCACCGCACCCAGCTGACTGTAGAAAATCTTTTGTAGAGATGGGGTCTCACAATGTTGCCCAGGCAGGCTGTCTCAAACTCCTGGACTCAAGTGATCCTCTCACTTTGGCTTCCCACAGTGTTGGGATTATAGGTGTGAGCCACTGACTTGGCGTGTCTTAGATACAAGTCCTCTGTCGGATATATGGTTTGCAAATATTTTCTCTTACTCCATAGCTTGTCTTCTCATCCTCTTACGGGGTTTTCTCAGGGCAAAAATTTTTAGTTTAGGAAGCCCAATTTATGAATGATTCCTTTTATGGTATCAATTTTAAGAGCTCTGTGCCTAACCCTACATCCTTAATATTTTCTCCTATGTATTTTTTGGAAAGTTTTATTGTTTTACATTGCACATGTATGTCTGTGATCCATTTTGAATTAATTTTTGTATATGGTATGAAACTTAGGTCAAGCTTCATTTTTTTGGCCTGTGAACATCCAGTTACTCTGGCATTATTTGTTGAAAAGACCACCTTTCCTCCATTGAATTACTTTTGCATTGTTGTCAAAAATCAGTTGGGCACATGTGTTTGGGTCTATTTCTGGGTTCCCTGCTCTGTTCCATTGATCTCTGCCAGAGCCACCCAGCCTTGATCACTTAGCTATATATGTCCTGAAAGTGCTTTCTTGGTACGGAGTCCGTGCCAGCCGGCAGTTCTGAGTCTCATTTGATCCCTCAATGGCATTTTGGCCCACTCACCTCTTTGCCTTTTGGTATGTCTGTGTCTCTCTACACAGCCCTGTCCTTATGAAATGCTGAATAAATATTTGTTCCATGGGTGAAGGTTTAATCATCTTTATTTTCCCTTGAGAAAGAGCCAAGGCATCATTTAAAAATCTCTTGCTGAGGAATTTCTGATTCTTTATATCATTACCTCAGGGTAGTTAATAAAAGCCAGTAATTCCACTGTAGGTCAAGTTTTTTGACAATGACTGTGAGTCATGAAATTGCCCTGTTTGGTTAGTGATAAGCGAAGTTGCTTCTGTTCATCAACTTCCTGAACGTCAGCCAGGCTCCTCGCTGGGCTTGGACAACGCCGGCTTGTCCCCTGTGTGCTGTACAGCTGCCTTCTTTTTATTTCCTGTGCAGTCTCACCCACAGCACTGCAGGCTCCGGGGGACCTTTTAGGGCAGATTATGGCACCCTTGGGATGGCTCCCTCAGACGCAGGGATGCTGTGCGAACATTACTTTGCAGACTTCCCGAGAGATTGAAGATCCATCTATTTCTCTCCTTCTCTAAGATAGACTTTCTTGGAAGATGGGAATCTCTGATAATGTGCAGGGCATTTCAACATTTTACCTACACGTTAGAATGGAACCTCTGACTTGTAGTGAAACGGACACTGTGCTTGCTGCTTTTCTTAAAAATAATTGGCTGGATGTGGTGGCTCACGTCTGTTTTCCCAGCACTTTGGGGAGGCCAAGGTGGGCTGGATCACGAGGTCAGGAGATAAGACCATCCTGGCTAACAAGATGAAACCCCGTCTCTACTAAAAATACAAAAAATTAGCCGAGTGTGGTAGCAGGCGCCTGTAGTCCCAGCTACTCGGGAGGCTGAGGCAGGAGAATGGCAAGAACCCAGGAGGCAGAGCTTGCAGTGAGCCGAGATCACGCCACTGCACTCTAGCCTGGGCGACAGAGTGATACTCCATCTCAAAAA